>NC_088987.1:26671598-26990867 GCF_963932015.1 Anas acuta
CGTGGCTGTTCGGGAAGGACGGCCGCCGCTCCGGACAGGACAGAAGCTTTCGTCTCGGGGACAGCCAGCCCCCGAGCCGGAGGATGACAGCCTCCTGTTTCACGACACGGCTGCTACGCATGCAGCTCGTGGCCGGACCACTGTGTCGTGGGATCTCCTTCCCTGATTCGCCCAAGACGGAACCCGGAACCCAGTGCGGCTAGCACACACGTCGCCCAGGACCGAAGCCCAGGGTCCACATCCGGACGCCTGCCGCTCTGGATTGTCTGAATCCCCGGTCCCCGGCACTGCGTAACTCCGAGCCGCTGAACGACAGCCTCCACTTCTCGACACGGCTGGCAGCCACAGCGCTTGTGGCCGCACAACCGTGTCTTGCGATCACTTTCGTCGAGCCGCCCAAGGCGGGACCCGGACCCCGGCGCGGCTAGCGTACACGTCGCCCAGGAAAGGAGCGAGGGTGCTCGGGACGGACGGCTGCCGCTCCGGGACGGATAGTTGCCGAGAGAACGGAACACAGCTTCCTGCTTCGCCGCAACGCTGGCAGCCACAGCGCTTGTGGCCGCACAACCGTGTCTTGCGATCACTTTAGTCCAGCCGCCCAAGGCGGGACCCGGACCCCGGTGCGGCTAGCACACACGTCGCCCAGGACCGAAGCCCAGGGTCCACATCCGGACGCCTGCCGCTCTGGATTGTCTGAATCCCCGGTCCCCGGCACTGCGTAACTCCGAGCCGCTGAACGACAGCCTCCACTTCTCGACACGGCTGGCAGCCACAGCGCTTGTGGCCGGACAACCGTGTCGTAGGATCTCCTTCCCCGAGGCGCCCGAAATGGGATCCGGACCCCGGTGCGGCGAGCAAACACGACACCCAGGATGGAGTCAAAGGGCTCGGGAAGCCGGACCCACGCTGCCCGTGGAGGGACACTCGTGTCCTGCGATCGAAATAGCGGAGCCGACAGAGGTTCGACCGGGTCTTAGTGCGGCTAGCACACACATCGCCCGGGACCGGAGCGTGGCTGTTCGGGAAGGACGGCCGCCGCTCCGGACAGGACAGAAGCTTTCGTCTCGGGGACAACCAGCCCCCGAGCCAGAGGATGACAGCCTCTTGTTTCACGACACGGCTGCTACGCATGCAGCTCGTGGCCGGACCACTGTGTCGTGGGATCTCCTTCCCTGATTCGCCCAAGACGGAACCCGGAACCCAGTGCGGCTAGCACACACGTCGCCCAGGACCGAAGCCCAGGGTCCACATCCGGACGCCTGCCGCTCTGGATTGTCTGAATCCCCGGTCCCCGGCACTGCGTAACTCCGAGCCGCTGAACGACAGCCTCCACTTCTCGACACGGCTGGCAGCCACAGCGCTTGTGGCCGCACAACCGTGTCGTAGGATCTCCTTCCCCGAGGCGCCCGAAATGGGATCCGGACCCCGGTGCGGCGAGCAAACACGACACCCAGGATGGAGTCAAAGGGCTCGGGAAGCCGGACCCACGCTGCCCGTGGAGGGACACTCGTGTCCTGCGATCGAAAGAGCGGAGCCGACCAAGGTCCCACCCGGACCCCAGTGCGGCTAGCACACACGTCGCCCAGGATAGGAGCGTGGTTGTTCGGGACGGACGGCTGCCGCTCCGGGACGGATAGTTGCCGAAAGAACGGAACACAGCTTCCTGCTTCGCCGCAACGCTGGCACCCACACCGCTTGTGGCCGGTTACCCGTGTCTTGCGATCACTTTCGTCGAGCCGCCCAAGGCGGGACACGGACCCCGGCGCGGCTAGAACACACGTCGCGCAGGACCGGAGCCTAGGGGCTCGGGAAGCCGGACCCACGCAGCCCGTAGAGGGACACACGTTTCCTGCGATCGAAATAGCGGAGCCGACAGAGGTTCGACCGGGTCCTAGTGCGGCTAGCACACACATCGCCCGGGACCGGAGCGTGGCTGTTCGGGAAGGACGGCCGCCGCTCCGGACAGGACAGAAGCTTTCGTCTCGGGGACAGCCAGCCCCCGAGCCAGAGGATGACAGCCTCCTGTTTCACGACACGGCTGCTAGCATGCAGCTCGTGGCCGGACCACTGTGTCGTGGGATCTCCTTCCCGGATTCGCCCAAGACAGAACCCGGACCCCAGTGCGGCTAGCACACACGTCGCCCAGGACTGAAGCCCAGGGTCCATATCCGGACGCCAGCCGCTCCGGACTGTCTGAATCCCCGGTGCCCGGCACTGCGTAACTCCGAGCCGCTGAACGACAGCCTCCACTTCTCGACACGGCTGGCAGCCACAGCGCTAGTGGCCGTTCATCCCTGTCTTGAGATCACTTTCGTCGAGCCGCCCAAGGCGGGACCCGGACCCCGGTGCGGCTAGCATACACGTCGCCCAGGACCGAAGCCCAGGGTCCACATCCGGACGCCTGCCGCTCTGGATTGTCTGAATCCCCGGTCCCCGGCACTGCGTAACTCCGAGCCGCTGAACGACAGCCTCCACTTCTCGACACGGCTGGCAGCCACAGCGCTTGTGGCCGCACAACCGTGTCGTAGGATCTCCTTCCCCGAGGCGCCCGAAATGGGATCCGGACCCCGGTGCGGCGAGCAAACACGACACCCCGGATGGAGTCAAAGGGCTCGGGAGGCCGGACCCACGCTGCCCGTTGAGGGACACTCGTGTCCTGCGATCGAAAGAGCGGAGCCGACCGAGGTCCCACCCGGACCCCAGTGCGGCTAGCACACACGTCGCCCAGGATAGGAGCGTGGTTGTTCGGGACGGACGGCTGCCGCTCCGTAGAGGACAGAACCCCATATCCCCGCGACTGCCAGCCCACGAGCCGCCGGTGGACAGCCGCACGCTTTGCGGCAAGTCTGGCTCCCATGCCGCTCGTGGCCGGACAACCGTGTCATGGGATCGTTGTCCCCACTCCGCCCGAAACGGGATTCTTACCCTTGCGAGGCTAGCATACACGTCTCCCAGGACCGGAGTCTTGGCGTTCGGAAAAGACGGCGGCCACTCCGGGACGAATAGTTGCCGAGAGAACGGAACACAGCCTCCTTCTTCGCGGCAAGGCTGGCACCCACACCGCTTGTGGCCGGTTACCTGTGTCTTGCGATCACTTTCGTCGAGCCGCCCAAGGCGGGACACGGACCCCGGCGCGGCTAGAACACACGTCGCGCAGGACCGGAGCCTAGGGGCTCGGGAAGCCGGACCCACGCAGCCCGTAGAGGGACACACGTTTCCTGCGATCGAAATAGCGGAGCCGAAAGAGGTTCGAGCGGGTCCTAGTGCGGCTAGCACACACATCGCCCGGGACCGGAGCGTGGCTGTTCGGGAAGGACGGCCGCCGCTCCGGACAGGACAGAAGCTTTCGTCTCGGGGACAACCAGCCCCCGAGCCAGAGGATGACAGCCTCTTGTTTCACGACACGGCTGCTACGCATGCAGCTCGTGGCCGGACCACTGTGTCGTGGGATCTCCTTCCCCGATTCGCCCAAGACAGAACCCGGACCCCAGTGCGGCTAGCACACACGTCGCCCAGGACCGAAGCCCAGGGTCCATATCCGGACGCCTGCCGCTCTGGACTGTCTGAATCCCCGGTCCCCGGCACTGCGTAACTCCGAGCCGCTGAACGACAGTCTCCACTTCTCGACACGGCTGGCAGCCACAGCGCTTGTGGCCGCACAACCGTGTCGTAGGATCTCCTTCCCCGAGGCGCCCGAAATGGGATCCGGACCCCAGTGCGGCTAGCACACACGTCGCCCAGGATAGGAGCGTGGTTGTTCGGGACGGACGGCTGCCGCTCCGTAGAGGACAGAACCCCTTGGCCCCGCGACTGCCAGCCCACGAGCCGGCGGTGGACAGCCGCACGCTTCGCGGCAAGTCTGGCTCCCATGCCGCTCGTGGCCGGACAACCGTGTCATGGGATCGTTGTCCCCACTCCGCCCGAAACGGGATTCTTACCCTTGCGCGGCTAGCATACACGTCTCCCAGGACCGGAGTCTTGGCGTTCGGAAAAGACGGCGGCCACTCCGAGAAGAATGGTTGCCGAGAGAACGGAACACAGCCTCCATCTTCGCGGCAAGGCTGGCACCCACACCGCTTGTGGCCGCACAACCGTGTCTTGCGATCACTTTCGTCGAGCCGCCCAAGGCGGGACCCGGACCCCGGCGCGGCTAGCACACACGTCGCCCAGGACCGAAGCCCAGGGTCCACATCCGGACGCCTGCCGCTCTGGATTGTCTGAATCCCCGGTCCCCGGCACTGCGTAACTCCGAGCCGCTGAACGACAGCCTCCACTTCTCGACACGGCTGGCAGCCACAGCGCTTGTGGCCGGACAACCGTGTCGTAGGATCTCCTTTCCCGAGGCGCCCGAAATGGGATCCGGACCCCGGTGCGGCGAGCAAACACGACACCCAGGATGGAGTCAAAGGGCTCGGGAAGCCGGACCCACGCTGCCCGTGGAGGGACACTCGTGTCCTGCGATCGAAAGAGCGGAGCCGACAGAGGTTCGACCGGGTCTTAGTGCGGCTAGCACACACATCGCCCGGGACCGGAGCGTGGCTATTCGGGAAGGACGGCCGCCGCTCCGGACAGGACAGAAGCTTTCGTCTCGGGGACAACCAGCCCCCGAGCCAGAGGATGACAGCCTCTTGTTTCACGACACGGCTGCTACGCATGCAGCTCGTGGCCGGACCACTGTGTCGTGGGATCTCCTTCCCCGATTCGCCCAAGACAGAACCCGGACCCCAGTGCGGCTAGCACACACGTCGCCCAGGATAGGAGCGTGGTTGTTCGGGACGGACGGCTGCCGCTCCGTAGAGGACAGAACCCCATGTCCCCGCGTCTACCAGCCCACGAGCCGGCGGAGGACAGCCACACGCTTCCGCGGCAAGGCTGGCAGGCACACCGCTTGCGGCGGGTCACCCGTATCTTGCGATCATTTTAGTCGAGCCGCCCAAGGCGGGACCCGGACCCCGGTGCGGCTAGCACACACGTCGCCCAGGACCGAAGCCCAGGGTCCACATCCGGACGCCTGCCTCTCTGGAATGTCTGAATCTCCGGTCCCAGGGACGGCGTAACTCCTAGCCGGTGAACGAAAGCCTGACGCTTCGCGGCAAGGCTGGCTTTCATGCCGCTCGTGGCCGGACAACCGTGTCTTGGGATCTTTGTCCCCAGTCCGCCCGAGACGGGACCCGGACCCCGGTGCGCCTAGCACACACGTCGCGCAGGACCGGAGCTTAGGGGCTCGGGAAGCCGGACCCACGCAGCCCGTAGAGGGACACACGTTTCCTGCGATCGAAATAGCGGAGCCGAAAGAGGTTCGAGCGGGTCCTAGTGCGGCTAGCACACACATCGCCCGGGACCGGAGCGTGGCTGTTCGGGAAGGACGGCCGCCGCTCCGGACAGGACAGAAGCTTTCGTCTCGGGGACAACCAGCCCCCGAGCCAGAGGATGACAGCCTCTTGTTTCACGACACGGCTGCTACGCGTGCAGCTCGTGGCCGGACCACTGTGTCGTGGGATCTCCTTCCCCGATTCGCCCAAGACAGAACCCGGACCCCAGTGCGGCTAGCACACACGTCGCCCAGGACCGAAGCCCAGGGTCCATATCCGGACGCCTGCCGCTCTGGACTGTCTGAATCCCCGGTCCCCGGCACTGCGTAACTCCGAGCCGCTGAACGACAGTCTCCACTTCTCGACACGGCTGGCAGCCACAGCGCTTGTGGCCGCACAACCGTGTCGTAGGATCTCCTTCCCCGAGGCGCCCGAAATGGGATCCGGACCCCAGTGCGGCTAGCACACACGTCGCCCAGGATAGGAGCGTGGTTGTTCGGGACGGACGGCTGCCGCTCCGTAGAGGACAGAACCCCTTGGCCCCGCGACTGCCAGCCCACGAGCCGGCGGTGGACAGCCGCACGCTTCGCGGCAAGTCTGGCTCCCATGCCGCTCGTGGCCGGACAACCGTGTCATGGGATCGTTGTCCCCACTCCGCCCGAAACGGGATTCTTACCCTTGCGCGGCTAGCATACACGTCTCCCAGGACCGGAGTCTTGGCGTTCGGAAAAGACGGCGGCCACTCCGAGAAGAATAGTTGCCGAGAGAACGGAACACAGCCATCTTCGCGGCAAGGCTGGCACCCACACCGCTTGTGGCCGCACAACCGTGTCTTGCGATCACTTTCGTCGAGCCGCCCAAGGCGGGACCCGGACCCCGGCGCGGCTAGCGTACACGTCGCCCAGGATAGGAGCGTGGTTGTTCGGGACGGACGGCTGCCGCTCCGGGACGGATAGTTGCCGAGAGAACGGAACACAGCTTCCTGCTTCGCCGCAACGCTGGCAGCCACAGCGCTTGTGGCCGCACAACCGTGTCTTGCGATCACTTTAGTCCAGCCGCCCAAGGCGGGACCCGGACCCCGGTGCGGCTAGCACACACGTCGCCCAGGACCGAAGCCCAGGGTCCACATCCGGACGCCTGCCGCTCTGGATTGTCTGAATCCCCGGTCCCCGGCACTGCGTAACTCCGAGCCGCTGAACGACAGCCTCCACTTCTCGACACGGCTGGCAGCCACAGCGCTTGTGGCCGGACAACCGTGTCGTAGGATCTCCTTTCCCGAGGCGCCCGAAATGGGATCCGGACCCCGGTGCGGCGAGCAAACACGACACCCAGGATGGAGTCAAAGGGCTCGGGAAGCCGGACCCACGCTGCCCGTGGAGGGACACTCGTGTCCTGCGATCGAAAGAGCGGAGCCGACAGAGGTTCGACCGGGTCTTAGTGCGGCTAGCACACACATCGCCCGGGACCGGAGCGTGGCTATTCGGGAAGGACGGCCGCCGCTCCGGACAGGACAGAAGCTTTCGTCTCGGGGACAACCAGCCCCCGAGCCAGAGGATGACAGCCTCTTGTTTCACGACACGGCTGCTACGCATGCAGCTCGTGGCCGGACCACTGTGTCGTGGGATCTCCTTCCCCGATTCGCCCAAGACAGAACCCGGACCCCAGTGCGGCTAGCACACACGTCGCCCAGGATAGGAGCGTGGTTGTTCGGGACGGACGGCTGCCGCTCCGTAGAGGACAGAACCCCATGTCCCCGCGACTGCCAGCCCACGAGCCGGCGGTGGACAGCCGCACGCTTCGCGGCAAGTCTGGCTCCCATGCCGCTCGTGGCCGGACAACCGTGTCATGGGATCGTTGTCCCCACTCCGCCCGAAACGGGATTCTTACCCTTGCGAGGCTAGCATACACGTCTCCCAGGACCGGAGTCTTGGCGTTCGGAAAAGACGGCGGCCACTCCGGGACGAATAGTTGCCGAGAGAACGGAACACAGCCTCCTTCTTCGCGGCAAGGCTGGCACCCACACCGCTTGTGGCCGGTTACCTGTGTCTTGCGATCACTTTCGTCGAGCCGCCCAAGGCGGGACACGGACCCCGGCGCGGCTAGAACACACGTCGCGCAGGACCGGAGCCTAGGGGCTCGGGAAGCCGGACCCACGCAGCCCGTAGAGGGACACACGTTTCCTGCGATCGAAATAGCGGAGCCGAAAGAGGTTCGAGCGGGTCCTAGTGCGGCTAGCACACACATCGCCCGGGACCGGAGCGTGGCTGTTCGGGAAGGACGGCCGCCGCTCCGGACAGGACAGAAGCTTTCGTCTCGGGGACAACCAGCCCCCGAGCCAGAGGATGACAGCCTCTTGTTTCACGACACGGCTGCTACGCATGCAGCTCGTGGCCGGACCACTGTGTCGTGGGATCTCCTTCCCCGATTCGCCCAAGACAGAACCCGGAACCCAGTGCGGCTAGCACACACGTCGCCCAGGACCGAAGCCCAGGGTCCATATCCGGACGCCTGCCGCTCTGGACTGTCTGAATCCCCGGTCCCCGGCACTGCGTAACTCCGAGCCGCTGAACGACAGTCTCCACTTCTCGACACGGCTGGCAGCCACAGCGCTTGTGGCCGCACAACCGTGTCGTAGGATCTCCTTCCCCGAGGCGCCCGAAATGGGATCCGGACCCCAGTGCGGCTAGCACACACGTCGCCCAGGAAAGGAGCGTGGTTGTTCGGGACGGACGGCTGCCGCTCCGTAGAGGACAGAACCCCTTGGCCCCGCGACTGCCAGCCCACGAGCCGGCGGTGGACAGCCGCACGCTTCGCGGCAAGTCTGGCTCCCATGCCGCTCGTGGCCGGACAACCGTGTCATGGGATCGTTGTCCCCACTCCGCCCGAAACGGGATTCTTACCCTTGCGCGGCTAGCATACACGTCTCCCAGGACCGGAGTCTTGGCGTTCGGAAAAGACGGCGGCCACTCCGAGAAGAATAGTTGCCGAGAGAACGGAACACAGCCTCCATCTTCGCGGCAAGGCTGGCACCCACACCGCTTGTGGCCGCACAACCGTGTCTTGCGATCACTTTCGTCGAGCCGCCCAAGGCGGGACCCGGACCCCGGCGCGGCTAGCGTACACGTCGCCCAGGATAGGAGCGTGGTTGTTCGGGACGGACGGCTGCCGCTCCGGGACGGATAGTTGCCGAGAGAACGGAACACAGCTTCCTGCTTCGCCGCAACGCTGGCAGCCACAGCGCTTGTGGCCGCACAACCGTGTCTTGCGATCACTTTAGTCCAGCCGCCCAAGGCGGGACCCGGACCCCGGTGCGGCTAGCACACACGTCGCCCAGGACCGAAGCCCAGGGTCCACATCCGGACGCCTGCCGCTCTGGATTGTCTGAATCCCCGGTCCCCGGCACTGCGTAACTCCGAGCCGCTGAACGACAGCCTCCACTTCTCGACACGGCTGGCAGCCACAGCGCTTGTGGCCGGACAACCGTGTCGTAGGATCTCCTTTCCCGAGGCGCCCGAAATGGGATCCGGACCCCGGTGCGGCGAGCAAACACGACACCCAGGATGGAGTCAAAGGGCTCGGGAAGCCGGACCCACGCTGCCCGTGGAGGGACACTCGTGTCCTGCGATCGAAAGAGCGGAGCCGACAGAGGTTCGACCGGGTCTTAGTGCGGCTAGCACACACATCGCCCGGGACCGGAGCGTGGCTATTCGGGAAGGACGGCCGCCGCTCCGGACAGGACAGAAGCTTTCGTCTCGGGGACAACCAGCCCCCGAGCCAGAGGATGACAGCCTCTTGTTTCACGACACGGCTGCTACGCATGCAGCTCGTGGCCGGACCACTGTGTCGTGGGATCTCCTTCCCCGATTCGCCCAAGACAGAACCCGGACCCCAGTGCGGCTAGCACACACGTCGCCCAGGATAGGAGCGTGGTTGTTCGGGACGGACGGCTGCCGCTCCGTAGAGGACAGAACCCCATGTCCCCGCGTCTACCAGCCCACGAGCCGGCGGAGGACAGCCACACGCTTCCGCGGCAAGGCTGGCAGGCACACCGCTTGCGGCGGGTCACCCGTATCTTGCGATCATTTTAGTCGAGCCGCCCAAGGCGGGACCCGGACCCCGGTGCGGCTAGCACACACGTCGCCCAGGACCGAAGCCCAGGGTCCACATCCGGACGCCTGCCTCTCTGGAATGTCTGAATCTCCGGTCCCAGGGACGGCGTAACTCCTAGCCGGTGAACGAAAGCCTGACGCTTCGCGGCAAGGCTGGCTTTCATGCCGCTCGTGGCCGGACAACCGTGTCTTGGGATCTTTGTCCCCAGTCCGCCCGAGACGGGACCCGGACCCCGGTGCGCCTAGCACACACGTCGCGCAGGACCGGAGCCTAGGGGCTCGGGAAGCCGGACCCACGCAGCCCGTAGAGGGACACACGTTTCCTGCGATCGAAATAGCGGAGCCGACAGAGGTTCGACCGGGTCCTAGTGCGGCTAGCACACACATCGCCCGGGACCGGAGCGTGGCTGTTCGGGAAGGACGGCCGCCGCTCCGGACAGGACAGAAGCTTTCGTCTCGGGGACAGCCAGCCCCCGAGCCAGAGGATGACAGCCTCCTGTTTCACGACACGGCTGCTACGCATGCAGCTCGTGGCCGGACCACTGTGTCGTGGGATCTCCTTCCCTGATTCGCCCAAGACGGAACCCGGAACCCAGTGCGGCTAGCACACACGTCGCCCAGGACCGAAGCCCAGGGTCCACAGCCGGACGCCTGTCGCTCTGGATTGTCTGAATCCCCGGTCCCCGGCACTGCGTAACTCCGAGCCGCTGAACGACAGCCTCCACTTCTCGACACGGCTGGCAGCCACAGCGCTTGTGGCCGCACAACCGTGTCGTAGGATCTCCTTCCCCGAGGCGCCCGAAATGGGATCCGGACCCCGGTGCGGCGAGCAAACACGACACTCAGGATGGAGTCAAAGGGCTCGGGAAGCCGGACCCACGCTGCCCGTGGAGGGACACTCGTGTCCTGCGATCGAAAGAGCGGAGCCGACCAAGGTCCCACCCGGACCCCAGTGCGGCTAGCACACACGTCGCCCAGGATAGGAGCGTGGTTGTTCGGGACGGACGGCTGCCGCTCCGTAGAGGACAGAACCCCATGTCCCCGCGACTGCCAGCCCACGAGCCGGCGGTGGACAGCCGCACGCTTCGCGGCAAGTCTGGCTCCCATGCCGCTCGTGGCCGGACAACCGTGTCATGGGATCGTTGTCCCCACTCCGCCCGAAACGGGATTCTTACCCTTGCGAGGCTAGCATACACGTCTCCCAGGACCGGAGTCTTGGCGTTCGGAAAAGACGGCGGCCACTCCGGGACGAATAGTTGCCGAGAGAACGGAACACAGCCTCCTTCTTCGCGGCAAGGCTGGCACCCACACCGCTTGTGGCCGGTTACCTGTGTCTTGCGATCACTTTCGTCGAGCCGCCCAAGGCGGGACCCGGACCCCGGCGCGGCTAGAACACACGTCGCGCAGGACCGGAGCCTAGGGGCTCGGGAAGCCGGACCCACGCAGCCCGTAGAGGGACACACGTTTCCTGCGATCGAAATAGCGGAGCCGAAAGAGGTTCGAGCGGGTCCTAGTGCGGCTAGCACACACATCGCCCGGGACCGGAGCGTGGCTGTTCGGGAAGGACGGCCGCCGCTCCGGACAGGACAGAAGCTTTCGTCTCGGGGACAACCAGCCCCCGAGCCAGAGGATGACAGCCTCTTGTTTCACGACACGGCTGCTACGCATGCAGCTCGTGGCCGGACCACTGTGTCGTGGGATCTCCTTCCCCGATTCGCCCAAGACAGAACCCGGAACCCAGTGCGGCTAGCACACACGTCGCCCAGGACCGAAGCCCAGGGTCCATATCCGGACGCCTGCCGCTCTGGACTGTCTGAATCCCCGGTCCCCGGCACTGCGTAACTCCGAGCCGCTGAACGACAGTCTCCACTTCTCGACACGGCTGGCAGCCACAGCGCTTGTGGCCGCACAACCGTGTCGTAGGATCTCCTTCCCCGAGGCGCCCGAAATGGGATCCGGACCCCAGTGCGGCTAGCACACACGTCGCCCAGGATAGGAGCGTGGTTGTTCGGGACGGACGGCTGCCGCTCCGTAGAGGACAGAACCCCTTGGCCCCGCGACTGCCAGCCCACGAGCCGGCGGTGGACAGCCGCACGCTTCGCGGCAAGTCTGGCTCCCATGCCGCTCGTGGCCGGACAACCGTGTCATGGGATCGTTGTCCCCACTCCGCCCGAAACGGGATTCTTACCCTTGCGCGGCTAGCATACACGTCTCCCAGGACCGGAGTCTTGGCGTTCGGAAAAGACGGCGGCCACTCCGAGAAGAATAGTTGCCGAGAGAACGGAACACAGCCTCCATCTTCGCGGCAAGGCTGGCACCCACACCGCTTGTGGCCGCACAACCGTGTCTTGCGATCACTTTCGTCGAGCCGCCCAAGGCGGGACCCGGACCCCGGCGCGGCTAGCGTACACGTCGCCCAGGATAGGAGCGTGGTTGTTCGGGACGGACGGCTGCCGCTCCGGGACGGATAGTTGCCGAGAGAACGGAACACAGCTTCCTGCTTCGCCGCAACGCTGGCAGCCACAGCGCTTGTGGCCGCACAACCGTGTCTTGCGATCACTTTAGTCCAGCCGCCCAAGGCGGGACCCGGACCCCGGTGCGGCTAGCACACACGTCGCCCAGGACCGAAGCCCAGGGTCCACATCCGGACGCCTGCCGCTCTGGATTGTCTGAATCCCCGGTCCCCGGCACTGCGTAACTCCGAGCCGCTGAACGACAGCCTCCACTTCTCGACACGGCTGGCAGCCACAGCGCTTGTGGCCGGACAACCGTGTCGTAGGATCTCCTTTCCCGAGGCGCCCGAAATGGGATCCGGACCCCGGTGCGGCGAGCAAACACGACACCCAGGATGGAGTCAAAGGGCTCGGGAAGCCGGACCCACGCTGCCCGTGGAGGGACACTCGTGTCCTGCGATCGAAAGAGCGGAGCCGACAGAGGTTCGACCGGGTCTTAGTGCGGCTAGCACACACATCGCCCGGGACCGGAGCGTGGCTATTCGGGAAGGACGGCCGCCGCTCCGGACAGGACAGAAGCTTTCGTCTCGGGGACAACCAGCCCCCGAGCCAGAGGATGACAGCCTCTTGTTTCACGACACGGCTGCTACGCATGCAGCTCGTGGCCGGACCACTGTGTCGTGGGATCTCCTTCCCCGATTCGCCCAAGACAGAACCCGGACCCCAGTGCGGCTAGCACACACGTCGCCCAGGATAGGAGCGTGGTTGTTCGGGACGGACGGCTGCCGCTCCGTAGAGGACAGAACCCCATGTCCCCGCGTCTACCAGCCCACGAGCCGGCGGAGGACAGCCACACGCTTCCGCGGCAAGGCTGGCAGGCACACCGCTTGCGGCGGGTCACCCGTATCTTGCGATCATTTTAGTCGAGCCGCCCAAGGCGGGACCCGGACCCCGGTGCGGCTAGCACACACGTCGCCCAGGACCGAAGCCCAGGGTCCACATCCGGACGCCTGCCTCTCTGGAATGTCTGAATCTCCGGTCCCAGGGACGGCGTAACTCCTAGCCGGTGAACGAAAGCCTGACGCTTCGCGGCAAGGCTGGCTTTCATGCCGCTCGTGGCCGGACAACCGTGTCTTGGGATCTTTGTCCCCAGTCCGCCCGAGACGGGACCCGGACCCCGGTGCGCCTAGCACACACGTCGCACAGGACCGGAGCTTAGGGGCTCGGGAAGCCGGACCCACGCAGCCCGTAGAGGGACACACGTTTCCTGCGATCGAAATAGCGGAGCCGACAGAGGTTCGACCGGGTCCTAGTGCGGCTAGCACACACATCGCCCGGGACCGGAGCGTGGCTGTTCGGGAAGGACGGCCGCCGCTCCGGACAGGACAGAAGCTTTCGTCTCGGGGACAGCCAGCCCCCGAGCCAGAGGATGACAGCCTCCTGTTTCACGACACGGCTGCTACGCATGCAGCTCGTGGCCGGACCACTGTGTCGTGGGATCTCCTTCCCTGATTCGCCCAAGACGGAACCCGGACCCCAGTGCGGCTAGCACACACGTCGCCCAGGACCGAAGCCCAGGGTCCACATCCGGACGCCTGCCGCTCTGGATTGTCTGAATCCCCGGTCCCCGGCACTGCGTAACTCCGAGCCGCTGAACGACAGCCTCCACTTCTCGACACGGCTGGCAGCCACAGCGCTTGTGGCCGCACAACCGTGTCGTAGGATCTCCTTCCCCGAGGCGCCCGAAATGGGATCCGGACCCCGGTGCGGCGAGCAAACACGACACCCAGGATGGAGTCAAAGGGCTCGGGAAGCCGGACCCACGCTGCCCGTGGAGGGACACTCGTGTCCTGCGATCGAAAGAGCGGAGCCGACCAAGGTCCCACCCGGACCCCAGTGCGGCTAGCACACACGTCGCCCAGGATAGGAGCGTGGTTGTTCGGGACGGACGGCTGCCGCTCCGTAGAGGACAGAACCCCATGTCCCCGCGACTGCCAGCCCACGAGCCGGCGGTGGACAGCCGCACGCTTCGCGGCAAGTCTGGCTCCCATGCCGCTCGTGGCCGGACAACCGTGTCATGGGATCGTTGTCCCCACTCCGCCCGAAACGGGATTCTTACCCTTGCGAGGCTAGCATACACGTCTCCCAGGACCGGAGTCTTGGCGTTCGGAAAAGACGGCGGCCACTCCGGGACGAATAGTTGCCGAGAGAACGGAACACAGCCTCCTTCTTCGCGGCAAGGCTGGCACCCACACCGCTTGTGGCCGGTTACCTGTGTCTTGCGATCACTTTCGTCGAGCCGCCCAAGGCGGGACACGGACCCCGGCGCGGCTAGAACACACGTCGCGCAGGACCGGAGCCTAGGGGCTCGGGAAGCCGGACCCACGCAGCCCGTAGAGGGACACACGTTTCCTGCGATCGAAATAGCGGAGCCGAAAGAGGTTCGAGCGGGTCCTAGTGCGGCTAGCACACACATCGCCCGGGACCGGAGCGTGGCTGTTCGGGAAGGACGGCCGCCGCTCCGGACAGGACAGAAGCTTTCGTCTCGGGGACAACCAGCCCCCGAGCCAGAGGATGACAGCCTCTTGTTTCACGACACGGCTGCTACGCATGCAGCTCGTGGCCGGACCACTGTGTCGTGGGATCTCCTTCCCCGATTCGCCCAAGACAGAACCCGGAACCCAGTGCGGCTAGCACACACGTCGCCCAGGACCGAAGCCCAGGGTCCATATCCGGACGCCTGCCGCTCTGGACTGTCTGAATCCCCGGTCCCCGGCACTGCGTAACTCCGAGCCGCTGAACGACAGTCTCCACTTCTCGACACGGCTGGCAGCCACAGCGCTTGTGGCCGCACAACCGTGTCGTAGGATCTCCTTCCCCGAGGCGCCCGAAATGGGATCCGGACCCCGGTGCGGCGAGCAAACACGACACCCCGGATGGAGTCAAAGGGCTCGGGAAGCCGGACCCACGCTGCCCGTGGAGGGACACTCGTGTCCTGCGATCGAAAGAGCGGAGCCGACAGAGGTTCGACCGGGTCTTAGTGCGGCTAGCACACACGTCGCCCAGGATAGGAGCGTGGTTGTTCGGGACGGACGGCTGCCGCTCCGTAGAGGACAGAACCCCATGTCCCCGCGACTGCCAGCCCACGAGCCGGCGGTGGACAGCCGCACGCTTCGCGGCAAGTCTGGCTCCCATGCCGCTCGTGGCCGGACAACCGTGTCATGGGATCGTTGTCCCCACTCCGCCCGAAACGGGATTCTTACCCTTGCGAGGCTAGCATACACGTCTCCCAGGACCGGAGTCTTGGCGTTCGGAAAAGACGGCGGCCACTCCGGGACGAATAGTTGCCGAGAGAACGGAACACAGCCTCCTTCTTCGCGGCAAGGCTGGCACCCACACCGCTTGTGGCCGGTTACCTGTGTCTTGCGATCACTTTCGTCGAGCCGCCCAAGGCGGGACACGGACCCCGGCGCGGCTAGAACACACGTCGCGCAGGACCGGAGCCTAGGGGCTCGGGAAGCCGGACCCACGCAGCCCGTAGAGGGACACACGTTTCCTGCGATCGAAATAGCGGAGCCGAAAGAGGTTCGAGCGGGTCCTAGTGCGGCTAGCACACACATCGCCCGGGACCGGAGCGTGGCTGTTCGGGAAGGACGGCCGCCGCTCCGGACAGGACAGAAGCTTTCGTCTCGGGGACAACCAGCCCCCGAGCCAGAGGATGACAGCCTCTTGTTTCACGACACGGCTGCTACGCATGCAGCTCGTGGCCGGACCACTGTGTCGTGGGATCTCCTTCCCCGATTCGCCCAAGACAGAACCCGGACCCCAGTGCGGCTAGCACACACGTCGCCCAGGACCGAAGCCCAGGGTCCATATCCGGACGCCTGCCGCTCTGGACTGTCTGAATCCCCGGTCCCCGGCACTGCGTAACTCCGAGCCGCTGAACGACAGTCTCCACTTCTCGACACGGCTGGCAGCCACAGCGCTTGTGGCCGCACAACCGTGTCGTAGGATCTCCTTCCCCGAGGCGCCCGAAATGGGATCCGGACCCCAGTGCGGCTAGCACACACGTCGCCCAGGATAGGAGCGTGGTTGTTCGGGACGGACGGCTGCCGCTCCGTAGAGGACAGAACCCCTTGGCCCCGCGACTGCCAGCCCACGAGCCGGCGGTGGACAGCCGCACGCTTCGCGGCAAGTCTGGCTCCCATGCCGCTCGTGGCCGGACAACCGTGTCATGGGATCGTTGTCCCCACTCCGCCCGAAACGGGATTCTTACCCTTGCGCGGCTAGCATACACGTCTCCCAGGACCGGAGTCTTGGCGTTCGGAAAAGACGGCGGCCACTCCGAGAAGAATAGTTGCCGAGAGAACGGAACACAGCCTCCATCTTCGCGGCAAGGCTGGCACCCACACCGCTTGTGGCCGCACAACCGTGTCTTGCGATCACTTTCGTCGAGCCGCCCAAGGCGGGACCCGGACCCCGGCGCGGCTAGCGTACACGTCGCCCAGGATAGGAGCGTGGTTGTTCGGGACGGACGGCTGCCGCTCCGGGACGGATAGTTGCCGAGAGAACGGAACACAGCTTCCTGCTTCGCCGCAACGCTGGCAGCCACAGCGCTTGTGGCCGCACAACCGTGTCTTGCGATCACTTTAGTCCAGCCGCCCAAGGCGGGACCCGGACCCCGGTGCGGCTAGCACACACGTCGCCCAGGACCGAAGCCCAGGGTCCACATCCGGACGCCTGCCGCTCTGGATTGTCTGAATCCCCGGTCCCCGGCACTGCGTAACTCCGAGCCGCTGAACGACAGCCTCCACTTCTCGACACGGCTGGCAGCCACAGCGCTTGTGGCCGGACAACCGTGTCGTAGGATCTCCTTTCCCGAGGCGCCCGAAATGGGATCCGGACCCCGGTGCGGCGAGCAAACACGACACCCAGGATGGAGTCAAAGGGCTCGGGAAGCCGGACCCACGCTGCCCGTGGAGGGACACTCGTGTCCTGCGATCGAAAGAGCGGAGCCGACAGAGGTTCGACCGGGTCTTAGTGCGGCTAGCACACACATCGCCCGGGACCGGAGCGTGGCTATTCGGGAAGGACGGCCGCCGCTCCGGACAGGACAGAAGCTTTCGTCTCGGGGACAACCAGCCCCCGAGCCAGAGGATGACAGCCTCTTGTTTCACGACACGGCTGCTACGCATGCAGCTCGTGGCCGGACCACTGTGTCGTGGGATCTCCTTCCCCGATTCGCCCAAGACAGAACCCGGACCCCAGTGCGGCTAGCACACACGTCGCCCAGGACCGAAGCCCAGGGTCCATATCCGGACGCCTGCCGCTCTGGACTGTCTGAATCCCCGGTCCCCGGCACTGCGTAACTCCGAGCCGCTGAACGACAGTCTCCACTTCTCGACACGGCTGGCAGCCACAGCGCTTGTGGCCGCACAACCGTGTCGTAGGATCTCCTTCCCCGAGGCGCCCGAAATGGGATCCGGACCCCAGTGCGGCTAGCACACACGTCGCCCAGGATAGGAGCGTGGTTGTTCGGGACGGACGGCTGCCGCTCCGTAGAGGACAGAACCCCTTGGCCCCGCGACTGCCAGCCCACGAGCCGGCGGTGGACAGCCGCACGCTTCGCGGCAAGTCTGGCTCCCATGCCGCTCGTGGCCGGACAACCGTGTCATGGGATCGTTGTCCCCACTCCGCCCGAAACGGGATTCTTACCCTTGCGCGGCTAGCATACACGTCTCCCAGGACCGGAGTCTTGGCGTTCGGAAAAGACGGCGGCCACTCCGAGAAGAATAGTTGCCGAGAGAACGGAACACAGCCTCCATCTTCGCGGCAAGGCTGGCACCCACACCGCTTGTGGCCGCACAACCGTGTCTTGCGATCACTTTCGTCGAGCCGCCCAAGGCGGGACCCGGACCCCGGCGCGGCTAGCGTACACGTCGCCCAGGATAGGAGCGTGGTTGTTCGGGACGGACGGCTGCCGCTCCGGGACGGATAGTTGCCGAGAGAACGGAACACAGCTTCCTGCTTCGCCGCAACGCTGGCAGCCACAGCGCTTGTGGCCGCACAACCGTGTCTTGCGATCACTTTAGTCCAGCCGCCCAAGGCGGGACCCGGACCCCGGTGCGGCTAGCACACACGTCGCCCAGGACCGAAGCCCAGGGTCCACATCCGGACGCCTGCCGCTCTGGATTGTCTGAATCCCCGGTCCCCGGCACTGCGTAACTCCGAGCCGCTGAACGACAGCCTCCACTTCTCGACACGGCTGGCAGCCACAGCGCTTGTGGCCGGACAACCGTGTCGTAGGATCTCCTTTCCCGAGGCGCCCGAAATGGGATCCGGACCCCGGTGCGGCGAGCAAACACGACACCCAGGATGGAGTCAAAGGGCTCGGGAAGCCGGACCCACGCTGCCCGTGGAGGGACACTCGTGTCCTGCGATCGAAAGAGCGGAGCCGACAGAGGTTCGACCGGGTCTTAGTGCGGCTAGCACACACATCGCCCGGGACCGGAGCGTGGCTATTCGGGAAGGACGGCCGCCGCTCCGGACAGGACAGAAGCTTTCGTCTCGGGGACAACCAGCCCCCGAGCCAGAGGATGACAGCCTCTTGTTTCACGACACGGCTGCTACGCATGCAGCTCGTGGCCGGACCACTGTGTCGTGGGATCTCCTTCCCCGATTCGCCCAAGACAGAACCCGGACCCCAGTGCGGCTAGCACACACGTCGCCCAGGATAGGAGCGTGGTTGTTCGGGACGGACGGCTGCCGCTCCGTAGAGGACAGAACCCCATGTCCCCGCGTCTACCAGCCCACGAGCCGGCGGAGGACAGCCACACGCTTCCGCGGCAAGGCTGGCAGGCACACCGCTTGCGGCGGGTCACCCGTATCTTGCGATCATTTTAGTCGAGCCGCCCAAGGCGGGACCCGGACCCCGGTGCGGCTAGCACACACGTCGCCCAGGACCGAAGCCCAGGGTCCACATCCGGACGCCTGCCTCTCTGGAATGTCTGAATCCCCGGTCCCAGGGACGGCGTAACTCCTAGCCGGTGAACGAAAGCCTGACGCTTCGTGGCAAGGCTGGCTTTCATGCCGCTCGTGGCCGGACAACCGTGTCTTGGGATCTTTGTCCCCAGTCCGCCCGAGACGGGACCCGGACCCCGGTGCGCCTAGCACACACGTCGCGCAGGACCGGAGCTTAGGGGCTCGGGAAGCCGGACCCACGCAGCCCGTAGAGGGACACACGTTTCCTGCGATCGAAATAGCGGAGCCGAAAGAGGTTCGACCGGGTCCTAGTGCGGCTAGCACACACATCGCCCGGGACCGGAGCGTGGCTGTTCGGGAAGGACGGCCGCCGCTCCGGACAGGACAGAAGCTTTCGTCTCGGGGACAACCAGCCCCCGAGCCAGAGGATGACAGCCTCTTGTTTCACGACACGGCTGCTACGCATGCAGCTCGTGGCCGGACCACTGTGTCGTGGGATCTCCTTCCCCGATTCGCCCAAGACAGAACCCGGACCCCAGTGCGGCTAGCACACACGTCGCCCAGGACCGAAGCCCAGGGTCCATATCCGGACGCCTGCCGCTCTGGACTGTCTGAATCCCCGGTCCCCGGCACTGCGTAACTCCGAGCCGCTGAACGACAGTCTCCACTTCTCGACACGGCTGGCAGCCACAGCGCTTGTGGCCGCACAACCGTGTCGTAGGATCTCCTTCCCCGAGGCGCCCGAAATGGGATCCGGACCCCGGTGCGGCGAGCAAACACGACACCCCGGATGGAGTCAAAGGGCTCGGGAAGCCGGACCCACGCTGCCCGTGGAGGGACACTCGTGTCCTGCGATCGAAAGAGCGGAGCCGACAGAGGTTCGACCGGGTCTTAGTGCGGCTAGCACACACGTCGCCCAGGATAGGAGCGTGGTTGTTCGGGACGGACGGCTGCCGCTCCGTAGAGGACAGAACCCCATGTCCCCGCGACTGCCAGCCCACGAGCCGGCGGTGGACAGCCGCACGCTTCGCGGCAAGTCTGGCTCCCATGCCGCTCGTGGCCGGACAACCGTGTCATGGGATCGTTGTCCCCACTCCGCCCGAAACGGGATTCTTACCCTTGCGAGGCTAGCATACACGTCTCCCAGGACCGGAGTCTTGGCGTTCGGAAAAGACGGCGGCCACTCCGGGACGAATAGTTGCCGAGAGAACGGAACACAGCCTCCTTCTTCGCGGCAAGGCTGGCACCCACACCGCTTGTGGCCGGTTACCTGTGTCTTGCGATCACTTTCGTCGAGCCGCCCAAGGCGGGACACGGACCCCGGCGCGGCTAGAACACACGTCGCGCAGGACCGGAGCCTAGGGGCTCGGGAAGCCGGACCCACGCAGCCCGTAGAGGGACACACGTTTCCTGCGATCGAAATAGCGGAGCCGAAAGAGGTTCGAGCGGGTCCTAGTGCGGCTAGCACACACATCGCCCGGGACCGGAGCGTGGCTGTTCGGGAAGGACGGCCGCCGCTCCGGACAGGACAGAAGCTTTCGTCTCGGGGACAACCAGCCCCCGAGCCAGAGGATGACAGCCTCTTGTTTCACGACACGGCTGCTACGCATGCAGCTCGTGGCCGGACCACTGTGTCGTGGGATCTCCTTCCCCGATTCGCCCAAGACAGAACCCGGACCCCAGTGCGGCTAGCACACACGTCGCCCAGGACCGAAGCCCAGGGTCCATATCCGGACGCCTGCCGCTCTGGACTGTCTGAATCCCCGGTCCCCGGCACTGCGTAACTCCGAGCCGCTGAACGACAGTCTCCACTTCTCGACACGGCTGGCAGCCACAGCGCTTGTGGCCGCACAACCGTGTCGTAGGATCTCCTTCCCCGAGGCGCCCGAAATGGGATCCGGACCCCAGTGCGGCTAGCACACACGTCGCCCAGGATAGGAGCGTGGTTGTTCGGGACGGACGGCTGCCGCTCCGTAGAGGACAGAACCCCTTGGCCCCGCGACTGCCAGCCCACGAGCCGGCGGTGGACAGCCGCACGCTTCGCGGCAAGTCTGGCTCCCATGCCGCTCGTGGCCGGACAACCGTGTCATGGGATCGTTGTCCCCACTCCGCCCGAAACGGGATTCTTACCCTTGCGCGGCTAGCATACACGTCTCCCAGGACCGGAGTCTTGGCGTTCGGAAAAGACGGCGGCCACTCCGAGAAGAATAGTTGCCGAGAGAACGGAACACAGCCTCCATCTTCGCGGCAAGGCTGGCACCCACACCGCTTGTGGCCGCACAACCGTGTCTTGCGATCACTTTCGTCGAGCCGCCCAAGGCGGGACCCGGACCCCGGCGCGGCTAGCGTACACGTCGCCCAGGATAGGAGCGTGGTTGTTCGGGACGGACGGCTGCCGCTCCGGGACGGATAGTTGCCGAGAGAACGGAACACAGCTTCCTGCTTCGCCGCAACGCTGGCAGCCACAGCGCTTGTGGCCGCACAACCGTGTCTTGCGATCACTTTAGTCCAGCCGCCCAAGGCGGGACCCGGACCCCGGTGCGGCTAGCACACACGTCGCCCAGGACCGAAGCCCAGGGTCCACATCCGGACGCCTGCCGCTCTGGATTGTCTGAATCCCCGGTCCCCGGCACTGCGTAACTCCGAGCCGCTGAACGACAGCCTCCACTTCTCGACACGGCTGGCAGCCACAGCGCTTGTGGCCGCACAACCGTGTCGTAGGATCTCCTTCCCCGAGGCGCCCGAAATGGGATCCGGACCCCGGTGCGGCGAGCAAACACGACACCCAGGATGGAGTCAAAGGGCTCGGGAAGCCGGACCCACGCTGCCCGTGGAGGGACACTCGTGTCCTGCGATCGAAAGAGCGGAGCCGACAGAGGTTCGACCGGGTCTTAGTGCGGCTAGCACACACATCGCCCGGGACCGGAGCGTGGCTATTCGGGAAGGACGGCCGCCGCTCCGGACAGGACAGAAGCTTTCGTCTCGGGGACAACCAGCCCCCGAGCCAGAGGATGACAGCCTCTTGTTTCACGACACGGCTGCTACGCATGCAGCTCGTGGCCGGACCACTGTGTCGTGGGATCTCCTTCCCCGATTCGCCCAAGACAGAACCCGGACCCCAGTGCGGCTAGCACACACGTCGCCCAGGATAGGAGCGTGGTTGTTCGGGACGGACGGCTGCCGCTCCGTAGAGGACAGAACCCCATGTCCCCGCGACTACCAGCCCACGAGCCGGCGGAGGACAGCCACACGCTTCCGCGGCAAGGCTGGCAGGCACACCGCTTGCGGCGGGTCACCCGTATCTTGCGATCATTTTAGTCGAGCCGCCCAAGGCGGGACCCGGACCCCGGTGCGGCTAGCACACACGTCGCCCAGGACCGAAGCCCAGGGTCCACATCCGGACGCCTGCCTCTCTGGAATGTCTGAATCCCCGGTCCCAGGGACGGCGTAACTCCTAGCCGGTGAACGAAAACCTGACGCTTCGCGGCAAGGCTGGCTTTCATGCCGCTCGTGGCCGGACAACCGTGTCTTGGGATCTTTGTCCCCAGTCCGCCCGAGACGGGACCCGGACCCCGGTGCGCCTAGCACACACGTCGCGCAGGACCGGAGCTTAGGGGCTCGGGAAGCCGGACCCACGCAGCCCGTAGAGGGACACACGTTTCCTGCGATCGAAATAGCGGAGCCGACAGAGGTTCGACCGGGTCCTAGTGCGGCTAGCACACACATCGCCCGGGACCGGAGCGTGGCTGTTCGGGAAGGACGGCCGCCGCTCCGGACAGGACAGAAGCTTTCGTCTCGGGGACAGCCAGCCCCCGAGCCAGAGGATGACAGCCTCCTGTTTCACGACACGGCTGCTACGCATGCAGCTCGTGGCCGGACCACTGTGTCGTGGGATCTCCTTCCCTGATTCGCCCAAGACGGAACCCGGAACCCAGTGCGGCTAGCACACACGTCGCCCAGGACCGAAGCCCAGGGTCCACATCCGGACGCCTGCCGCTCTGGATTGTCTGAATCCCCGGTCCCCGGCACTGCGTAACTCCGAGCCGCTGAACGACAGCCTCCACTTCTCGACACGGCTGGCAGCCACAGCGCTTGTGGCCGCACAACCGTGTCGTAGGATCTCCTTCCCCGAGGCGCCCGAAATGGGATCCGGACCCCAGTGCGGCTAGCACACACGTCGCCCAGGATAGGAGCGTGGTTGTTCGGGACGGACGGCTGCCGCTCCGTAGAGGACAGAACCCCTTGGCCCCGCGACTGCCAGCCCACGAGCCGGCGGTGGACAGCCGCACGCTTCGCGGCAAGTCTGGCTCCCATGCCGCTCGTGGCCGGACAACCGTGTCATGGGATCGTTGTCCCCACTCCGCCCGAAACGGGATTCTTACCCTTGCGCGGCTAGCATACACGTCTCCCAGGACCGGAGTCTTGGCGTTCGGAAAAGACGGCGGCCACTCCGAGAAGAATAGTTGCCGAGAGAACGGAACACAGCCTCCATCTTCGCGGCAAGGCTGGCACCCACACCGCTTGTGGCCGCACAACCGTGTCTTGCGATCACTTTCGTCGAGCCGCCCAAGGCGGGACCCGGACCCCGGCGCGGCTAGCGTACACGTCGCCCAGGATAGGAGCGTGGTTGTTCGGGACGGACGGCTGCCGCTCCGGGACGGATAGTTGCCGAGAGAACGGAACACAGCTTCCTGCTTCGCCGCAACGCTGGCAGCCACAGCGCTTGTGGCCGCACAACCGTGTCTTGCGATCACTTTAGTCCAGCCGCCCAAGGCGGGACCCGGACCCCGGTGCGGCTAGCACACACGTCGCCCAGGACCGAAGCCCAGGGTCCACATCCGGACGCCTGCCGCTCTGGATTGTCTGAATCCCCGGTCCCCGGCACTGCGTAACTCCGAGCCGCTGAACGACAGCCTCCACTTCTCGACACGGCTGGCAGCCACAGCGCTTGTGGCCGGACAACCGTGTCGTAGGATCTCCTTTCCCGAGGCGCCCGAAATGGGATCCGGACCCCGGTGCGGCGAGCAAACACGACACCCAGGATGGAGTCAAAGGGCTCGGGAAGCCGGACCCACGCTGCCCGTGGAGGGACACTCGTGTCCTGCGATCGAAAGAGCGGAGCCGACAGAGGTTCGACCGGGTCTTAGTGCGGCTAGCACACACATCGCCCGGGACCGGAGCGTGGCTATTCGGGAAGGACGGCCGCCGCTCCGGACAGGACAGAAGCTTTCGTCTCGGGGACAACCAGCCCCCGAGCCAGAGGATGACAGCCTCTTGTTTCACGACACGGCTGCTACGCATGCAGCTCGTGGCCGGACCACTGTGTCGTGGGATCTCCTTCCCCGATTCGCCCAAGACAGAACCCGGACCCCAGTGCGGCTAGCACACACGTCGCCCAGGATAGGAGCGTGGTTGTTCGGGACGGACGGCTGCCGCTCCGTAGAGGACAGAACCCCATGTCCCCGCGACTACCAGCCCACGAGCCGGCGGAGGACAGCCACACGCTTCCGCGGCAAGGCTGGCAGGCACACCGCTTGCGGCGGGTCACCCGTATCTTGCGATCATTTTAGTCGAGCCGCCCAAGGCGGGACCCGGACCCCGGTGCGGCTAGCACACACGTCGCCCAGGACCGAAGCCCAGGGTCCACATCCGGACGCCTGCCTCTCTGGAATGTCTGAATCCCCGGTCCCAGGGACGGCGTAACTCCTAGCCGGTGAACGAAAGCCTGACGCTTCGCGGCAAGGCTGGCTTTCATGCCGCTCGTGGCCGGACAACCGTGTCTTGGGATCTTTGTCCCCAGTCCGCCCGAGACGGGACCCGGACCCCGGTGCGCCTAGCACACACGTCGCGCAGGACCGGAGCTTAGGGGCTCGGGAAGCCGGACCCACGCAGCCCGTAGAGGGACACACGTTTCCTGCGATCGAAATAGCGGAGCCGACAGAGGTTCGACCGGGTCCTAGTGCGGCTAGCACACACATCGCCCGGGACCGGAGCGTGGCTGTTCGGGAAGGACGGCCGCCGCTCCGGACAGGACAGAAGCTTTCGTCTCGGGGACAGCCAGCCCCCGAGCCAGAGGATGACAGCCTCCTGTTTCACGACACGGCTGCTACGCATGCAGCTCGTGGCCGGACCACTGTGTCGTGGGATCTCCTTCCCTGATTCGCCCAAGACGGAACCCGGAACCCAGTGCGGCTAGCACACACGTCGCCCAGGACCGAAGCCCAGGGTCCACATCCGGACGCCTGCCGCTCTGGATTGTCTGAATCCCCGGTCCCCGGCACTGCGTAACTCCGAGCCGCTGAACGACAGCCTCCACTTCTCGACACGGCTGGCAGCCACAGCGCTTGTGGCCGCACAACCGTGTCGTAGGATCTCCTTCCCCGAGGCGCCCGAAATGGGATCCGGACCCCGGTGCGGCGAGCAAACACGACACCCAGGATGGAGTCAAAGGGCTCGGGAAGCCGGACCCACGCTGCCCGTGGAGGGACACTCGTGTCCTGCGATCGAAAGAGCGGAGCCGACAGAGGTTCGACCGGGTCTTAGTGCGGCTAGCACACACGTCGCCCAGGATAGGAGCGTGGTTGTTCGGGACGGACGGCTGCCGCTCCGTAGAGGACAGAACCCCATGTCCCCGCGACTGCCAGCCCACGAGCCGGCGGTGGACAGCCGCACGCTTCGCGGCAAGTCTGGCTCCCATGCCGCTCGTGGCCGGACAACCGTGTCATGGGATCGTTGTCCCCACTCCGCCCGAAACGGGATTCTTACCCTTGCGAGGCTAGCATACACGTCTCCCAGGACCGGAGTCTTGGCGTTCGGAAAAGACGGCGGCCACTCCGGGACGAATAGTTGCCGAGAGAACGGAACACAGCCTCCTTCTTCGCGGCAAGGCTGGCACCCACACCGCTTGTGGCCGGTTACCTGTGTCTTGCGATCACTTTCGTCGAGCCGCCCAAGGCGGGACCCGGACCCCGGCGCGGCTAGAACACACGTCGCGCAGGACCGGAGCCTAGGGGCTCGGGAAGCCGGACCCACGCAGCCCGTAGAGGGACACACGTTTCCTGCGATCGAAATAGCGGAGCCGAAAGAGGTTCGACCGGGTCCTAGTGCGGCTAGCACACACATCGCCCGGGACCGGAGCGTGGCTGTTCGGGAAGGACGGCCGCCGCTCCGGACAGGACAGAAGCTTTCGTCTCGGGGACAACCAGCCCCCGAGCCAGAGGATGACAGCCTCTTGTTTCACGACACGGCTGCTACGCATGCAGCTCGTGGCCGGACCACTGTGTCGTGGGATCTCCTTCCCCGATTCGCCCAAGACAGAACCCGGACCCCAGTGCGGCTAGCACACACGTCGCCCAGGACCGAAGCCCAGGGTCCATATCCGGACGCCTGCCGCTCTGGACTGTCTGAATCCCCGGTCCCCGGCACTGCGTAACTCCGAGCCGCTGAACGACAGTCTCCACTTCTCGACACGGCTGGCAGCCACAGCGCTTGTGGCCGCACAACCGTGTCGTAGGATCTCCTTCCCCGAGGCGCCCGAAATGGGATCCGGACCCCAGTGCGGCTAGCACACACGTCGCCCAGGATAGGAGCGTGGTTGTTCGGGACGGACGGCTGCCGCTCCGTAGAGGACAGAACCCCTTGGCCCCGCGACTGCCAGCCCACGAGCCGGCGGTGGACAGCCGCACGCTTCGCGGCAAGTCTGGCTCCCATGCCGCTCGTGGCCGGACAACCGTGTCATGGGATCGTTGTCCCCACTCCGCCCGAAACGGGATTCTTACCCTTGCGCGGCTAGCATACACGTCTCCCAGGACCGGAGTCTTGGCGTTCGGAAAAGACGGCGGCCACTCCGAGAAGAATAGTTGCCGAGAGAACGGAACACAGCCTCCATCTTCGCGGCAAGGCTGGCACCCACACCGCTTGTGGCCGCACAACCGTGTCTTGCGATCACTTTCGTCGAGCCGCCCAAGGCGGGACCCGGACCCCGGCGCGGCTAGCGTACACGTCGCCCAGGATAGGAGCGTGGTTGTTCGGGACGGACGGCTGCCGCTCCGGGACGGATAGTTGCCGAGAGAACGGAACACAGCTTCCTGCTTCGCCGCAACGCTGGCAGCCACAGCGCTTGTGGCCGCACAACCGTGTCTTGCGATCACTTTAGTCCAGCCGCCCAAGGCGGGACCCGGACCCCAGTGCGGCTAGCACACACGTCGCCCAGGACCGAAGCCCAGGGTCCACATCCGGACGCCTGCCGCTCTGGATTGTCTGAATCCCCGGTCCCCGGCACTGCGTAACTCCGAGCCGCTGAACGACAGCCTCCACTTCTCGACACGGCTGGCAGCCACAGCGCTTGTGGCCGGACAACCGTGTCGTAGGATCTCCTTTCCCGAGGCGCCCGAAATGGGATCCGGACCCCGGTGCGGCGAGCAAACACGACACCCAGGATGGAGTCAAAGGGCTCGGGAAGCCGGACCCACGCTGCCCGTGGAGGGACACTCGTGTCCTGCGATCGAAAGAGCGGAGCCGACAGAGGTTCGACCGGGTCTTAGTGCGGCTAGCACACACATCGCCCGGGACCGGAGCGTGGCTATTCGGGAAGGACGGCCGCCGCTCCGGACAGGACAGAAGCTTTCGTCTCGGGGACAACCAGCCCCCGAGCCAGAGGATGACAGCCTCTTGTTTCACGACACGGCTGCTACGCATGCAGCTCGTGGCCGGACCACTGTGTCGTGGGATCTCCTTCCCCGATTCGCCCAAGACAGAACCCGGACCCCAGTGCGGCTAGCACACACGTCGCCCAGGATAGGAGCGTGGTTGTTCGGGACGGACGGCTGCCGCTCCGTAGAGGACAGAACCCCATGTCCCCGCGACTACCAGCCCACGAGCCGGCGGAGGACAGCCACACGCTTCCGCGGCAAGGCTGGCAGGCACACCGCTTGCGGCGGGTCACCCGTATCTTGCGATCATTTTAGTCGAGCCGCCCAAGGCGGGACCCGGACCCCGGTGCGGCTAGCACACACGTCGCCCAGGACCGAAGCCCAGGGTCCACATCCGGACGCCTGCCTCTCTGGAATGTCTGAATCCCCGGTCCCAGGGACGGCGTAACTCCTAGCCGGTGAACGAAAGCCTGACGCTTCGCGGCAAGGCTGGCTTTCATGCCGCTCGTGGCCGGACAACCGTGTCTTGGGATCTTTGTCCCCAGTCCGCCCGAGACGGGACCCGGACCCCGGTGCGCCTAGCACACACGTCGCGCAGGACCGGAGCTTAGGGGCTCGGGAAGCCGGACCCACGCAGCCCGTAGAGGGACACACGTTTCCTGCGATCGAAATAGCGGAGCCGACAGAGGTTCGACCGGGTCCTAGTGCGGCTAGCACACACATCGCCCGGGACCGGAGCGTGGCTGTTCGGGAAGGACGGCCGCCGCTCCGGACAGGACAGAAGCTTTCGTCTCGGGGACAGCCAGCCCCCGAGCCAGAGGATGACAGCCTCCTGTTTCACGACACGGCTGCTACGCATGCAGCTCGTGGCCGGACCACTGTGTCGTGGGATCTCCTTCCCTGATTCGCCCAAGACGGAACCCGGAACCCAGTGCGGCTAGCACACACGTCGCCCAGGACCGAAGCCCAGGGTCCACATCCGGACGCCTGCCGCTCTGGATTGTCTGAATCCCCGGTCCCCGGCACTGCGTAACTCCGAGCCGCTGAACGACAGCCTCCACTTCTCGACACGGCTGGCAGCCACAGCGCTTGTGGCCGCACAACCGTGTCGTAGGATCTCCTTCCCCGAGGCGCCCGAAATGGGATCCGGACCCCGGTGCGGCGAGCAAACACGACACCCAGGATGGAGTCAAAGGGCTCGGGAAGCCGGACCCACGCTGCCCGTGGAGGGACACTCGTGTCCTGCGATCGAAAGAGCGGAGCCGACCAAGGTCCCACCCGGACCCCAGTGCGGCTAGCACACACGTCGCCCAGGATAGGAGCGTGGTTGTTCGGGACGGACGGCTGCCGCTCCGTAGAGGACAGTACCCCTTGGCCCCGCGACTGCCAGCCCACGAGCCGGCGGTGGACAGCCGCACGCTTCGCGGCAAGTCTGGCTCCCATGCCGCTCGTGGCCGGACAACCGTGTCATGGGATCGTTGTCCCCACTCCGCCCGAAACGGGATTCTTACCCTTGCGAGGCTAGCATACACGTCTCCCAGGACCGGAGTCTTGGCGTTCGGAAAAGACGGCGGCCACTCCGGGACGAATAGTTGCCGAGAGAACGGAACACAGCCTCCTTCTTCGCGGCAAGGCTGGCACCCACACCGCTTGTGGCCGGTTACCTGTGTCTTGCGATCACTTTCGTCGAGCCGCCCAAGGCGGGACACGGACCCCGGCGCGGCTAGAACACACGTCGCGCAGGACCGGAGCCTAGGGGCTCGGGAAGCCGGACCCACGCAGCCCGTAGAGGGACACACGTTTCCTGCGATCGAAATAGCGGAGCCGAAAGAGGTTCGAGCGGGTCCTAGTGCGGCTAGCACACACATCGCCCGGGACCGGAGCGTGGCTGTTCGGGAAGGACGGCCGCCGCTCCGGACAGGACAGAAGCTTTCGTCTCGGGGACAACCAGCCCCCGAGCCAGAGGATGACAGCCTCTTGTTTCACGACACGGCTGCTACGCATGCAGCTCGTGGCCGGACCACTGTGTCGTGGGATCTCCTTCCCCGATTCGCCCAAGACAGAACCCGGACCCCAGTGCGGCTAGCACACACGTCGCCCAGGACCGAAGCCCAGGGTCCATATCCGGACGCCTGCCGCTCTGGACTGTCTGAATCCCCGGTCCCCGGCACTGCGTAACTCCGAGCCGCTGAACGACAGTCTCCACTTCTCGACACGGCTGGCAGCCACAGCGCTTGTGGCCGCACAACCGTGTCGTAGGATCTCCTTCCCCGAGGCGCCCGAAATGGGATCCGGACCCCAGTGCGGCTAGCACACACGTCGCCCAGGATAGGAGCGTGGTTGTTCGGGACGGACGGCTGCCGCTCCGTAGAGGACAGAACCCCTTGGCCCCGCGACTGCCAGCCCACGAGCCGGCGGTGGACAGCCGCACGCTTCGCGGCAAGTCTGGCTCCCATGCCGCTCGTGGCCGGACAACCGTGTCATGGGATCGTTGTCCCCACTCCGCCCGAAACGGGATTCTTACCCTTGCGCGGCTAGCATACACGTCTCCCAGGACCGGAGTCTTGGCGTTCGGAAAAGACGGCGGCCACTCCGAGACGAATAGTTGCCGAGAGAACGGAACACAGCCTCCATCTTCGCGGCAAGGCTGGCACCCACACCGCTTGTGGCCGCACAACCGTGTCTTGCGATCACTTTCGTCGAGCCGCCCAAGGCGGGACCCGGACCCCGGCGCGGCTAGCGTACACGTCGCCCAGGATAGGAGCGTGGTTGTTCGGGACGGACGGCTGCCGCTCCGGGACGGATAGTTGCCGAGAGAACGGAACACAGCTTCCTGCTTCGCCGCAACGCTGGCAGCCACAGCGCTTGTGGCCGCACAACCGTGTCTTGCGATCACTTTAGTCCAGCCGCCCAAGGCGGGACCCGGACCCCGGTGCGGCTAGCACACACGTCGCCCAGGACCGAAGCCCAGGGTCCACATCCGGACGCCTGCCGCTCTGGATTGTCTGAATCCCCGGTCCCCGGCACTGCGTAACTCCGAGCCGCTGAACGACAGCCTCCACTTCTCGACACGGCTGGCAGCCACAGCGCTTGTGGCCGGACAACCGTGTCGTAGGATCTCCTTTCCCGAGGCGCCCGAAATGGGATCCGGACCCCGGTGCGGCGAGCAAACACGACACCCAGGATGGAGTCAAAGGGCTCGGGAAGCCGGACCCACGCTGCCCGTGGAGGGACACTCGTGTCCTGCGATCGAAAGAGCGGAGCCGACAGAGGTTCGACCGGGTCTTAGTGCGGCTAGCACACACATCGCCCGGGACCGGAACGTGGCTATTCGGGAAGGACGGCCGCCGCTCCGGACAGGACAGAAGCTTTCGTCTCGGGGACAACCAGCCCCCGAGCCAGAGGATGACAGCCTCTTGTTTCACGACACGGCTGCTACGCATGCAGCTCGTGGCCGGACCACTGTGTCGTGGGATCTCCTTCCCCGATTCGCCCAAGACAGAACCCGGACCCCAGTGCGGCTAGCACACACGTCGCCCAGGATAGGAGCGTGGTTGTTCGGGACGGACGGCTGCCGCTCCGTAGAGGACAGAACCCCATGTCCCCGCGACTACCAGCCCACGAGCCGGCGGAGGACAGCCACACGCTTCCGCGGCAAGGCTGGCAGGCACACCGCTTGCGGCGGGTCACCCGTATCTTGCGATCATTTTAGTCGAGCCGCCCAAGGCGGGACCCGGACCCCGGTGCGGCTAGCACACACGTCGCCCAGGACCGAAGCCCAGGGTCCACATCCGGACGCCTGCCTCTCTGGAATGTCTGAATCCCCGGTCCCAGGGACGGCGTAACTCCTAGCCGGTGAACGAAAGCCTGACGCTTCGCGGCAAGGCTGGCTTTCATGCCGCTCGTGGCCGGACAACCGTGTCTTGGGATCTTTGTCCCCAGTCCGCCCGAGACGGGACCCGGACCCCGGTGCGCCTAGCACACACGTCGCGCAGGACCGGAGCCTAGGGGCTCGGGAAGCCGGACCCACGCAGCCCGTAGAGGGACACACGTTTCCTGCGATCGAAATAGCGGAGCCGACAGAGGTTCGACCGGGTCCTAGTGCGGCTAGCACACACATCGCCCGGGACCGGAGCGTGGCTGTTCGGGAAGGACGGCCGCCGCTCCGGACAGGACAGAAGCTTTCGTCTCGGGGACAGCCAGCCCCCGAGCCAGAGGATGACAGCCTCCTGTTTCACGACACGGCTGCTACGCATGCAGCTCGTGGCCGGACCACTGTGTCGTGGGATCTCCTTCCCTGATTCGCCCAAGACGGAACCCGGACCCCAGTGCGGCTAGCACACACGTCGCCCAGGACCGAAGCCCAGGGTCCACAGCCGGACGCCTGCCGCTCTGGATTGTCTGAATCCCCGGTCCCCGGCACTGCGTAACTCCGAGCCGCTGAACGACAGCCTCCACTTCTCGACACGGCTGGCAGCCACAGCGCTTGTGGCCGCACAACCGTGTCGTAGGATCTCCTTCCCCGAGGCGCCCGAAATGGGATCCGGACCCCGGTGCGGCGAGCAAACACGACACCCAGGATGGAGTCAAAGGGCTCGGGAAGCCGGACCCACGCTGCCCGTGGAGGGACACTCGTGTCCTGCGATCGAAAGAGCGGAGCCGACCGAGGTCCCACCCGGACCCCAGTGCGGCTAGCACACACGTCGCCCAGGATAGGAGCGTGGTTGTTCGGGACGGACGGCTGCCGCTCCGTAGAGGACAGTACCCCTTGGCCCCGCGACTGCCAGCCCACGAGCCGGCGGTGGACAGCCGCACGCTTCGCGGCAAGTCTGGCTCCCATGCCGCTCGTGGCCGGACAACCGTGTCATGGGATCGTTGTCCCCACTCCGCCCGAAACGGGATTCTTACCCTTGCGAGGCTAGCATACACGTCTCCCAGGACCGGAGTCTTGGCGTTCGGAAAAGACGGCGGCCACTCCGGGACGAATAGTTGCCGAGAGAACGGAACACAGCCTCCTTCTTCGCGGCAAGGCTGGCACCCACACCGCTTGTGGCCGGTTACCTGTGTCTTGCGATCACTTTCGTCGAGCCGCCCAAGGCGGGACACGGACCCCGGCGCGGCTAGAACACACGTCGCGCAGGACCGGAGCCTAGGGGCTCGGGAAGCCGGACCCACGCAGCCCGTAGAGGGACACACGTTTCCTGCGATCGAAATAGCGGAGCCGAAAGAGGTTCGAGCGGGTCCTAGTGCGGCTAGCACACACATCGCCCGGGACCGGAGCGTGGCTGTTCGGGAAGGACGGCCGCCGCTCCGGACAGGACAGAAGCTTTCGTCTCGGGGACAACCAGCCCCCGAGCCAGAGGATGACAGCCTCTTGTTTCACGACACGGCTGCTACGCATGCAGCTCGTGGCCGGACCACTGTGTCGTGGGATCTCCTTCCCCGATTCGCCCAAGACAGAACCCGGACCCCAGTGCGGCTAGCACACACGTCGCCCAGGACCGAAGCCCAGGGTCCATATCCGGACGCCTGCCGCTCTGGACTGTCTGAATCCCCGGTCCCCGGCACTGCGTAACTCCGAGCCGCTGAACGACAGTCTCCACTTCTCGACACGGCTGGCAGCCACAGCGCTTGTGGCCGCACAACCGTGTCGTAGGATCTCCTTCCCCGAGGCGCCCGAAATGGGATCCGGACCCCAGTGCGGCTAGCACACACGTCGCCCAGGATAGGAGCGTGGTTGTTCGGGACGGACGGCTGCCGCTCCGTAGAGGACAGAACCCCTTGGCCCCGCGACTGCCAGCCCACGAGCCGGCGGTGGACAGCCGCACGCTTCGCGGCAAGTCTGGCTCCCATGCCGCTCGTGGCCGGACAACCGTGTCATGGGATCGTTGTCCCCACTCCGCCCGAAACGGGATTCTTACCCTTGCGCGGCTAGCATACACGTCTCCCAGGACCGGAGTCTTGGCGTTCGGAAAAGACGGCGGCCACTCCGAGACGAATAGTTGCCGAGAGAACGGAACACAGCCTCCATCTTCGCGGCAAGGCTGGCACCCACACCGCTTGTGGCCGCACAACCGTGTCTTGCGATCACTTTCGTCGAGCCGCCCAAGGCGGGACCCGGACCCCGGCGCGGCTAGCGTACACGTCGCCCAGGATAGGAGCGTGGTTGTTCGGGACGGACGGCTGCCGCTCCGGGACGGATAGTTGCCGAGAGAACGGAACACAGCTTCCTGCTTCGCCGCAACGCTGGCAGCCACAGCGCTTGTGGCCGCACAACCGTGTCTTGCGATCACTTTAGTCCAGCCGCCCAAGGCGGGACCCGGACCCCGGTGCGGCTAGCACACACGTCGCCCAGGACCGAAGCCCAGGGTCCACATCCGGACGCCTGCCGCTCTGGATTGTCTGAATCCCCGGTCCCCGGCACTGCGTAACTCCGAGCCGCTGAACGACAGCCTCCACTTCTCGACACGGCTGGCAGCCACAGCGCTTGTGGCCGGACAACCGTGTCGTAGGATCTCCTTTCCCGAGGCGCCCGAAATGGGATCCGGACCCCGGTGCGGCGAGCAAACACGACACCCAGGATGGAGTCAAAGGGCTCGGGAAGCCGGACCCACGCTGCCCGTGGAGGGACACTCGTGTCCTGCGATCGAAAGAGCGGAGCCGACAGAGGTTCGACCGGGTCTTAGTGCGGCTAGCACACACATCGCCCGGGACCGGAACGTGGCTATTCGGGAAGGACGGCCGCCGCTCCGGACAGGACAGAAGCTTTCGTCTCGGGGACAACCAGCCCCCGAGCCAGAGGATGACAGCCTCTTGTTTCACGACACGGCTGCTACGCATGCAGCTCGTGGCCGGACCACTGTGTCGTGGGATCTCCTTCCCCGATTCGCCCAAGACAGAACCCGGACCCCAGTGCGGCTAGCACACACGTCGCCCAGGATAGGAGCGTGGTTGTTCGGGACGGACGGCTGCCGCTCCGTAGAGGACAGAACCCCATGTCCCCGCGACTACCAGCCCACGAGCCGGCGGAGGACAGCCACACGCTTCCGCGGCAAGGCTGGCAGGCACACCGCTTGCGGCGGGTCACCCGTATCTTGCGATCATTTTAGTCGAGCCGCCCAAGGCGGGACCCGGACCCCGGTGCGGCTAGCACACACGTCGCCCAGGACCGAAGCCCAGGGTCCACATCCGGACGCCTGCCTCTCTGGAATGTCTGAATCCCCGGTCCCAGGGACGGCGTAACTCCTAGCCGGTGAACGAAAGCCTGACGCTTCGCGGCAAGGCTGGCTTTCATGCCGCTTGTGGCCGGACAACCGTGTCGTAGGATCTCCTTCCCCGAGGCGCCCGAAATGGGATCCGGACCCCGGTGCGGCGAGCAAACACGACACCCCGGATGGAGTCAAAGGGCTCGGGAAGCCGGACCCACGCTGCCCGTGGAGGGACACTCGTGTCCTGCGATCGAAAGAGCGGAGCCGACCAAGGTCCCACCCGGACCCCAGTGCGGCTAGCACACACGTCGCCCAGGATAGGAGCGTGGTTGTTCGGGACGGACGGCTGCCGCTCCGTAGAGGACAGAACCCCATGTCCCCGCGACTGCCAGCCCACGAGCCGGCGGTGGACAGCCGCACGCTTCGCGGCAAGTCTGGCTCCCATGCCGCTCGTGGCCGGACAACCGTGTCATGGGATCGTTGTCCCCACTCCGCCCGAAACGGGATTCTTACCCTTGCGCGGCTAGCATACACGTCTCCCAGGACCGGAGTCTTGGCGTTCGGAAAAGACGGCGGCCACTCCGGGACGAATAGTTGCCGAGAGAACGGAACACAGCCTCCTTCTTCGCGGCAAGGCTGGCACCCACACCGCTTGTGGCCGGTTACCTGTGTCTTGCGATCACTTTCGTCGAGCCGCCCAAGGCGGGACACGGACCCCGGCGCGGCTAGAACACACGTCGCGCAGGACCGGAGCCTAGGGGCTCGGGAAGCCGGACCCACGCAGCCCGTAGAGGGACACACGTTTCCTGCGATCGAAATAGCGGAGCCGACAGAGGTTCGACCGGGTCCTAGTGCGGCTAGCACACACATCGCCCGGGACCGGAGCGTGGCTGTTCGGGAAGGACGGCCGCCGCTCCGGACAGGACAGAAGCTTTCGTCTCGGGGACAGCCAGCCCCCGAGCCGGAGGATGACAGCCTCCTGTTTCACGACACGGCTGCTACGCATGCAGCTCGTGGCCGGACCACTGTGTCGTGGGATCTCCTTCCCCGAGCTGCCCAAGACAGAACCCGGACCCCAGTGCGGCTAGCACACACGTCGCCCAGGACCGAAGCCCAGGGTCCACATCCGGACGCCTGCCGCTCTGGATTGTCTGAATCCCCGGTCCCCGGCATTGCGTAACTCCGAGCCGCTGAACGACAGCCTCCACTTCTCGACACGGCTGGCAGCCACAGCGCTTGTGGCCGGACAACCGTGTCGTAGGATCTCCTTCCCCGAGGCGCCCGAAATGGGATCCGGACCCCGGTGCGGCGAGCAAACACGACACCCAGGATGGAGTCAAAGGGCTCGGGAAGCCGGACCCACGCTGCCCGTGGAGGGACACTCGTGTCCTGCGATCGAAAGAGCGGAGCCGACCGGGGTCCCACCCGGACCCCAGTGCGGCTAGCACACACGTCGCCCAGGATAGGAGCGTGGTTGTTCGGGACGGACGGCTGCCGCTCCGTAGAGGACAGAACCCCATGTCCCCGCGACTGCCAGCCCACGAGCCGGCGGTGGACAGCCGCACGCTTCGCGGCAAGTCTGGCTCCCATGCCGCTCGTGGCCGGACAACCGTGTCATGGGATCGTTGTCCCCACTCCGCCCGAAACGGGATTCTTACCCTTGCGCGGCTAGCATACACGTCTCCCAGGACCGGAGTCTTGGCGTTCGGAAAAGACGGCGGCCACTCCGGGACGAATAGTTGCCGAGAGAACGGAACACAGCCTCCTTCTTCGCGGCAAGGCTGGCACCCACACCGCTTGTGGCCGGTTACCTGTGTCTTGCGATCACTTTCGTCGAGCCGCCCAAGGCGGGACACGGACCCCGGCGCGGCTAGAACACACGTCGCGCAGGACCGGAGCCTAGGGGCTCGGGAAGCCGGACCCACGCAGCCCGTAGAGGGACACACGTTTCCTGCGATCGAAATAGCGGAGCCGACAGAGGTTCGACCGGGTCCTAGTGCGGCTAGCACACACATCGCCCGGGACCGGAGCGTGGCTGTTCGGGAAGGACGGCCGCCGCTCCGGACAGGACAGAAGCTTTCGTCTCGGGGACAGCCAGCCCCCGAGCCGGAGGATGACAGCCTCCTGTTTCACGACACGGCTGCTACGCATGCAGCTCGTGGCCGGACCACTGTGTCGTGGGATCTCCTTCCCCGAGCTGCCCAAGACAGAACCCGGACCCCAGTGCGGCTAGCACACACGTCGCCCAGGACCGAAGCCCAGGGTCCACATCCGGACGCCTGCCGCTCTGGATTGTCTGAATCCCCGGTCCCCGGCATTGCGTAACTCCGAGCCGCTGAACGACAGCCTCCACTTCTCGACACGGCTGGCAGCCACAGCGCTTGTGGCCGGACAACCGTGTCGTAGGATCTCCTTCCCCGAGGCGCCCGAAATGGGATCCGGACCCCGGTGCGGCGAGCAAACACGACACCCAGGATGGAGTCAAAGGGCTCGGGAAGCCGGACCCACGCTGCCCGTGGAGGGACACTCGTGTCCTGCGATCGAAAGAGCGGAGCCGACCGGGGTCCCACCCGGACCCCAGTGCGGCTAGCACACACGTCGCCCAGGATAGGAGCGTGGTTGTTCGGGACGGACGGCTGCCGCTCCGTAGAGGACAGAACCCCATGTCCCCGCGACTGCCAGCCCACGAGCCGGCGGTGGACAGCCGCACGCTTCGCGGCAAGTCTGGCTCCCATGCCGCTCGTGGCCGGACAACCGTGTCATGGGATCGTTGTCCCCACTCCGCCCGAAGCGGGATTCTTACCCTTGCGAGGCTAGCATACACGTCTCCCAGGACCGGAGTCTTGGCGTTCGGAAAAGACGGCGACCACTCCGGGACGAATAGTTGCCGAGAGAACGGAACACAGCCTCCTTCTTCGCGGCAAGGCTGGCAATCACACCGCTTGTGGCCAGTTACCTGTGTCTTGCGATCACTTTCGTCGAGCCGCCCAAGGCGGGACACGGACCCCGGCGCGGCTAGCACACATGTCGCGCAGGACCGGAGCCTAGGGGCTCGGGAAGCCGGACCCACGCAGCCCGTAGAGGGACACACGTTTCCTGCGATCGAAATAGCGGAGCCGAAAGAGGTTCGAGCGGGTCCTAGTGCGGCTAGCACACACATCGCCCGAGACCGGAGCGTGGCTGTTCGGGAAGGACGGCCGCCGCTCCGGACAGGACAGAAGCTTTCGTCTCGGGGACAACCAGCCCCCGAGCCAGAGGATGACAGCCTCTTGTTTCACGACACGGCTGCTACGCATGCAGCTCGTGGCCGGACCACTGTGTCGTGGGATCTCCTTCCCCGATTCGCCCAAGACAGAACCCGGACCCCAATGCGGCTAGCACACACGTCGCCCAGGACCGAAGCCCAGGGTCCACATCCGGACGCCTGCCGCTCTGGATTGTCTGAATCCCCGGTCCCCGGCACTGCGTAACTCCGAGCCGCTGAACGACAGTCTCCACTTCTCGACACGGCTGGCAGCCACAGCGCTTGTGGCCGCACAACCGTGTCGTAGGATCTCCTTCCCCGAGGCGCCCGAAATGGGATCCGGACCCCAGTGCGGCTAGCACACACGTCGCCCAGGATAGGAGCGTGGTTGTTCGGGACGGACGGCTGCCGCTCCGTAGAGGACAGAACCCCTTGGCCCCGCGACTGCCAGCCCACGAGCCGGCGGTGGACAGCCGCACGCTTCGCGGCAAGTCTGGCTCCCATGCCGCTCGTGGCCGGACAACCGTGTCATGGGATCGTTGTCCCCACTCCGCCCGAAACGGGATTCTTACCCTTGCGCGGCTAGCATACACGTCTCCCAGGACCGGAGTCTTGGCGTTCGGAAAAGACGGCGACCACTCCGAGACGAATAGTTGCCGAGAGAACGGAACACAGCCTCCTTCTTCGCGGCAAGGCTGGCACCCACACCGCTTGTGGCCGGTTACCTGTGTCTTGCGATCACTTTCGTCGAGCCGCCCAAGGCGGGACCCGAACCCCGGCGCGGCTAGAACACACGTCGCACAGGACCGAAGCCCAGGGTCCACATCCGGACGCCTGCCGCTCTGGATTGTCTGAATCCCCGGTCCCCGGCACTGCGTAACTCCGAGCCGCTGAACGACAGCCTCCACTTCTCGACACGGCTGGCAGCCACAGCGCTTGTGGCCGCACAACCGTGTCGTAGGATCTCCTTCCCCGAGGCGCCCGAAATGGGATCCGGACCCCGGTGCGGCGAGCAAACACGACACCCAGGATGGATTCAAAGGGCTCGGGAAGCCGGACCCACGCTGCCCGTGGAGGGACACTCGTGTCCTGCGATCGAAATAGCGGAGCCGACAGAGGTTCGACCGGGTCTTAGTGCGGCTAGCACACACATCGCCCGGGACCGGAACGTGGCTATTCGGGAAGGACGGCCGCCGCTCCGGACAGGACAGAAGCTTTCGTCTCGGGGACAACCAGCCCCCGAGACAGAGGATGACAGCCTCTTGTTTCACGACACGGCTGCTACGCATGCAGCTCGTGGCCGGACCACTGTGTCGTGGGATCTCCTTCCCCGATTCGCCCAAGACAGAACCCGGACCCCAGTGCGGCTAGCACACACGTCGCCCAGGATAGGAGCGTGGTTGTTCGGGACGGACGGCTGCCGCTCCGTAGAGGACAGAACCCCATGTCCCCGCGACTACCAGCCCACGAGCCGGCGGAGGACAGCCACACGCTTCCGCGGCAAGGCTGGCAGGCACACCGCTTGCGGCGGGTCACCCGTATCTTGCGATCATTTTAGTCGAGCCGCCCAAGGCGGGACCCGGACCCCGGTGCGGCTAGAACACACGTCGCGCAGGACCGGAGCCTAGGGGCTCGGGTAGCCGGACCCACGCAGCCCGTAGAGGGACACACGTTTCCTGCGATCGAAATAGCGGAGCCGACAGAGGTTCGACCGGGTCCTAGTGCGGCTAGCACACACATCGCCCGGGACCGGAGCGTGGCTGTTCGGGAAGTACGGCCGCCGCTCCGGACAGGACAGAAGCTTTCGTCTCGGGGACAGCCAGCCCCCGAGCCAGAGGATGACAGCCTCCTGTTTCACGACACGGCTGCTACGCATGCAGCTCGTGGCCGGACCACTGTGTCGTGGGATCTCCTTCCCTGATTCGCCCAAGACGGAACCCGGAACCCAGTGCGGCTAGCACACACGTCGCACAGGACCGAAGCCCAGGGTCCATATCCGGACGCCTGCCGCTCTGGATTGTCTGAATCCCCGGTCCCCGGCACTGCGTAACTCCGAGCCGCTGAACGACAGCCTCCACTTCTCGACACGGCTGGCAGCCACAGCGCTTGTGGCCGCACAACCGTGTCGTAGGATCTCCTTCCCCGAGGCGCCCGAAATGGGATCCGGACCACGGTGCGGCGAGCAAACACGACACCCAGGATGGAGTCAAAGGGCTCGGGAAGCCGGACCCACGCTGCCCGTGGAGGGACACTCGTGTCCTGCGATCGAAAGAGCGGAGCCGACCAAGGTCCCACCCGGACCCCAGTGCGGCTAGCACACACGTCGCCCAGGATAGGAGCGTGGTTGTTCGGGACGGACGGCTGCCGCTCCGTAGAGGACAGAACCCCTTGGCCCCGCGACTGCCAGCCCACGAGCCGGCGGTGGACAGCCGCACGCTTCGCGGCAAGTCTGGCTCCCATGCCGCTCGTGGCCGGACAACCGTGTCATGGGATCGTTGTCCCCACTCCGCCCGAAACGGGATTCTTACCCTTGCGCGGCTAGCATACACGTCTCCCAGGACCGGAGTCTTGGCGTTCGGAAAAGACGGCGACCACTCCGAGACGAATAGTTGCCGAGAGAACGGAACACAGCCTCCTTCTTCGCGGCAAGGCTGGCACCCACACCGCTTGTGGCCGGTTACCTGTGTCTTGCGATCACTTTCGTCGAGCCGCCCAAGGCGGGACCCGAACCCCGGCGCGGCTAGAACACACGTCGCACAGGACCGAAGCCCAGGGTCCACATCCGGACGCCTGCCGCTCTGGATTGTCTGAATCCCCGGTCCCCGGCACTGCGTAACTCCGAGCCGCTGAACGATAGCCTCCACTTCTCGACACGGCTGGCAGCCACAGCGCTTGTGGCCGCACAACCGTGTCGTAGGATCTCCTTCCCCGAGGCGCCCGAAATGGGATCCGGACCCCGGTGCGGCGAGCAAACACGACACCCAGGATGGATTCAAAGGGCTCGGGAAGCCGGACCCACGCTGCCCGTGGAGGGACACTCGTGTCCTGCGATCGAAATAGCGGAGCCGACAGAGGTTCGACCGGGTCTTAGTGCGGCTAGCACACACATCGCCCGGGACCGGAACGTGGCTATTCGGGAAGGACGGCCGCCGCTCCGGACAGGACAGAAGCTTTCGTCTCGGGGACAACCAGCCCCCGAGACAGAGGATGACAGCCTCTTGTTTCACGACACGGCTGCTACGCATGCAGCTCGTGGCCGGACCACTGTGTCGTGGGATCTCCGTCCCCGATTCGCCCAAGACAGAACCCGGACCCCAGTGCGGCTAGCACACACGTCGCCCAGGATAGGAGCGTGGTTGTTCGGGACGGACGGCTGCCGCTCCGTAGAGGACAGAACCCCATGTCCCCGCGACTACCAGCCCACGAGCCGGCGGAGGACAGCCACACGCTTCCGCGGCAAGGCTGGCAGGCACACCGCTTGCGGCGGGTCACCCGTATCTTGCGATCATTTTAGTCGAGCCGCCCAAGGCGGGACCCGGACCCCGGTGCGGCTAGAACACACGTCGCGCAGGACCGGAGCCTAGGGGCTCGGGTAGCCGGACCCACGCAGCCCGTAGAGGGACACACGTTTCCTGCGATCGAAATAGCGGAGCCGACAGAGGTTCGACCGGGTCCTAGTGCGGCTAGCACACACATCGCCCGGGACCGGAGCGTGGCTGTTCGGGAAGTACGGCCGCCGCTCCGGACAGGACAGAAGCTTTCGTCTCGGGGACAGCCAGCCCCCGAGCCAGAGGATGACAGCCTCCTGTTTCACGACACGGCTGCTACGCATGCAGCTCGTGGCCGGACCACTGTGTCGTGGGATCTCCTTCCCTGATTCGCCCAAGACGGAACCCGGAACCCAGTGCGGCTAGCACACACGTCGCACAGGACCGAAGCCCAGGGTCCATATCCGGACGCCTGCCGCTCTGGATTGTCTGAATCCCCGGTCCCCGGCACTGCGTAACTCCGAGCCGCTGAACGACAGCCTCCACTTCTCGACACGGCTGGCAGCCACAGCGCTTGTGGCCGCACAACCGTGTCGTAGGATCTCCTTCCCCGAGGCGCCCGAAATGGGATCCGGACCACGGTGCGGCGAGCAAACACGACACCCAGGATGGAGTCAAAGGGCTCGGGAAGCCGGACCCACGCTGCCCGTGGAGGGACACTCGTGTCCTGCGATCGAAAGAGCGGAGCCGACCAAGGTCCCACCCGGACCCCAGTGCGGCTAGCACACACGTCGCCCAGGATAGGAGCGTGGTTGTTCGGGACGGACGGCTGCCGCTCCGTAGAGGACAGAACCCCTTGGCCCCGCGACTGCCAGCCCACGAGCCGGCGGTGGACAGCCGCACGCTTCGCGGCAAGTCTGGCTCCCATGCCGCTCGTGGCCGGACAACCGTGTCATGGGATCGTTGTCCCCACTCCGCCCGAAACGGGATTCTTACCCTTGCGCGGCTAGCATACACGTCTCCCAGGACCGGAGTCTTGGCGTTCGGAAAAGACGGCGACCACTCCGAGACGAATAGTTGCCGAGAGAACGGAACACAGCCTCCTTCTTCGCGGCAAGGCTGGCACCCACACCGCTTGTGGCCGGTTACCTGTGTCTTGCGATCACTTTCGTCGAGCCGCCCAAGGCGGGACCCGAACCCCGGCGCGGCTAGAACACACGTCGCACAGGACCGAAGCCCAGGGTCCACATCCGGACGCCTGCCGCTCTGGATTGTCTGAATCCCCGGTCCCCGGCACTGCGTAACTCCGAGCCGCTGAACGATAGCCTCCACTTCTCGACACGGCTGGCAGCCACAGCGCTTGTGGCCGCACAACCGTGTCGTAGGATCTCCTTCCCCGAGGCGCCCGAAATGGGATCCGGACCCCGGTGCGGCGAGCAAACACGACACCCAGGATGGATTCAAAGGGCTCGGGAAGCCGGACCCACGCTGCCCGTGGAGGGACACTCGTGTCCTGCGATCGAAATAGCGGAGCCGACAGAGGTTCGACCGGGTCTTAGTGCGGCTAGCACACACATCGCCCGGGACCGGAACGTGGCTATTCGGGAAGGACGGCCGCCGCTCCGGACAGGACAGAAGCTTTCGTCTCGGGGACAACCAGCCCCCGAGACAGAGGATGACAGCCTCTTGTTTCACGACACGGCTGCTACGCATGCAGCTCGTGGCCGGACCACTGTGTCGTGGGATCTCCGTCCCCGATTCGCCCAAGACAGAACCCGGACCCCAGTGCGGCTAGCACACACGTCGCCCAGGATAGGAGCGTGGTTGTTCGGGACGGACGGCTGCCGCTCCGTAGAGGACAGAACCCCATGTCCCCGCGACTACCAGCCCACGAGCCGGCGGAGGACAGCCACACGCTTCCGCGGCAAGGCTGGCAGGCACACCGCTTGCGGCGGGTCACCCGTATCTTGCGATCATTTTAGTCGAGCCGCCCAAGGCGGGACCCGGACCCCGGTGCGGCTAGAACACACGTCGCGCAGGACCGGAGCCTAGGGGCTCGGGTAGCCGGACCCACGCAGCCCGTAGAGGGACACACGTTTCCTGCGATCGAAATAGCGGAGCCGACAGAGGTTCGACCGGGTCCTAGTGCGGCTAGCACACACATCGCCCGGGACCGGAGCGTGGCTGTTCGGGAAGTACGGCCGCCGCTCCGGACAGGACAGAAGCTTTCGTCTCGGGGACAGCCAGCCCCCGAGCCAGAGGATGACAGCCTCCTGTTTCACGACACGGCTGCTACGCATGCAGCTCGTGGCCGGACCACTGTGTCGTGGGATCTCCTTCCCTGATTCGCCCAAGACGGAACCCGGAACCCAGTGCGGCTAGCACACACGTCGCACAGGACCGAAGCCCAGGGTCCATATCCGGACGCCTGCCGCTCTGGATTGTCTGAATCCCCGGTCCCCGGCACTGCGTAACTCCGAGCCGCTGAACGACAGCCTCCACTTCTCGACACGGCTGGCAGCCACAGCGCTTGTGGCCGCACAACCGTGTCGTAGGATCTCCTTCCCCGAGGCGCCCGAAATGGGATCCGGACCACGGTGCGGCGAGCAAACACGACACCCAGGATGGAGTCAAAGGGCTCGGGAAGCCGGACCCACGCTGCCCGTGGAGGGACACTCGTGTCCTGCGATCGAAAGAGCGGAGCCGACCAAGGTCCCACCCGGACCCCAGTGCGGCTAGCACACACGTCGCCCAGGATAGGAGCGTGGTTGTTCGGGACGGACGGCTGCCGCTCCGTAGAGGACAGAACCCCATGTCCCCGCGACTGCCAGCCCACGAGCCGGCGGTGGACAGCCGCACGCTTCGCGGCAAGTCTGGCTCCCATGCCGCTCGTGGCCGGACAACCGTGTCATGGGATCGTTGTCCCCACTCCGCCCGAAACGGGATTCTTACCCTTGCGAGGCTAGCATACACGTCTCCCAGGACCGGAGTCTTGGCGTTCGGAAAAGACGGCGGCCACTCCGGGACGAATAGTTGCCGAGAGAACGGAACACAGCCTCCTTCTTCGCGGCAAGGCTGGCTTTCATGCCGCTCGTGGCCGGACAACCGTGTCTTTGGATCTTTGTCCCCAGTCCGCCCGAGACGGGACCCGGACCCCGGTGCGCCTAGCACACATGTCGCGCAGGACCGGAGCCTAGGGGCTCGGGAAGCCGGACCCACGCAGCCCGTAGAGGGACACACGTTTCCTGCGATCGAAATAGCGGAGCCGACAGAGGTTCGACCGGGTCCTAGTGCGGCTAGCACACACATCGCCCGGGACCGGAGCGTGGCTGTTCGGGAAGGACGGCCGCCGCTCCGGACAGGACAGAAGCTTTCGTCTCGGGGACAACCAGCCCCCGAGCCAGAGGATGACAGCCTCTTGTTTCACGACACGGCTGCTACGCATGCAGCTCGTGGCCGGACCACTGTGTCGTGGGATCTCCTTCCCCGATTCGCCCAAGACAGAACCCGGACCCCAGTGCGGCTAGCACACACGTCGCCCAGGACCGAAGCCCAGGGTCCATATCCGGACGCCTGCCGCTCTGGACTGTCTGAATCCCCGGTCCCCGGCACTGCGTAACTCCGAGCCGCTGAACGACAGTCTCCACTTCTCGACACGGCTGGCAGCCACAGCGCTTGTGGCCGCACAACCGTGTCGTAGGATCTCCTTCCCCGAGGCGCCCGAAATGGGATCCGGACCCCAGTGCGGCTAGCACACACGTCGCCCAGGATAGGAGCGTGGTTGTTCGGGACGGACGGCTGCCGCTCCGTAGAGGACAGAACCCCTTGGCCCCGCGACTGCCAGCCCACGAGCCGGCGGTGGACAGCCGCACGCTTCGCGGCAAGTCTGGCTCCCATGCCGCTCGTGGCCGGACAACCGTGTCATGGGATCGTTGTCCCCACTCCGCCCGAAACGGGATTCTTACCCTTGCGCGGCTAGCATACACGTCTCCCAGGACCGGAGTCTTGGCGTTCGGAAAAGACGGCGGCCACTCCGAGACGAATAGTTGCCGAGAGAACGGAACACAGCCTCCTTCTTCGCGGCAAGGCTGGCACCCACACCGCTTGTGGCCGGTTACCTGTGTCTTGCGATCACTTTCGTCGAGCCACCCAAGGCGGGACCCGGACCCCGGCGCGGCTAGCGTACACGACGCCCAGGATAGGAGCGTGGTTGTTCGGGACGGACGGCTGCCGCTCCGGGACGGATAGTTGCCGAGAGAACGGAACACAGCTTCCTGCTTCGCCGCAACGCTGGCAGCCACAGCGCTTGTGGCCGCACAACCGTGTCTTGCGATCACTTTAGTCCAGCCGCCCAAGGCGGGACCCGGACCCCGGTGCGGCTAGCACACACGTCGCCCAGGACCGAAGCCCAGGGTCCACATCCGGACGCCTGCCGCTCTGGATTGTCTGAATCCCCGGTCCCCGGCACTGCGTAACTCCGAGCCGCTGAACGACAGCCTCCACTTCTCGACACGGCTGGCAGCCACAGCGCTTGTGGCCGGACAACCGTGTCGTAGGATCTCCTTTCCCGAGGCGCCCGAAATGGGATCCGGACCCCGGTGCGGCGAGCAAACACGACACCCAGGATGGAGTCAAAGGGCTCGGGAAGCCGGACCCACGCTGCCCGTGGAGGGACACTCGTGTCCTGCGATCGAAAGAGCGGAGCCGACAGAGGTTCGACCGGGTCTTAGTGCGGCTAGCACACACATCGCCCGGGACCGGAACGTGGCTATTCGGGAAGGACGGCCGCCGCTCCGGACAGGACAGAAGCTTTCGTCTCGGGGACAGCCAGCTCCCGAGACAGAGGATGACAGCCTCCTGTTTCACGACACGGCTGCTACGCATGCAGCTCGTGGCCGGACCGCTGTGTCGTGGGATATCCTTCCCCGATTCGCCCAAGACAGAACCCGGACCCCAGTGCGGCTAGCACACACGTCGCCCAGGACCGAAGCCCAGGGTCCACATCCGGACGCCTGCCGCTCTAGACTGTCTGAATCCCCGGTGCCCGGCACTGTGTTACTCCGAGCCGCTGAACGACAGCCTCCACTTCTCGACACGGCTGGCAGCCACAGCGCTAGTGGCCGTTCATCCCTGTCTTGAGATCACTTTCGTCGAGCCGCCCAAGGCGGGACCCGGACCCCGGTGCGGCTAGCATACACGTCGCCCAGGACCGAAGCCCAGGGTCCACATCCGGACGCCTGCCGCTCTGGATTGTCTGAATCCCCGGTCCCCGGCACTGCGTAACTCCGAGCCGCTGAACGACAGCCTTCGCTTCTCGACACGGCTGGCAGCCACAGCGCTTGTGGCCGCACAACCGTGTCGTAGGATCTCCTTCCCCGAGGCGCCCGAAATGGGATCCGGACCCCGGTGCGGCGAGCAAACACGACACCCAGGATGGATTCAAAGGGCTCGGGAAGCCGGACCCACGCTGCCCGTGGAGGGACACTCGTGTCCTGCGATCGAAATAGCGGAGCCGACAGAGGTTCGACCGGGTCTTAGTGCGGCTAGCACACACATCGCCCGGGACCGGAGCGTGGCTGTTCGGGAAGGACGGCCGCCGCTCCGGACAGGACAGAAGCTTTCGTCTCGGGGACAGCCAGCCCCCGAGCCGGAGGATGACAGCCTCCTGTTTCACGACACGGCTGCTACGCATGCAGCTCGTGGCCGGACCACTGTGTCGTGGGATCTCCTTCCCCGAGCCGCCCAAGACAGAACCCGGACCCCAGTGCGGCTAGCACACACGTCGCCCAGGACCGAAGCCCAGGGTCCATATCCGGACGCCTGCCGCTCTGGACTGTCTGAATCCCCGGTCCCCGGCACTGCGTAACTCCGAGCCGCTGAACGACAGTCTCCACTTCTCGACACGGCTGGCAGCCACAGTGCTTGTGGCCGCACAACCGTGTCTTGCGATCACTTTCGTCGAGCCGCCCAAGGCGGGACCCGGACCCCGGCGCGGCTAGCGTACACGTCGCCCAGGAAAGGAGCGAGGGTGCTCGGGACGGACGGCTGCCGCTCCGGGACGGATAGTTGCCGAGAGAACGGAACACAGCTTCCTGCTTCGCCGCAATGCTGGCAGCCACAGCGCTTGTGGCTGCACAACCGTGTCGTAGGATCTCCTTCCCCGAGGCGCCCGAAATGGGATCCGCACACCGGTGCGGCGAGCAAACACGACACCCAGGATGGAGTCAAAGGGCTCGGGAAGCCGGACCCACGCTGCCCGTGGAGGGACACTCGTGTCCTGCGATCGAAAGAGCGGAGCCGACCGAGGTCCCACCCGGACTTTAGTGCGGCTAGCACACACGTCGCCCAGGATAGGAGCGTGGTTGTTCGGGACGGACGGCTGCCGCTCCGTAGAGGACAGAACCCCATGTCCCCGCGACTGCCAGCCCACGAGCCGCCGGGGGACAGCCGCACGCTTCGCGGCAAGTCTGGCTCCCATGCCGCTCGTGGCCGGACAACCGTGTCATGGGATCGTTGTCCCCACTCCGCCCGAAACGGGATTCTTACCCTTGCGAGGCTAGCATACACGTCTCCCAGGACCGGAGTCTTGGCGTTCGGAAAAGACGGCGGCCACTCCGGGACGAATAGTTGCCGAGAGAACGGAACACAGCCTCCTTCTTCGCGGCAAGGCTGGCAGCCACAGCGCTTGTGGCCGCACAACCGTGTCTTGCGATCACTTTAGTCCAGCCGCCCAAGGCGGGACCCGGACCCCGGCGCGGACAGCATACACGTCGCCCAGGACCGAAGCCCAGGGTCCACATCCGGACGCCTGCCGCTCTGGATTGTCTGAATCCCCGGTCCCCGGCACTGCGTAACTCCGAGCCGCTGAACGACAGCCTCCACTTCTCGACACGGCTGGCAGCCACAGCGCTTGTGGCCGGACAACCGTGTCGTAGGATCTCCTTCCCCGAGGCGCCCGAAATGGGATCCGGACCCCAGTGCGGCTAGCACACACGTCGCCCAGGATAGGAGCGTGGTTGTTCGGGACGGACGGCTGCCGCTCCGTAGAGGACAGAACCCCATGTCCCCGCGACTGCCAGCCCACGAGCCGGCGGTGGACAGCCGCACGCTTCGCGGCAAGTCTGGCTCCCATGCCGCTCGTGGCCGGACAACCGTGTCATGGGATCGTTGTCCCCACTCCGCCCGAAACGGGATTCTTACCCTTGCGAGGCTAGCATACACGTCTCCCAGGACCGGAGTCTTGGCGTTCGGAAAAGACGGCGGCCACTCCGAGACGAATAGTTGCCGAGAGAACGGAACACAGCCTCCTTCTTCGCGGCAAGGCTGGCACCCACACCGCTTGTGGCCGGTTACCTGTGTCTTGCGATCACTTTCGTCGAGCCGCACAAGGCGGGACCCGGACCCCGGCGCGGCTAGAATACACGACGCCCAGGATAGGAGCGTGGTTGTTCGGGACGGACGGCTGCCGCTCCGGGACGGATAGTTGCCGAGAGAACGGAACACAGCTTCCTGCTTCGCCGCAACGCTGGCAGCCACAGCGCTTGTGGCCGCACAACCGTGTCTTGCGATCACTTTAGTCCAGCCGCCCAAGGCGGGACCCGGACCCCGGTGCGGCTAGCACACACGTCGCCCAGGACCGAAGCCCAGGGTCCACATCCGGACGCCTGCCGCTCTGGATTGTCTGAATCCCCGGTCCCCGGCACTGCGTAACTCCGAGCCGCTGAACGACAGCCTCCACTTCTCGACACGGTTGGCAGCCACACCGCTAGTGGCCGTTCATCCCTGTCTTGCGATCACTTTCGTCGAGCCGCCCAAGGCGGGACCCGGACCCCGGTGCGGCTAGCACACACGTCGCCCAGGACCGAAGCCCAGGGTCAACATCCGGACGCCTGCCGCTCCGGATGTTCTGAATCCCCGGTCCCCGGCACTGCGTAACTCCGAGCCGCTGAACGACAGCCTCCACTTCTGACACGGCTGGCAGCCACAGCGCTTGTGGCCGGACAACAGTGTCGTAGTATCTCCTTCCCTGAGGCGCCCGAAATGGGATAAGGACACCGATGCGGCGAGCAAACACGACACCCCGGATGGAGTCAAAGGGCTCGGGAAGCCGGACCCACGCTGCCCGTGGAGGGACACTCGTGTCCTGCGATAGAAAGAGCGGAGCCGACAGAGGTCCCAGCCGGACCACAGTGCGGCTAGCACACACGTCGCCCAGGATAGGAGCGTGGTTGGTCGGGAAGGACGGCTGCCGCTCCGTAGAGGACAGAACCCCATGTCCCCGCGACTCCAGCCCACGAGCCGGCGGAGGACAGCCATACGCTTCGCGGCAAGGCTGGCAGCCACACCGCTTGTGGCTGGTCACCCGTATCTTGCGATCATTTTAGTCGAGCCGCCCAAGGCGGGACCCGGACCCCGGTGCGGCTAGAACACACGTCGCGCAGGACCGGAGCCCAGAGGCTCGGGTAGCCGGACCCACGCAGCCCGTAGAGGGACACACGTTTCCTGCGATCGAAATAGCGGAGCCGACAGAGGTTCGACCGGGTCCTAGTGCGGCTAGCACACACATCGCCCGGGACCGGAGCGTGGCTGTTCGGGAAGGACGGCCGCCGCTCCGGACAGGACAGAAGCTTTCGTCTCGGGGACAGCCAGCCCCCGAGCCAGAGGATGACAGCCTCCTGTTTCACGACACGGCTTCTAGCATGCAGCTTGTGGCCGGACCACTGTGTCGTGGGATCTCCTTCCCGGATTCGCCCAAGACAGAACCCGGACCCCAGTGCGGCTAGCACACACGTCGCCCAGGATAGGAGCGAGGGTGTTCGGACGGACGGCTGCCGCTCCGGGACGGATAGTTGCCGAGAGAACGGAACACAGCTTCCTGCTTCGCCGCAATGCTGGCAGCCACAGCGCTTGTGGCCGCACAACCGTGTCTTGCGATCACTTTAGTCCAGCCGCCCAAGGCGGGACCCGGACCCCGGTGCGGCTAGCACACACGTCGCCCAGGACCGAAGCCCAGGGTCCACATCCGGACGCCTGCCGCTCTGGATTGTCTGAATCCCCGGTCCCCGGCACTGCGTAACTCCGAGCCGCTGAACGACAGCCTCCACTTCTCGACACGGCTGGCAGCCACAGCGCTTGTGGCCGGACAACCGCGTCGTAGGATCTCCTTCCCCGAGGCGCCCGAAATGGGATCCGGACCCCGGTGCGGCTAGCACACACGTCGCCCAGGATAGGAGCGTGGTTGTTCGGGACGGACGCCTGCCGCTCCCTAGAGGACAGGACCCCTTGGCCCCGCGACTGCCAGCCCACGAGCCGGCGGTGGACAGCCGCACGCTTCGCGGCAAGTCTGGCTCCCATGCCGCTCGTGGCCGGACAACCGTGTCATGGGATCGTTGTCCCCACTCCGCCCGAAACGGGATTCTTACCCTTGCGCGGCTAGCATACACGTCTCCCAGGACCGGAGTCTTGGCGTTCGGAAAAGACGGCGGCCACTCCGGGACGAATAGTTGCCGAGAGAACGGAACACAGCCTCCTTCTTCGCGGCAAGGCTGGCACCTACAGCGCTTGTGGCCGGTTACCTGTGTCTTGCGATCACTTTCGTCGAGCCGCCCAAGGCGGGACCCGGACCCCGGTGCGGCTAGCACACACGTCGCCCAGGACCGAAGCCCAGGGTCCACATCCGGACGCCTGCCGCTCTGGATTGTCTGAATCCCCGGTCCCCGGCACTGCGTAACTCCGTGCCGCTGAACGACAGCCTCCACTTCTCGACACGGCTGGCAGCCACACCGCTAGTGGCCGTTCATCCCTGTCTTGCGATCACTTTCGTCGAGCCGCCCAAGGCGGGACCCGGACCCCGGTGCGGCTAGCATACACGTCGCCCAGGACCGAAGCCCAGGGTCCACATCCGGACGCCTGCCGCTCTGGATTGTCTGAATCCCCGGTCCCCGGCACTGTGTAACTCCGACCGCTGAACGACAGCCTGACGCTTCGCGGCAAGTCTGACTCCCATGCCGCTCGTGGGCGGACAACCGTGTCTTGGGATCGTTGTCCCCAGTCCGCCCGAGACGGGACCCACACCCCGGTGCGCCTAGCACACACGTCGCGCAGGACCGGAGCCTAGGGGCTCGGGAAGCCGGACCCACGCAGCCCGTAGAGGGACACACGTTTCCTGCGATCGAAATAGCGGAGCCGACAGAGGTTCGACCGGGTCCTAGTGCGGCTAGCACACACATCGCCCGGGACCGGAGCGTGGCTGTTCGGGAAGGACGGCCGCCGCTCCGGACAGGACAGAAGCTTTCGTCTCGGGAACAACCAGCCCCCGAGCCAGAGGATGACAGCCTCTTGTTTCACGACACGGCTGCTACGCATGCAGCTCGTGGCCGGACCACTGTGTGGTGGGATCTCCTTCAACGATTCGCCCAAGACAGAACCCAAGTGCCCCCAAAGGAAGGCTTTGGGTACAACTGAACTCCCCAGGGGAGCCTTAACGCAGCCCCACATGCAACTGGACCCTCCGTATTCGCTCTTTCACAGCAACCCTAAATATAGCCCTGGCCCGCCTGGCAGTCGACTGAAAAATTGGGCCCCAGAAAACCTGCTACAAGCCCCATTTGCCCATCCAAAAGTGCCCCCAGAGGAAGGCTTTGGGTACAAGTGAACTCCCCAGGGGAGCCTTTATGCAGGCCCACATGCAACTGGACCCCCCGTGTTTGCTGTTTACAAGCAACCCTAAATATAACACTAGCCAGCATGGCAGAAAACTGAAAACTCGGGCCACAGAAAAAGCGTTTCAAGCCCCATTCACCCATCCAGAAGTGCCCCCAAAGGAAGGCTTTGGGTACAACTGAACTCCCCAGGGGAGCCTTTATGCAGCCCCACATGCAACTGGACCCTCCGGGTTCACTCTTTCACAGCAACCCTAAATATAGCCCTGGCCCGCCTGGCAGTCGACTGAAAACTCGGGCCCCAGAAAATGCGTTAAAAGCCTAATTCGCCCATCCAAAAGTGCTCCCAAAGGAAGGCTTTGGGTACAACTGAACTCCCCAGGGGAGCCTTAACGCAGCCCCACATGCAACTGGACCCTCCGTATTCGCTCTTTCACAGCAACCCTAAATATAGCCCTGGCACGCCTGGCAGTAGACTGAAAACTCGGGCCCCAGAAAATGCACTAAAAGCCTAATTCGCCCATCCAAAAGTGCCCCCAAAGGAAGGCTTTGGGTACATCTGAACTCCCCAGGGGAGCCTTTACGCAGCCCCACATGCAACTGGACCCTCCGTATTCGCTCTTTCACAGCAACCCTAAATATAGCCCTGGCCCGCATGGCAGACGACTGAAAGATCAGGCCCCAGAAAACGTGCTACAAGCCCCATTCGACCTTCCAAAAGTGCCCCCAGAGGAAGGCTTTGAGTACAACTGAACTCCCCAGGGGAGCCTTTATGCAGCCCCACATGCAACTGGACCCTCTGGGTTCACTCTTTCACAGCAAGCCTAAATGTAGCCCTCGGCGCAATGGGAGAAGACTGAAAAAGCGGGCCTCAGAAAACGCATTGCGATTCCCCTTAGACCATCCAAAAGTGTCCCCAAAGGAAGGCTTTGGGTACAACTGAACTCCCCAGGGGAGCCTTTACGCAGCCCCACATGCAACTGGACCCTCCGTGTTCGCTCTTTACAGCAACCCTAAATATAACCCTAGCCTGCATGGCAGAAGACTGAAAACTCGGGCCACAGAAAAAGCGTTTCAAGCCCTTTTCGCCCATCCAGAAGTGCCCCCAAAGGAAGGCTTTGGGTACAAGTGAACTCCCCAGGGGAGCCTTTATGCAGCCCCACATGCAACTGGACCCTCCGTATTCGCTCTTTCACAGCAACCCTAAATATAGCCCTGGCCCGCCTGGCAGTCGACTGAAAAATCGGGCCCCAGAAAACCTGCTACAAGCCCCATTCGCCCATCCAAAAGTGCCCCCAGTGGAAGGCTTTGGGTACAAGTGAACTCCCCAGGGGAGCCTTAACGCAGCCCCACATGCAACTGGACCCTCCGTATTCGCTCTTTCACAACAACCCTAAATATAGCCCTGGCCCGCCTGACAGTCGACTGAAAACTCGGGCCCCAGAAAATGCACTAAAAGCGTAATTCGCCCATCCAAAAGTGCCCCCAGAGGAAGGCTTTGGGTACAACTGAACTCCCCAGGGGAGCCTTTACGCAGCCCCACATGCAACTGGACCCTCCTTGTTCACTGTTTACGAGCAACCCTAAATATACCCCTAGCCACCATGGCAGAAGACTGAAAGTTCGGGCTCCAGAAAATGCGTTTCAAGCCCCATTCACCCATCCAGAAGTGCCACCAAAGGAAGGCTTTGGGTACAAGTGAACTCCCCAGGGGAGCCTTAACGCAGCCCCACATGCAACTGGACCCTCCGTATTCGCTCTTTCACAGCAACCCTAAATATAGCCCTGGCCCGCCTGGCAGTCGACTGAAAACTCGGGCCCCAGAAAATGCACTAAAAGCCTAATTCGCCCATCCAAAAGTGCCCCCAGAGGAAGTCTTTGGGTACAACTGAACTCCCCAGGGGAGCCTTTACGCAGCCCCACATGCAACTGGACCCTCCTTGTTCACTGTTTACGAGCAACCCTAAATATAACCCTAGCCATCATGGCAGAAGACTGAAAACTCGGGCTCCAGAAAATGCGTTTCAAGCCCCATTCACCCATCCAGAAGTGCCCCCAAAGGAAGGCTTTGGGTACAACTGGACTCCCCAGGGGAGCCTTTATGCAGCCCACATGCAACTGGACCCTCCGGGTTCACTCTTTCACAGCAAGCCTAAATATAGCCCTTGGCGCAATGGGAGAAGACTGAAAAAGCGGGCCTCAGAAAACGCATTGCGATTCCCCTTGGACCATCCAAAAGTGCCCCCAAAGGAAGGCTTTGGGTACAACTGAACTCCCCAGGGGAGCCTTTACGCAGCCCCACATGCAACTAGACCCTCCGTGTTCACTCTTTACAGCAACCCTAAATATAACCCTAGCCAGCATGGCAGAAGACTGAAAACTCGGGCCACAGAAAAAGCGTTTCAAGCCCCTTTCGCCCATCCAGAAGTGCCCCCTAAGGAAGGCTTTGGGTACAACTGAACTCCCCAGGGGAGCCTTTATGCAGCCCCACATGCAACTGGACCCTCCGTATTCGCTCTTTCACAGCAACCCTAAATATAGCCCTGGCCCGCATGGCAGACGACTGAAAAATCGGGCCCCAGAAAACGTGCTACAAGCCCCATTCGCCCATCCAAAAGTGCCCCCAGAGGAAGGCTTTGGGTACAAGTGAACTCCCCAGGGGAGCCTTTATGCAGGCCCATACGCAACTGGACCCCCCGTGTTTGCTGTTTGCAAGCAACCCTAAATATAACACTAGCCAGCATGGCAGAAGACTGAAAACTCGGGCTCCAGAAAATGCGTTTCAAGCCCCATTCACCCATCCAGAAGTGCCCCCAAAGGAAGGCTTTGGGTACAAGTGAACTCCCCAGGGGAGCCTTTATGCAGCCCCACATGCAACTGGACCCTCCGTATTCGCTCTTTCACAGCAACCCTAAATATAGCCCTGGCCCGCCTGGCAGTCGACTGAAAACTCGGGCCCCAGAAAATGCATTAAAAGCCTAATTCGCCCATCCAAAAGTGCCCCCAGAGGAAGGCTTTGAGTACAACTGAACTCCCCAGGGGAGCCTTTATGCAGCCCCACATGCAACTGCACCCTCCGGGTTCACTCTTTCACCGCAAGCCTAAATGTAGCCCTCAGCTTAATGGGAGAAGACTGAAAAAGCGGGCCTCAGAAAACGCATTGCGATTCCCCTTGGACCATCCAAAAGTGCCCCAAAGGAAGGCTTTGGGTACATCTGAACTCCCCAGGGGAGCCTTTATGCAGCCCCACATGCAACTGGACCCTCCGTGTTCGCTCTTTACAGCAACCCTAAATAAAACCCTAGCCAGCATGGCAGAAGACTGAAAACTTGGGCCACAGAAAAAGCGTTTCAAGCCCCTTTCGTCCATCCAGAAGTGCCCCCAAAGGAAGGCTTTGGGTACAAGTGAACTCCCCAGGGGAGCCTTTATGCAGCCCCACATGCAACTGGACCCTCCGTATTCGCTCTTTCACAGCAACCCTTAATATAGCCCTGGCCCGCATGGCAGACGACTGAAAAATCGGGCCCCAGAAAACGTGCTACAAGCCCCATTCGCCCATCCAAAAGTGCCCCCAGAGGAAGGCTTTGAGTACAACTGAACTCTCCAGGGGAGCCTTTATGCAGGCCCATACGCAACTGGACCCCCCGTGTTCGCTGTTTACAAGCAACCCTAAATATAACCCTAGCCAGCATGGCAGAAGACTGGAAACTCGGGCCACAGAAGAAGCGTTTCAGGCCCCATTCACCCATCCAGAAGTGCCCCCAAAGGAAGGCTTTGGGTACAAGTGAACTCCCCAGGGGAGCCTTTATGCAGCCCCACATGCAACTGGACCCTCCGTGTTCGCTCTTTACAGCAACCCTAAATATAACCCTAGCCAGCATGGCAGAAGACTGAAAACTCGGGCTCCAGAAAAAGCGTTTCAAGCCCCTTTCGCCCATCCAGAAGTGCCCCCAAAGGAAGGCTTTGGGTACAAGTGAACTCCCCAGGGGAGCCTTTATGCAGCCCCACATGCAACTGGACCCTCCGTGTTCGCTCTTTACAGCAACCCTAAATATAACCCTAGCCAGCATGGCAGAAGACTGAAAACTCGGGCTCCAGAAAAAGCGTTTCAAGCCCCTTTCGCCCATCCAGAAGTGCCCCCAAAGGAAGGCTTTGGGTACAAGTGAACTCCCCAGGGGAGCCTTTATGCAGCCCCACATGCAACTGGACCCTCCGGGTTCACTCTTTCACCGCAAGCCTAAATATAGCCCTAGCACGCCTGGCAGTCGACTGAAAGTTCGAGCCACAGAAAATGTGTTACGAGCCCCATTCTCCCATCCAAAAGAGCCCGCAAAGGAAGGCTTTGGGTACAAGTGAACTCCCCAGGGGAGCCTTTACGCAGCCCCACATGCAACTGGACCCTCCGTGTTCGCTCTTTACAGCAACCCTAAATATAACCATAGCCAGCATGGCAGAAGACTGAAAACTCGGGCCACAGAAAAAGCGTTTCAAGCCCCTTTCGCCCATCCAGAAGTGCCCCCAAAGGAAGGCTTTGGGTACAAGTGAACTCCCCAGGGGAGCCTTTATGCAGCCCCACATGCAACTGGACCCTCCGGGTTCACTCTTTCACCGCAAGCCTAAATATAGCCCTAGCACGCCTGGCAGTCGACTGAAAGTTCGAGTCACAGAAAATGTGTTACGAGCCCCTTTCGCCCATCCAGAAGTGGCCCCAAAGGAAGGCTTTGGGTACATCTGAACTCCCCAGGGGAGCCTTTACGCAGCCCCACATGCAACTGGACCCTCCGTGTTCGCTCTTTACAGCAACCCTAAATATAACCCTAGCCAGCATGGCAGAAGACTGAAAACTCGGGCCACAGAAAAAGCGTTTCAAGCCCCATTCACCCATCCAGAAGTGCCCCCAAAGGAAGGCTTTGGGTACAAGTGAACTCCCCAGGGGAGCCTTTATGCAGCCCCACATGCAACTGGACCCTCCGGGTTCACTCTTTCACAGCAAGCCTAAATATAGCCCTTGGCGCAATGGGAGAAGACTGAAAAAGCGGGCCTCAGAAAACGCATTGCGATTCCCCTTGGACCATCCAAAAGTGCCCCCAAAGGAAGGCTTTGGGTACAACTGAACTCCCCAGGGGAGCCTTAACGCAGCCCCACATGCAACTGGACCCTCCGTATTCGCTCTTTCACAGCAACCCTAAATATAGCCCTGGCCCGCCTGGCAGTCGACTGAAAACTCGGGCCCCAGAAAATGCATTAAAAGCCTAATTCGCCCATCCAAAAGTGCCCCCAGAGGAAGGCTTTGAGTACAACTGAACTCCCCAGGGGAGCCTTTATGCAGCCCCACATGCATCTGGACCCTCCGGGTTCACTCTTTCACAGCAAGCCTAAATGTAGCCCTCGGCGTAATGGGAGAAGACTGAAAAAGCGGGCCTCAGAAAACGCATTGCGATTCCCCTTGGACCATCCAAAAGTGCCCCCAAAGGAAGGCTTTGGGTACAACTGAACTCCCCAGGGGAGCCTTTATGCAGCCCCACATGCAACTGGACCCTCCGTGTTCGCTCTTTACAGCAACCCTAAATATAACCCTAGCCAGCATGGCAGAAGACTGAAAACTCGGGCTCCAGAAAAAGCGTTTCAAGCCCCTTTCGCCCATCCAGAAGTGCCCCCAAAGGAAGGCTTTGGGTACAACTGAACTCCCCAGGGGAGCCTTTATGCAGCCCCACATTCAACTGGACCCTCCGGGTTCACTCTTTCACCGCAAGCCTAAATATAGCCCTAGCACGCCTGGCAGTCGACTGAAAGTTCGAGCCACAGAAAATGTGTTACGAGCCCCATTCGCCCATCCAAAAGTGCCCGCAAAGGAAGGCTTTGGGTACAAGTGAACTCCCCAGGGGAGCCTTTACGCAGCCCCACATGCAACTGGACCCTCCGTGTTCGCTCTTTACAGCAACCCTAAATATAACCCTAGCCAGCATGGCAGAAGACTGAAAACTCGGGCCACAGAAAAAGCGTTTCAAGCCCCTTTCGCCCATCCAGAAGTGCCCCCAAAGGAAGGCTTTGGGTACAAGTGAACTCCCCAGGGGAGCCTTTATGCAGCCCCACATGCAACTGGACCCTCCGGGTTCACTCTTTCACAGGAAGCCTAAATATAGCCCTTGGCGCAATGGGAGAAGACTGAAAAAGCGGGCCTCAGAAAACGCATTGCGATTCCCCTTGGACCATCCAAAAGTGCCCCCAAAGGAAGGCTTTGGGTACAACTGAACTCCCCAGGGGAGCCTTTATGCAGCCCCACATGCAACTGGACCCTCCGTGTTCGCTCTTTACAGCAACCCTAAATATAACCCTAGCCAGCATGGCAGAAGACTGAAAACTCGGGCTCCAGAAAAAGCGTTTCAAGCCCCTTTCGCCCATCCAGAAGTGCCCCCAAAGGAAGGCTTTGGGTACAAGTGAACTCCCCAGGGGAGCCTTTATGCAGCCCCACATGCAACTGGACCCTCCGTATTCGCTCTTTCACAGCAACCCTAAATATAGCCCTGGCCCGCATGGAAGACGACTGAAAAATCAGGCCCCAGAAAACGTGCTACAAGCCCCATTCGACCTTCCAAAAGTGCCCCCAGAGGAAGGCTTTGGGTACATCTGAACTCCCCAGGGGAGCCTTTATGCAGCCCCACATGCAACTGGACCCTCCGTGTTCGCTCTTTACAGCAACCCTAAATAAAACCCTAGCCAGCATGGCAGAAGACTGAAAACTTGGGCCACAGAAAAAGCGTTTCAAGCCCCTTTCGTCCATCCAGAAGTGCCCCCAAAGGAAGGCTTTGGGTACAAGTGAACTCCCCAGGGGAGCCTTTATGCAGCCCCACATGCAACTGGACCCTCCGTATTCGCTCTTTCACAGCAACCCTAAATATAACCCTGGCCCGCATGGCAGACGACTGAAAAATCGGGCCCCAGAAAACGTGCTACAAGCCCCATTCGACCTTCCAAAAGTGCCCCCAGAGGAAGGCTTTGAGTACAACTGAACTCCCCAGGGGAGCCTTTATGCAGGCCCATACGCAACTGGACACCCCGTGTTCGCTGTTTACAAGCAACCCTAAATATAACCCTAGCCAGCATGGCAGAAGACTGGAAACTCGGGCCACAGAAGAAGCGTTTCAAGCCCCATTCGCCCATCCAGAAGTGCCCCCAAAGGAAGGCTTTTGGTACAACTGAACTCCCCAGGGGAGCCTTTATGCAGCCCCACATGCAACTGGACCCTCCGTGTTCGCTCTTTACAGCAACCCTAAATATAACCCTAGCCAGCATGGCAGAAGACTGAAAACTCGGGCTCCAGAAAATGCGTTTCAAGCCCCTTTCGCCCATCCAGAAGTGCCCCCAAAGGAAGGCTTTTGGTACAAGTGAACTCCCCAGGGGAGCCTTTATGCAGCCCCACATGCAACTGGACCCTCCGGGTTCACTCTTTCACCGCAAGCCTAAATATAGCCCTAGCACGCCTGGCAGTCGACTGAAAGTTCGAGCCACAGAAAATGTGTTACGAGCCCCATTCGCCCATCCAAAAGTGCCCGCAAAGGAAGGCTTTGGGTACAACTGAACTCCCCAGGGGAGCCTTTATGCAGCCCCACATGCAACTGGACCCTCCGTGTTCGCTCTTTACAGCAACCCTAAATATAACCCTAGCCAGCATGGCAGAAGACTGAAAACTCGGGCCATAGAAAAAGCGTTTCAAGCCCCTTTCGCCCATCCAGAAGTGCCCCCAAAGGAAGGCTTTGGGTACAAGTGAACTCCCTAGGGGAGCCTTTATGCAGCCCCACATGCAACTGGACCCTCCGGGTTCACTCTTTCACCGCAAGCCTAAATATAGCCCTAGCACGCCTGGCAGTCGACTGAAAGTTCGAGTCACAGAAAATGTGTTACGAGCCCCATTCACCCATCCAAAAGTGCCCCCAAAGGAAGGCTTTGGGTACATCTGAACTCCCCAGGGGAGCCTTTACGCAGCCCCACATGCAACTGGACCCTCCGTGTTCGCTCTTTACAGCAACCCTAAATATAACCCTAGCCAGCATGGCAGAAGACTGAAAACTCGGGCCACAGAAAAAGCGTTTCAAGCCCCATTCACCCATCCAGAAGTGCCCCCAAAGGAAGGCTTTGGGTACAAGTGAACTCCCCAGGGGAGCCTTTATGCAGCCCCACATGCAACTGGACCCTCCGTATTCGCTCTTTCACAGCAACCCTAAATATAGCCCTGGCCCGCATGGCAGACGACTGAAAAATCGGGCCCCAGAAAACGTGCTACAAGCCCCATTCGGCCTTCCAAAAGTGCCCCCAGAGGAAGGCTTTGAGTACAACTGAACTCCCAAGGGGAGCCTTTATGCAGCCCCACATGCAACTGGACCCTCCGTGTTCGCTCTTTACAGCAACCCTAAATATAACCCTAGCCAGCATGGCAGAAGACTGAAAACTCGGGCTCCAGAAAATGCGTTTCAAGCCCCTTTCGCCCATCCAGAAGTGCCCCCAAAGGAAGGCTTTGGGTACAAGTGAACTCCCCAGGGGAGCCTTTATGCAGCCCCACATGCAACTGGACCCTTCGGGTTCACTCTTTCACAGCAAGCCTAAATATAGCCCTTGGCGCAATGGGAGAAGACTGAAAAAGCGGGCCTCAGAAAACGCATTGCGATTCCCCTTGGACCATCCAAAAGTGCCCCCAAAGGAAGGCTTTGGGTACAACTGAACTCCCCAGGGGAGCCTTTACGCAGCCCCACATGCAACTGGACCCTCCGTGTTCGCTCTTTACAGCAACCCTAAATATAACCCTAGCCAGCATGGCAGAAGACTGAAAACTCGGGCCCCAGAAAATGCATTAAAAGCCCCTTTCGCCCATCCAGAAGTGCCCCCAAAGGAAGGCTTTGGGTACAGCTGAACTCCCCAGGGGAGCCTTTATGCAGCCCCACATGCAACTGGACCCTCCGTGTTTGCTGTTTACAAGCAACCCTAAATATAACACTAGCCAGCATGGCAGAAAACTGAAAACTCGGGCCCCAGAAAATGCGTTTCAAGCCCCATTCACCCATCCAGAAGTGCCCCCAAAGGAAGGCTTTGGGTACATCTGAACTCCCCAGGGGAGCCTTTATGCAGCCCCACATGCAACTGGACCCTCCGGGTTCACTCTTTCACAGCAACCCTAAATATAGCCCTGGCCCGCCTGGCAGTCGACTGAAAACTCGGGCCCCAGAAAATGCGTTAAAAGCCTAATTCGCCCATCCAAAAGTGCTCCCCAAGGAAGGCTTTGGGTACAACTGGACTCCCCAGGGGAGCCTTTACGCAGCCCCACATGCAACTGGACCCTCCGTATTCGCTCTTTCACAACAACCCTAAATATAGCCCTGGCCCGCCTGGCAGTCGACTGAAAACTCGGGCCCCAGAAAATGCGTTAAAAGCCTAATTCGCCCATCCAAAAGTGCCCCCAGAGGAAGGCTTTGGGTACAACTGAACTCCCCAGGGGAGCCTTAACGCAGCCCCACATGCAACTGGACCCTCCGTATTCGCTCTTTCACAACAACCCTAAATATAGCCCTGGCCCGCCTGGCAGTCGACTGAAAAATCGGGCCCCAGAAAATGCACTAAAAGCCTAATTCGCCCATCCAAAAGTGCCCCCAAAGGAAGGCTTTGGGTACAAGTGAACTCCCCAGGGGAGCCTTTATGCAGCCCCACATGCAACTGGACCCTCCGTATTCGCTCTTTCACAGCAACCCTAAATATATCCCTGGCCCGCCTGGCAGTCGACTGAAAAATCGGGCCCCAGAAAACCTGCTACAAGCCCCATTCGCCCATCCAAAAGTGCCCCCAGTGGAAGGCTTTGGGTACAAGTGAACTCCCCAGGGGAGCCTTAACGCAGCCCCACATGCAACTGGACCCTCCGTATTCGCTCTTTCACAACAACCCTAAATATAGCCCTGGCCCGCCTGAAAGTCGACTGAAAACTCGGGCCCCAGAAAATGCACTAAAAGCGTAATTCGCCCATCCAAAAGCGCCCCCAGAGGAAGGCTTTGAGTACAACTGAACTCCCCAGGGGAGCCTTTATGCAGCCCCACATGCAACTGGACCCTCCGGGTTCACTCTTTCACCGCAAGCCTAAATATAGCCCTCGGCGCACTGGGAGAAGACTGAAAAAGCGGGCCTCAGAAAACGCATTGCGATTCCCCTTGGACCATCCAAAAGTGCCCCCAAAGGAAGGCTTTGGGTACAACTGGACTCCCCAGGGGAGCCTTAACGCAGCCCCACATGCAACTGGACCCTCCGTATTCGCTCTTTCACAGCAACCCTAAATATAGCCCTGGCCCGCCTGGCAGTCGACTGAAAACTCGGGCCCCAGAAAATGCACTAAAAGCCTAATTCGCCCATCCAAAAGTGCCCCCAGAGGAAGTCTTTGGGTACAACTGAACTCCCCAGGGGAGCCTTTACGCAGCCCCACATGCAACTGGACCCTCCGTATTCGCTCTTTCACAGCAACCCTAAATATAGCCCTGGCCCGCCTGGCAGTCGACTGAAAACTCGGGCCCCAGAAAATGCACTAAAAGCCTAATTCGCCCATCCAAAAGTGCCCCCAAAGGAAGGCTTTGGGTACAACTGAACTCCCCAGGGGAGCCTTTATGCAGCCCCACATGCAACTGGACCCTCCGTGTTCGCTCTTTACAGCAACCCTAAATATAACCCTAGCCAGCATGGCAGAAGACTGAAAACTCGGGCCACAGAAAAAGCGTTTCAAGCCCCTTTCGCCCATCCAGAAGTGCCCCCAAAGGAAGGCTTTGGGTACAACTGAACTCCCCAGGGGAGCCTTTATGCAGCCCCACATGCAACTGGACCCTCCGTATTCGCTATTTCACAGCAACCCTAAATATATCCCTGGCCCGCCTGGCAGTCGACTGAAAACTCGGGCCCCAGAAAATGCATTAAAAGCCTAATTCGCCCATCCAAAGGTGCCCCCATAGGAATGCTTTGGGTACATCTGAACTCCCCAGGGGAGCCTTTACGCAGCCCCACATGCAACTGGACCCTCCGTGTTCGCTCTTTACAGCAACCCTAAATAAAACCCCAGCCACCATGGCAGAAGACTGAAAACTTGGGCCACAGAAAAAGCCTTTCAAGCCCCTTTCGTCCATCAAGAAGTGCCCCCAAAGGAAGGCTTTGGGTACAAGTGAACTCCCCAGGGGAGCCTTTATGCAGCCCCACATGCAACTGGACCCTCCGTATTCGCTCTTTCACAGCAACCCTAAATATAGCCCTGGCCCGCATGGAAGACGACTGAAAAATCGGGCCCCAGAAAACGTGCTACAAGCCCCATTCGACCTTCCAAAAGTGCCCCCAGAGGAAGGCTTTGGGTACAACTGAACTCCCCAGGGGAGCCTTTATGCAGGCCCATACGCAACTGGACCCCCCGTGTTTGCTGTTTACAAGCAACCCTAAATATAACCCTAGCCAGCATGGCAGAAGACTGGAAACTCGGGCCACAGAAGAAGTGTTTCAAGCCCCATTCGCCCATCCAGAAGTGCCCCCAAAGGAAGGCTTTGGGTACAACTGAACTCCCCAGGGGAGCCTTTATGCAGCCCCACATGCAACTTGACCCTCCGGGTTCACTCTTTCACCGCAAGCCTAAATATAGTCCTAGCACGCCTGGCAGTCGACTGAAAGTTCGAGCCACAGAAAATGTGTTACGAGCCCCATTCGCCCATCCAAAAGTGCCCGCAAAGGAAGGCTTTGGGTACATCTGAACTCCCCAGGGGAGCCTTTACGCAGCCCCACATGCAACTGGACCCTCCGGGTTCACTCTTTACAGCAACCCTAAATATAACCCTAGCCAGCATGGCAGTCGACTGAAAACTCGGGCCACAGAAAAAGCGTTTCAAGCCCCTTTCGCCCATCCAGAAGTGCCCCCAAAGGAAGGCTTTGGGTACAACTGAACTCCCCAGGGGAGCCTTTATGCAGCCCCACATGCAACTGGACCCTCCGTATTCGCTCTTTCACAGCAACCCTAAATATAGCCCTGGCTCGCCTGGCAGTCGACTGAAAACTCGGGCCCCAAAAAATGCACTAAAAGCCTAATTCGCCCATCCAAAAGTGCCCCCAGAGGAAGGCTTTGGGTACAAGTGAACTCCCCAGGGGAGCCTTTACGCAGCCCCACATGCAACTGGACCCTCCTTGTTCACTGTTTACGAGCAACCCTAAATATACCCCTAGCCACAATGGCAGAAGACTGAAAGCTCGGGCTCCAGAAAATGCGTTTCAAGCCCCATTCACCCATCCAGAAGTGCCCCCAAAGGAAGGCTTTGGGTACAACTGGACTCCCCAGGGGAGCCTTAACGCAGCCCCACATGCAACTGGACCCTCCGTATTCGCTCTTTACAGCAACCCTAAATGTAGCCCTCGGAGCAATGGGAGAAGACTGAAAAAGCGGGCCTCAGAAAATGCATTGCGATTCCCCTTGGACCATCCAAAAGTGCCCCCAAAGGAAGGCTTTGGGTACAACTGAACTCCCCAGGGGAGCCTTTATGCAGCCCCACATGCAACTGGACCCTCCGTGTTCGCTCTTTACAGCAACCCTAAATATAACCCTAGCCAGCATGGCAGAAGACTGAAAACTCGGGCCACAGAAAAAACGTTTCAAGCCCCATTCGCCCATCCAAATGTGCCCCCAAAGGAAGGCTTTGGGTACAAGTGAACTCCCCAGGGGAGCCTTTATGCAGCCCCACATGCAACTGGACCCTCCGGGTTCGCTCTTTACAGCAACCCTAAATATAACCCTGGCCCGCATGGCAGTCGACTGAAAAATCGGGCCCCAGAAAACGTGCTACAAGCCCCATTCGCCCATCCAAAAGTGCCCCCAGAGGAAGGCTTTGGGTACAAGTGAACTCCTCAGGTGAGCCTTTATGCAGGCCCATACGCAACTGGACCCCCCGTGTTTGCTGTTTACAAGCAACCCTAAATATAACACTAGCCAGCATGGCAGAAAACTGAAAACTCGGGCCACAGAAAAAGCGTTTCAAGCCCCATTCACCCATCCAGAAGTGCCCCCAAAGGAAGGCTTTGGGTACAAGTGAACTCCCCAGGGGAGCCTTTATGCAGCCCCACATGCAACTGGACCCTCCGGGTTCACTCTTTCACAGCAACCCTAAATATATCCCTGGCCCGCCTGGCAGTCGACTGAAAACTCGGGCCCCAGAAAATGCGTTAAAAGCCTAATTCGCCCATCCAAAAGTGCTTCCAAAGGGAGGCTTTGGGTACAACTGGACTCCCCAGGGGAGCCTTAACGCAGCCCCACATGCAACTGGACCCTCCGTATTCGCTCTTTCACAGCAATCCTAAATATAGCCCTGGCCCGCCTGGCAGTCGACTGAAAACTCGGGCCCCAGAAAATGCATTAAAAGCCTAATTCGCCCATCCAAAAGTGCCCCCAGAGGACGGCTTTGGGTACAACTGAACTCCCCAGGGGAGCCTTTACGCAGCCCCACATGCAACTGGACCCTCCGTATTCGCTCTTTCACAGCAACCCTAAATATAGCCCTGGCCCGCATGGCAGACGACTGAAAAATCGGGCCCCAGAAAACGTGCTACAAGCCCCATTCGCCCATCCAGAAGTGCCCCCAAAGGAAGGCTTTGCGTATAACTGAACTCCCCAGGGGAGCCTTTATGCAGCCCCACATGCAACTGGACCCTCCTTGTTCACTGTTTACGAGCAACCCTAAATATACCCCTAGCCACCATGGCAGAAGACTGAAAACTCGGGCTCCAGAAAATGCGTTTCAAGCCCCATTCACCCATCCAGAAGTGCCCCCAAAGGAAGGCTTTGGGTACAACTGAACTCCCCAGGGGAGCCTTTATGCAGCCCCACATGCAACTGGACCCTCCTTGTTCACTGTTTACGAGCAACCCTAAATATACCCCTAGCCACCATGGCAGAAGACTGAAAACTCGGGCTCCAGAAAATGCGTTTTAAGCCCCATTCGCCCATCCAGAAGTGCCCCCAGAGGAAGGCTTTGGGTACATCTGAACTCCCCAGGGGAGCCTTTACGCAGCCCCACATGCAACTGGATCCTCCGTGTTCGCTCTTTACAGCAACCCTAAATATAACCCTAGCCAGCATGGCAGAAGATTGAAAACTCGGGCTCCAGAAAAAGCGTTTCAAGCCCCTTTCGCCCATCCAGAAGTGCCCCCAAAGGAAGGCTTTGGGTACAAGTTAACTCCCCAGGGGAGCCTTTATGCAGCCCCACATGCAACTGGACCCTCCGGGTTCACTCTTTCACCGCAAGCCTAAATATAGCCCTCGGCGCAATGGGAGAAGACTGAAAAAGCGGGCCTCAGAAAACGCATTGCGATTCCCCTTGGACCATCCAAAAGTGCCCCCAAAGGAAGGCTTTGGGTACAACTGGACTCCCCAGGGGAGCCTTTATGCAGCCCCACATGCAGCTGGACCCTCCGTATTCGCTCTTTCACAGCAACCCTAAATATAGCCCTGGCCCGCCTGGCAGTCGACTGAAAACTCGGGCCCCAGAAAATGCGTTAAAAGCCTAATTCGCCCATCCAAAAGTGCCCCCAGAGGAAGGCTTTGGGTACAAGTGAACTCCCCAGGGGAGCCTTTACGCAGCCCCACATGCAACTGGACCCTCCGGGTTCACTCTTTCACCGCAAGCCTAAATATAGCCCTGGCCCGCCTGGTAGTCGACTGAAAATTCGGGCCCCAGAAAATGCATTAAAAGCCTAATTCGCCCATCCAAAAGTGCCCCCATAGGAATGCTTTGGGTACATCTGAACTCCCCAGGGGTGCCTTTACGCAGCCCCACATGCAACTGGACCCTCCTTGTTCACTGTTTACGAGCAACCCTAAATAAACCCCTAGCCACCATGGCAGAAGACTGAAAACTCGGGCTCCAGAAAATGCGTTTCAAGCCCCATTCACCCATCCAGCAGTGCCCCCAAAGGAAGGCTTTGGGTACAACTGAACTCCCCAGGGGAGCCTTTATGCAGCCCCACATGCAACTGGACCCTCCGTATTCGCTCTTTCACAGCAACCCTAAATATAGCCCTGGCCCGCCTGGCAGTCGACTGAAAACTCGGGCCCCAGAAAATGCGTTAAAAGCCTAATTCGCCCATCCAAAAGTGCCCCCAGAGGAAGGCTTTGGGTACAAGTGAACTCCCCAGGGGAGCCTTTACGCAGCCCCACATGCAACTGGACCCTCCGGGTTCACTCTTTCACCGCAAGCCTAAATATAGCCCTGGCCCGCCTGGTAGTCGACTGAAAATTTGGGCCCCAGAAACTGCATTAAAAGCCTAATTCGCCCATCCAAAAGTGCCCCCAGAGGACGGCTTTGGGTACAACTGAACTCCCCAGGGGTGCCTTTACGCAGCCCCACATGCAACTGGACCCTCCTTGTTCACTGTTTACGAGCAACCCTAAATATACCCCTAGCCACCATGGCAGAAGACTGAAAACTCGGGCTCCAGAAAATGCGTTTCAAGCCCCATTCACCCATCCAGCAGTGCCCCCAAAGGAAGGCTTTGGGTACAAGTGAACTCCCCAGGGGAGCCTTTATGCAGCCCCACATGCAACTGGACCCTCCTTGCTCACTGGTTACGAGCAACCCTAAATATACCCCTAGCCACCATGGCAGAAGACTGAAAACTCGGGCTCTAGAAAATGCGTTTCAAGCCCCATTCGCCCATCCAGAAGTGCCCCCAGAGGAAGGCTTTGGGTACATCTGAACTCCCCAGGGGAGCCTTTACGCAGCCCCACATGCAACTGGACCCTCCGTGTTCGCTCTTTACAGCAACCCTAAATATAACCCTAGCCAGCATGGCAGAAGACTGAAAACTCGGGCCACAGAAAAAGCGTTTCAAGCCCCTTTCGCCCATCCAGAAGTGCCCCCAAAGGAAGGCTTTGGGTACAAGTGAACTCCCCAGGGGAGCCTTTATGCAGCCCTACATGCAACTGGACCCTCCGTATTCGCTCTTTCACAGCAACCCTAAATATAACCCTGGCCCGCATGGAAGATGACTGAAAAATCGGGCTCCAGAAAATGCGTTTCAAGCCCCATTCGCCCATCCAAAAGTGCCCCCAAAGGAAGGCTTTGGGTACAACCGAACTCCCCAGTGGAGCCTTTATACAGGCCCATACGCAACTGGACCCCCCGTGTTCGCTCTTTCACAGCAACCCTAAATATACCCCTAGCCAGCATGGCAGAAAACTGAAAACTCGGGCCACAGAAAAAGCGTTTCAAGCCCCATTCACCCATCCAGAAGTGCCCCCAAAGGAAGGCTTTGGGTACAACTGAACTCCCCAGGGGAGCCTTTATGCAGCCCCACATGCAACTGGACCCTCCGGGTTCACTCTTTCACCGCAAGCCTAAATATAGCCCTGGCCCGCCTGGCAGTCGACTGAAAACTCGGGCCACAGAAAATGCGTTAAAAGCCTCATTCGCCCATCCAAAAGTGCCCCCAGAGGAAGGCTTTGGGTACATCTGAACTCCCCAGTGGAGCCTTTACGCAGCCCCACATGGAAATGGACCCTCCTTGTTCACTGTTTATGAGCAACCCTAAATATACCCCTAGCCACCATGGCAGAAGACTGAAAACTCGGGCTCCAGAAAATGCGTTTCAAGCCCCATTCACCCACCCAGAAGTGCCCCCAAAGGAAGGCTTTGGGTACAAGTGAACTCCCCAGGGGAGCCTTTATGCAGCCCCACATGCAACTGGACCCTCCGGGTTCACTCTTTCACCGCAAGCCTAAATATAGCCCTAGCACCCCTGGCAGTCGACCGAAAGCTCGGGCCACAGAAAATGTGTTACGAGCCCCATTCGCCCATCCAAAAGTGCCCCCAAAGGAAGGCTTTGGGTACAAGTGAACTCCCCAGGGGAGCCTTTACGCAGCCCCACATGCAACTGGACCCTCCTTGTTCACTGTTTACGAGCAACCCTAAATATAACCCTAGCCATCATGGCAGAAGACTGAAAACTCGGGCTCCAGAAAATGCGTTTCAAGCCCCATTCACCCATCCAGAAGTGCCCCCAAAGGAAGGCTTTGGGTACAACTGAACTCCCCAGGGGAGCTTTAATGCAGCCCCACATGCAACAGGACCCTCCGGGTTCACTCTTTCACCGCAAGCCTAAATATAGCCCTCGGCACAATGGGAGAAGACTGAAAAAGCGGGCCTCAGAAAACGCATTGCGATTCCCCTTGGACCATCTAAAAGTGCTCCCTAAGGAAGGCTTTGGGTACAAGTGAACTCCCCAGGGGAGCCTTTATGCAGCCCCACATGCAACTGGACCCTCCGTATTCGCTCTTTCACAGCAACCCTAAATATAACCCTGGCCCGCATGGCAGACGACTGAAAAATCGGGCCCCAGAAAACCTGCTACAAGCCCCATTCGCCCATCCAAAAGTGCCCCCAGAGGAAGGCTTTGGGTACAAGTGAACTCCCCAGGGGAGCCTTTATGCAGGCCCATACGCAACTGGACCCCCCGTGTTTGCTGTTTACAAGCAACCCTAAATATACCCCTAGCAAGCATGGCAGAAAACTGAAAACTCGGGCCACAGAAAAAGCGTTTCAAGCCCCATTCACCCATCCAGAAGTGCCCCCAAAGGAAGGCTTTGGGTACAAGTGAACTCCCCAGGGGAGCCTTAACGCAGCCCCACATGCAACTGGACCCTCCGTATTCGCTCTTTCACAACAACCCTAAATATAGCCCTGGCCCGCCTGGCAGTCGACTGAAAACTCGGGCCCCAGAAAATGCATTAAAAGCCTAATTCGCCCATCCAAAAGTGCCCCCAGAGGAAGGCTTTGGGTACAACTGAACTCCCCAGGGGAGCCTTTACGCAGCCCCACATGCAACTGGACCCTCCTTGTTCACTGTTTACGAGCAACCCTAAATATACCCCTAGCCACCATGGCAGAAGACTGAAAACTCGGGCTCCAGAAAATGCGTTTCAAGCCCCATTCACCCATCCAGAAGTGCCCCCAAAGGAAGGCTTTGGGTACAAGTGAACTCCCCAGGGCAGCCTTTATGCAGCCCCACATGCAACTGGACCCTCCGGGTTCACTCTTTCACAGCAACCCTATATATAGCCCTGGCCCGCCTGGCAGTCGACTGAAAACTCGGGCCCCAGAAAATGCATTAAAAGCCTAATTCGCCCATCCAAAAGTGCCCGCAGAGGAAGGCTTTGGGTACATCTGAACTCCCCAGGGGAGCCTTTACGCAGCCCCACATGCAACTGGACCCTCCGTGTTCGCTCTTTACAGCAACCCTAAATATAACCCTAGCCAGCATGGCAGAAGACTGAAAACTCGGGCTCCAGAAAATGCGTTTCAAGACCCTTTCGCCCATCCAGAAGTGCCCCCAAAGGAAGGCTTTGGGTACAACTGAACTCCCCAGGGGAGCCTTTATGCAGCCCCACATGCAACTGGACCCTCCGTATTCGCTCTTTCACATTAACCCTAAATATATCCCTGGCCCGCATGGCAGACGACTGAAAAATCGGGCCCCAGAAAACCTGCTACAAGCCCCTTTCGCCCATCCAAAAGTGCCCCCAGAGGAAGGCTTTGGGTACAAGTGAACTCCCCAGGGGAGCCTTTATGCAGCCCCACATGCAACTGGACCCTCCGTATTCGCTCTTTCACATTAACCCTAAATATATCCCTGGCCCGCATGGCAGACGACTGAAAAATCGGGCCCCAGAAAACCTGCTACAAGCCCCTTTCGCCCATCCAGAAGTGCCCCCAAAGGAAGGCTTTGGGTACAACTGAACTCCCCAGGGGAGCCTTTATGCAGCCCCACATGCAACTGGACCCTCCGGGTTCACTCTTTCACCGCAAGCCTAAATATAGCCCTAGCACGCCTGTCAGTCGACTGAAAGTTCGAGCCACAGAAAATGTGTTACGAGCCCCATTCGCCCATCCAAAAGTGCCCCCAAAGGAAGGCTTTGGGTACATCTGAACTCCCCAGGGGAGCCTTTACGCAGCCCCACATGCAACTGGACCCTCCGGGTTCGCTCTTTCACAGCAACCCTAAATATACCCCTAGCAAGCATGGCAGAAAACTGAAAACTCGGGCTCCAGAAAAAGCGTTTCAAGCCCCATTCACCCACCCAGAAGTGCCCCCAGAGGAAGGCTTTGGGTACAAGTGAACTCCCCAGGGGAGCCTTTATGCAGCCCCACATGCAACTGGACCCTCCGGGTTCACTCTTTCACAGCAACCCTAAATATAGCCCTGGCCCGCCTGGCAGTCGACTGAAAACTCGGGCCCCAGAAAATGCACTAAAAGCCTAATTCGCCCATCCAAAAGTGCCCACAAAGGAAGGCTTTGGGTACATCTGAACTCCCCAGGGGAGCCTTAACGCAGCCCCACATGCAACTGGACCCTCCGTATTCGCTCTTTCACAGCAACCCTAAATATAGCCCTGGCCCGCCTGGCAGTCGACTGAAAAATCGGGCCCCAGAAAACGTGCTACAAGCCCCATTCGCCCATCCAGAAGTGCCCCCAAAGGAAGGCTTTGGGTACAACTGAACTCCCCAGGGGAGCCTTTATGCAGACCCACATGCAACTGGACCCTCCGGGTTCACTCTTTCACAGCAAGCCTAAATGTAGCCCTCGGCGCAATGGGAGAAGACTGAAAAAGCGGGCCTAAGAAAACGCATTGCGATTCCCCTTGGACCATCCAAAAGTGCTCCCAAAGGAAGGCTTTGGGTACAACTGGACTCCCCAGGGGAGCCTTAACGCAGCCCCACATGCAACTGGACCCTCCGTATTCGCTCTTTCACAACAACCCTAAATATAACCCTGGCCCGCCTGGCAGTCGACTGAAAACTCGGGCCCCAGAAAATGCGTTAAAAGCCTAATTCGCCCATCCAAAAGTGCCCCCAGAGGACGGCTTTGGGTACAACTGAACTCCCCAGGGGAGCCTTTATGCAGCCCCACATGCAACTGGACCCTCCTTGTTCACTGTTTACGAGCAACCCTAAATATACCCCTAGCCACCTTGGCAGAAGACTGAAAACTCGGGCTCCAGAAAATGCGTTTCAAGCCCCATTCACCCATCCAGAAGTGCCCCCAAAGGAAGGCTTTGGGTACAAGTGAACTCCCCAGGGGAGCCTTTATGCAGCCCCACATGCAACTGGACCCTCCGGGTTCACTCTTTCACCGCAAGCCTAAATATAGCCCTGGCCGGCCTGGCAGTCGACTGAAAACTCGGGCCCCAGAAAATGCATTAAAAGCCTAATTCGCCCATCCAAAAGTGCCCCCAGAGGAAGGCTTTGGGTACATCTGAACTCCCCAGGGGAGCCTTTACGCAGCCCCACATGCAACTGGACCCTCCTTGTTCACTGTTTACGAGCAACCCTAAATATACCCCTAGCCACCATGGCAGAAGACTGAAAACTCGGGCTCCAGAAAATGCGTTTCAAGCCCCATTCACCCATCCAGAAGTGCCCCCAAAGGAAGGCTTTGGGTACAAGTGAACTCCCCAGGGGAGCCTTTACGCAGCCCCACCTGCAACTGGACCCTCCTTGTTCACTGTTTACGAGCAACCCTAAATATACCCCTAGCCACCATGGCAGAAGACTGAAAACTCGGGCTCCAGAAAATGCGTTTCAAGCCCCATTCGCCCATCCAGAAGTGCCCCCAAAGGAAGGCTTTGGGTACAACTGAACTCCCCAGGGGAGCCTTTACGCAGCCCCACATGCAACTGGACCCTCCGGGTTCGCTGTTTCCGAGCATCCCTAAACATAGCCCTAGCCGGCATCGAAGGCAACTGAAAAATCAGGCCCCAGGAAATGCGTTGCTATCCCTTTTCTCCCATCCAAAAGTGCCTCCAAAGGAAGGCTTTGGGTACAAGTGAACTCCCCAGGGGAGCCTTTACGGAGCCCCACATGCAACTTGACCCTCCGGATTCGCTGTTTCCGAGCATCCCTAAACGTAGCCCTATCCGGCATCGGAGACGACTGAAAAATCAGGCCCCAGGAAATGCGTTACGAGCCCTTTTCGCCCATCCAAAAGTGCCCCCAAAGGAAGGCTTTGGGTACAAGTGAACTCCCCAGGGGAGCCTTTACGCAGCCCCACATGCAACTGGACCCTCCGGGTTCGCTGTTCCTGAGCAAACCTAAACGTAGCCCTTGTCGTCATCGGAGGCGAGTGAAAAATCAGGCAAATGGAAATGCGTTGCGAGCCCCTTTGGACCATCCAAAAGTGCCCCCAAAGGAAGGCTTTGGATACAAGTGAAGTCCCCAGGGGAGCCTTTACGCAGCCCCACATGCAACTGCAACCTCCGGGTTCGCTGTTTCCGAACATCCCTAAACATAGCCCTAGCTGGCATCGAAGACGAGTGAAAAATCAGGCCCCAGGAAATGCGTTGCAAGCCCCTTTGGACCATCCAATAGTGCCCCCAAAGGAAGGCTTTGGGTACAAGTGATCTCCCCAGGGGAGCCTTTACGCAGCCCCACATGCAACTGGACCCTCCGGGTTCGCTGTTCCTGAGCAAACCTAAACGTAGCCCTAGCCGTCATCGGAGACGAGTGAAAAATCAGGCCCCAGGAAATGCGTTCCGAGGCCTTTTTGCCCATCCAAAAGTGCCCGCAAAGGAAGACTTTGGGTACAAGAGAACTCCCCAGGGGAGCCTTTACGCAGCCCCACATGCAACTGGACCCTCCGGGTTCGCTGTTTCCGAACATCCCTAAACATAGTCCTATACGGCATCGAAGACGACTGAAAAATCAGGCCCCAGGAAATGCGTTGCGAGCCCCTTTGGACCATCCAAAAGTGCCCCCAAAGGAAGGCTTTGGGTAAAAGTGAACTCCCCAGGGGAGACTTTACTCAGCCCCACATGCAACTGGACCCTCCGGGTTCGCTGTTTCCGAGCATCCCTAAACATAGCCCTAGCCGGCATCGATGACGACTGAAAAATCAGGCCCCAGGAAATGCGTTGCGAGCCCCTTAGGACCATCCAAAAGTGCCCCCAAAGGAAGGCTTTGGATACAAGTGAACTCCCCAGGGGAGACTTTACGCAGCTCCACATGCACCTTGACACTCCGTGTACGCTCTTTCACATTAAGTTTAAATATATCCCTAGCCGGAATGGGAGCAGACTGAAAAACCGGGCCCAGAAAACGCGTTGCAAGCCCCTTTCGCCAATCCAAAAGTGCCCCCAAAGGAAGACTTTGGGTACAAGTGATCTCCCCAGGGGAGCCTTTACGCAGCCCCACATGCAACTGGACCCTCCAGGTTCGCTGTTTCCGAGCAACCCTAAATATACCCCTAGCCGGCATGGGAGAAGACTGAAAAACCGGGCCCCAGAAAAAGCGTTGCAAGCCCCTTTGGACCATCCAAAAGTGCCCGCAAAGGAAGGCTTTGGGTACAAGTGAACTCCCCAGGGGAGCCTTTACGCAGCCCCACATGCAACTGGACCCTCCGGGTTTGCTGTTCCTGAGCAAACCTATACGTAGCCCTAGCCGGCATGGGAGAAGACTGAAAAACCGGGACCCAGAAAATGCGTTGCAAGCCCTTTTCGCCCATCCAAAAGTGTCACCAAAGGAAGGGTTTGGGTACAAGTGATCTCCCCAGGGGAGCCTTTACGCAGCCCCACATGCAACTGGACCCTCCGGGTTCGCTGTTCCTGAGCAAACCTAAACGTAGCCCTAGCCGTCTTCGGAGACGAGTGAAAAATCAGGCCCCAGGAAATGCGTTCCGAGGCCTTTTCTCCCATCCAAATATGCCCCCAAAGGAAGACTTTGGGTACAAGTGAACTCCCCAGGGGAGCCTTTACGCAGCCCCACATGCAACTGGACCCTCCGGGTTCGCTGTTCCTGAGCAAACCTAAACGTAGCCCTAGCCGGCATTGAAGACGACTGAAAAATCAGGCCCCAGGAAATGCGTTGCGAGCCCCTTTGGACCATCCAAAAGTGCCCCCAAAGGAAGGCTTTGGGTACAAGTGATCTCCCCAGGGGAGCCTTTACGCAGCCCCACATGCAACTGGACCCTCCGGGTTCGCTGTTCCTGAGCAAACCTAAACATAGCACTAGCCGTCATCGGAGACGACTGAAAAATCAGGCCCCAGGAAATGCGTTGCGAGCCCTTTTCGCCCATCCAAAAGTACCGCAAAGGAAGGCTTTGGGTACAAGAGAACTCCCCAGGGGAGCCTTTACGCAGCCCCACATGAAACTGGACCCTTCGGGTTCGATTTTTCCGAGCAACCCTAAATATATCCCTAGCCGGCATGGGAGAAGACTGAAAACCCGGGCCACAGAAAACGCGTTGCAAGCCCCATTGGACGATCCAAAAGTGTCACCAAAGGAAGGCTTTGGGTACAAGAGAACTCCCCAGGGGAGCCTTTACGCAGCCCCACATGCAACTGGACCCTCCGGGTTCGCTGTTTCCGAGCATCCCTAAACATAGCCCTAGCCGGCATCGATGACGACTGAAAAATCAGGCCCCAGGAAATGCGTTACGAGCCCTTTTCGCCCATCCAAAAGTGCCCCTAAAGGAAGGCTTTGGGTACAAGTGAACTCCCCAGGGGAGCCTTTACGCAGCCCCACATGAAACTGGACCCTCTGGGTTCGCTGTTCCTGAGCAAACCTAAACATAGCCCTACCCGGCCTCGAAGACGACTGAAAAATCAGGCCCCAGGAAATGCGTTCCGAGGCCTTTTCGCCCATCCAAAAGTGCCCCCAAAGGAAGGCTTTGGGTACAAGTGAACTCCCCAGGGGAGCCTTTACGCAGCCCCACATGTAACTGGACCCTACGGGTTCGCTGTTTCTGAGCATCCCTAAACATAGCACTAGCCGTCATCGATGACGACTGAAAAATCAGGCCCCAGGAAATGCGTTGCAAGCCCCTTTGGACCATCCAAAAGTGCCCGCAAAGGAATGCTTCGGGTACAAGTGATCTCCCCAGGGGAGACTTTACACAGCCCCACATGCAACTGGACCCTCCGGGTTTGCTGTTCCTGAGCAAACCTAAACGTAGCCCTAGCCGTCATCGGAGACGAGTGAAAAATCAGGCCCCAGGAAATGCGTTGCGAGCCACTTTGGAACATCCAAAAGTGCCCCCAAAGGAAGGCTTTGGGTAAAAGTGAACTCCCCAGGGGAGCCTTTACGCAGCCCCACATGCAACTGGACCCTACGGGTTCGATTTTTCCGAGCAAACCTAAATAGAACCCTGGCGGGCATGGGAGAATCTGAAAAACCGGGCCCCAGAAAACACGTTGCAATCCCCTTTGGACCATCCAAAAGTGTCACCAAAGGAAGGCTTTGGGTACAAGTGAACTCCCCAGGGGAGCCTTTACGCAGCCCCACATGCAACTGGACCCTCCGGGTTCGCTGTTTCCGAGCATCCCTAAACATAGCCCTACCCGGCCTCGAAGACGAGTGAAAAATCAGGCCCCAGGAAATGCGTTGCGAGCCCTTTTCGCCCATCCAAAAGTGCCCCCAAAGGAAGGTTTTGGGTACAAGTGAACTCCCCAGGGGAGCCTTTACGCAGCCCCACATGGAACTGCAACCTCCGGGTTCGCTGTTTCCGAACATCCCTAAACATAGCCCTAGCCGTCATCGGAGACGACTGAAAAATCAGGCCCCAGGAATTGCGTTGCAAGCCCCTTTGGACCATCCAAAAGTGTCACCAAAGGAAGGCTTTGGGTACAAGTGATCTCCCCAGGGGAGCCTTTACGCAGCCCCACATGCAACTGGACCCTCCGGGTTCGCTGTTCCTGAGCAAACCTAAACGTAGCCCTAGCCGTCTTCAGAGACGACTGAAAAATCAGGCCCCAGGAAATGCGTTCCGAGGCCTTTTCGCCCATCCAAATGTGCCCCCAAAGGAAGACTTTGGGTACAAGAGAACTCCCCAGGGGAGCCTTTACGCAGCCCCACATGCAACTGGACCCTCCTGGTTCGCTGTTTCCGAGCATCCCTAAATATAGCCCTAGCCGGCATCGATGACGAGTGAAAAATCAGGCCCCAGGAAATGCGTTACGAGCCCTTTTCGCCCATCCAAAAGTGCCCCCAAAGGAAGGCTTTTGGTACAAGTGAACTCCCCAGGGGAGCCTTTACGCAGCCCCACATGCAACTGGACCCTCCGGGTTCGCTGTTCCTGAGCAAACCTAAACGTAGCCCTTGCCGTCATCGGAGACGACTGAAAAATCAGGCCCCAGGAAATGCGTTGCAAGTCCCTTTGGACCATCCAAACGTGCCCGCAAAGAAGGCTTTGGGTACAAGTGATCTCCCCAGGGGAGCCTTTACGCAGCCCCACATGCAACTGTGTGGAGGAATTGTTAAGTTAGGCAGGACATGTGAATGTTGAGCAGTTGGGAGACAATGGGCTGGTGAAGCACCGTACTCAACTCACATGAGCCTTGGCACTGTATGCAGCTGGCTGAGGGCCAATCAGGCTCAAGGACACGATGCCCTTGGGCCATCGGGGAAAGTCCCTAAGGTGGGACAGGTAGCCAAAAGAAGGAGGACCAGACTGAAAAGCCCGGGAAGTGTTAACCAATCCTGAGCTTAGTTTCTGCAATATGTATGAGTTGATTATGTTCAAACTAGATAAAAGACGACTGAGCTATCCATTAAAGTTGAAGTTCACTGTTCACTCATATTGATGTGCTGGGTCTTCCTTCCGTCGGCAACAAATTGGCGCCCGAGCAGGGACCAGTCTGAACAGGATTTGGACACTGCTGGCAGTGATCCAGGGCCACGGTTGGACGGAATAAAGGAGAAGCCGGTCCTGCAACGCAGCCCAGGAGGTGAAAAGGACAAGAATCCCTGCACCCGCGCCGGGAAGGTGAAAAGGATGTGAAGTCCCCCGCACCCGGGAGTGGATCCCGCCGGTCGCGCGTCGCCGAGATCTGCAGCTCGGAAGGTGAAAGGGAGTCCCCGCACCCGGGATGAGCCTATTTAGGGTCCCGCCGGAAAAGCGCCGCCGAGGTCTTTGCAAAGGCTGCAACCGATGTATATAAAGGTATGAAAAGATAAGCGGCGTATTATTTGCTCAAATGCTTTTTAGAAAAGCGGAGCATTTTAGATACAGATTGTAGAAAAAGATTTGCCAGGGTTATTGGTATATGGGCTAGCTAAGGGTTGTTTTACAAGTCCTGATACAGTTTTTGAACAAACAGAGTGGCGTAAATTTGGAAATAAATTGTTTGATGATGTTAGGAACGATGTTAAGTTTACTGGGAGATTTGATGAGGCCATGGAGAATAGTGGCTAATGCATTAGCCACACATAAAGATGAACAAAGAGTTGCTGCTGCTGCAACAGAGTGGTCAGGACCACCAAGAAGGGTTAATAATGTTAATCCACAGCAAATAAATATGGAAGGCACAGATTGCCCGTTGCCACCTTCCGTTAGAACTTTTACTATTACACAGGGGGCCTCGGGAATTTCGGGGGTGCCTGTGACAATGTCCTCTGTAGCAGAGGAGGAGCTCTCACTACCAACAGCTCCAACTGCTCCAATAGAAAGTGAGAAAGGAGCAAGTGAAAAGACCAGTGCTAACTCATTTCTATCAAATATAAATCCCTTCACAACAGGGGCGCAGGGAAGAGAAGGTCTGCAGCCATCGAAGGCCTTTGCTGTTACGCCCCCTGTTGACCTGAACGTGCCTTTCGACCCAGGCCCTATTGGCCTTGGAAAGGAGCGATGGAGGCAAATAGCAAATGAGGCACTGCGTGAAGGGAATTATGAAACGGCAGCACAGTTAACACAAGCTTTTCCGGTAGTATACTCGCCACCAGATACACAGGGGAATGTGACCGTTAATATGACAAATTTAGACTGGAAACTATTAACTCAATTACGATCTACAGTAAATGATTCTGGTTTAAAGGGGGAACCTACTCGGCAAATGTTAGATTATATTTGGGGAACTAATATATTGCTCCCCGGGGACATACGTGGTATAATGAAGCTGATCCTAACACAACATCAACAGCTTCTTTTTAATGCGCATTGGCAAAGTGTTTGTCAAGAGGCAGTAGCTGTGATAAGGGCACCTGGAGATCCGTTGTATGGTGTCACGTTGGAGGAATTGATGGGACTCGGACCATATTATAGATTAGAGACACAAGCGTTGCTGGGTCCAGACAAAGCTAAAGAATCAATGAGATTGGCTCGAAGAGCCTTGGACCAAATTAGAGAGCCAGGGGGGATACCATCCTATATGGGCATCAAGCAAGGAAGGGAGGAACCATTTGGGTTGTTTATTGATCGAGTAGCAAACGCAATAGAAGCGGCTGGGGTACCTGATTATCTAAAGGGCACTATTCTAAGGCAGTGTGCAATTCAAAACTGCAACCCTTCAACTCGTAGTATATTAGCTACGTTACCGGGGACATGGACAATTGAGGAAGGGTTGGAAAGAATGGCTCAGGTACCAGTAGGCCAACAGGCTATGTTAGTAGAGGCAGTAAAGCAATTAGGTGACAGCATGCGAGAACAGGCACAGGCTGTGAAAGAGCATGTTCAGTCTACACAGAGTCAGGTCCTTGCAGCTCTTGCTCCTTTGCAAACCGCCGGTGGTCCAGTACCACCCCCTAGTAACCAATTACCACACCGCTGCCGATGTTATCGTTGTGGTGCTTTTGGACACGTGAGACGACACTGCAAAGCTGGGGCAGTATGGTGCTCAAATTGTCAGTCGAACAATCACAAGGAAGCGGCATGTCGACGCAACATGCCGGGAAACGGCCGGAACAGCGGCAAGAGTCGCAAACGCCTCCCGTGGCCGCTCCGCTCCCAGCCCCGGCCCCGGCGCCAGCACCGGCCGGGGCAGCGCGGCCGCGGGCGGCCACAGGGCTGGTCCCGGTCCCTGTGCCCGAAGTTTCCCAAGCCCGCCCCGCCGAGGATGGTGGAGGCCGTGGACAAGACGAAGGAGAAGCGGCTCGACAGGCTGACCGGGGAGCTGGCCCGGAAGACGGCGGAGCTGCTGGAGGTGCGGGAGGCCTTTGTGCAGCTCTCGCAGAAGCAGCAGGAGGTGCAGCGGAGGGAGCGGGTGCTCAGCAGGCAGGTGGACATGGCAATGGAGATGATCGCGGCCTTAAAGCAGCGCCTCAGCAAGTTCGAGGAGGAGACAGAAAAAGAATTGCAGGGAAAAGCCAGGCTCCAGCACTTCACTGAGAACCTGCTGCAGCGCATGGACCTGGCAGAGAGGCAGCTAGAGTATTACCAAAACCAGCAGATCGCCTGCAGCTGTATAGCAGATGTTACACGCTCTTTCCTAACTAGTAATCATGTGTCTCATCCATTTGTGGTGAATGGTCAGTGGCAAAAAGAAAAGGGGGAGAGTAAGGGGCGGCAAAGACAGAAACGGTACCAGGAGGATGCCACTGACACTGACGGCACGGGTAATAGCAGTAGTATAAGTGACACAGGTGCGGGGCGGCGGGCACCAGTGTCCTGGAAATGTGATGGTGAAAAGGACTGTGACAGTGCAGAACATGAAGAGAATTGCGGCATTGTGACTTGTAGTGCAGCAGAATTTACATGCAGTAGTGGGCAATGTATTTCCAAAAGCTTTGTCTGCAATGGTCAAGGTGACTGCTCCGACCACTCGGATGTATCTTTGGAGCAGTGTGGCTGCCAGCCTGCACCTCTGGTGAAGTGTTATGTGAGTGAGGTGCAGTGCGGCTCAGGTGAAAAAGACTATGACAGAGATCCTGATTGCAAGGATGGAAGTGATGAAATTAACTGCCCTTCTCAGACTTGCAGGCCAGACCAGTTCAGATGTGAAGATGGGAACTGTGTTCATAGGAGTAGGCAGTGCAGTGGTGTGAGAGACTGTCTGGATGGCACTGATGAAGCAAACTGTAACGATGTTATTCAGTGCTCTGGACCTGGCAAATTCAAGTGCAGAAGTGGAGAATGCATAGATATCAATAAAGTGTGTAACCAGCAGAGAGACTGCAAGGACTGGGGTGATGAGCCCCTGAAGGAATGCAACATAAATGAATGTGACTGTCCAGCTGGGTTTGAGTTTGTAGACAAGAGAAACTGTGGAGATTTTGATAAATGTCAAAACCCTGGTATCTGTAGTCAAATATGTATCAACCTGAAAGGTGGCTACAAATGTGAACGTAGCCGTGGATATCATATGATTCCTGCTACAGGAACCTGGAAAAGGCCATACCGGTACAAAAATACAAATAACACCTGTGATTACAATGACGCTGCTAAGCAGGGTTTAGGGGTTCATAGCATGGAGATGATGAGGAACCACCCGCGACACGTCATTACATTAAGTCTGAAAATGATAATAAATGTATTATGAGAGTACTGTACCGAGATATGAAAACGGGACAATGGCTGGGGCCTGCTGATGTGATTTATATGGGGCGAGGTTATGTGTGTATCTCTTCCCCTACAGGGCCAACCTGGGTTCCTAGTCGATGTGTTAAACCAGCCATTGAAGAAAAGTCAAAATCGATCCTCAAACCAATATCAAATCAAACCGGACAAAGTTCATTTTGCCTATTCCTCGCTTCTGCGTCTGATCCTTTCGTTGATGAGTTGATTATGTTTGAAATGGTTAAGGGATCATACGCAAAAAAAAAAAATTATAGTACAAGATAGTTGGTTTGAAGGTTGGTTTAAATCTGTTTTTGGGAACATGGGTGGATGTTTTTTTTCTTCGTCAAAGAGGAACTTCGTTTTCTACTTATAGTTATATTGATTATAGTTGCTGCAAAATAAAAACGGGGGAATTGTGGAGGAATTGTTAAGTGAGGCAGGACATGTGAATGTTGAGCAGTTGGGAGACAATGGGCTGGTGAAGCACCGTACTCAACTCACATGAGCCTTGGCACTGTATGCAGCTGGCTGAGGGCCAATCAGGCTCAAGGACACGATGCCCTTGGGCCATCGGGGAAAGTCCCTAAGGTGGGACAGGTAGCCAAAAGAAGGAGGACCAGACTGAAAAGCCCGGGAAGTGTTAACCAATCCTGAGCTTAGTTTCTGCAATATGTATGAGTTGATTATGTTCAAACTAGATAAAAGACGACTGAGCTATCCATTAAAGTTGAAGTTCACTGTTCACTCATATTGATGTGCTGGGTCTTCCTTCCGTCGGCAACACAACTGGACCCTCCGGGTTCGCTGTTCCTGAGCAAACCTAAACGTAGCCCTAGCCGTCTTCGGAGACGAGTGAAAAATCAGGCCCCAGGAAATGCGTTACGAGCCCTTTTCGCCCATCCAAAAGTACCCCCAAAGGAAGGCTTTGGGTACAAGTGATCTCCCCAGGGGAGCCTTTACGCAGCCCCACATGCAACTGGACCCTCCGGGTTCGCTGTTCCTGAGCAAACCTAAACGTAGCCCTAGCCGTCATCGGAGAGGACTGAAAAATCAGGCCCCAGGAAATGCGTTCCGAGGTCTTTTCGCCCATCCAAAAGTGCCCGCAAAGGAAGACTTTGGGTACAAGTGAACTCCCCAGGGGAGCCTTTACGCAGGCCCACATGCAACTGGACCCTCCGGGTTCGCTGTTTCCGAGCATCCCTAAACATAGCCCTAGCCGGCATCGAAGACGACTGAAAAATCAGGCCCCAGGAAATGCGTTACGAGCCCTTTTCGCCCATCCAAAAGTGCCCCCAAAGAAAGGCTTTGGGTACAAGTGAACTCCCCAGGGGAGCCTTTACGCAGCCCCACATGCAACTGGACCCTCCGGGTTCGCTGTTCCTGAGCAAACCTAAACGTAGCCCTTGCCGTCATCGGAGACGAGTGAAAAATCAGGCCCCAGGAAATGCGTTCCGAGGCCTTTTCGCCCATCCAAATGTGCCCCCAAAGGAAGACTTTGGGTACAAGAGAACTCCCCAGGGGAGCCTTTACGCAGCCCCACATGCAACTGGACCCTCCTGGTTCGCTGTTTCCGAGCATCCCTAAATATAGCCCTAGCCGGCATCGATGACGAGTGAAAAATCAGGCCCCAGGAAATGCGTTACGAGCCCTTTTCGCCCATCCAAAAGTGCCCCCAAAGGAAGGCTTTGGGTACAAGTGAACTCCCCAGGGGAGCCTTTACGCAGCCCCACATGCAACTGGACCCTCCGGGTTCGCTGTTCCTGAGCAAACCTAAACGTAGCCCTTGCCGTCATCGGAGACGACTGAAAAATCAGGCCCCAGGAAATGCGTTGCAAGTCCCTTTGGACCATCCAAACGTGCCCGCAAAGAAGGCTTTGGGTACAAGTGATCTCCCCAGGGGAGCCTTTACGCAGCCCCACATGCAACTGTGTGGAGGAATTGTTAAGTTAGGCAGGACATGTGAATGTTGAGCAGTTGGGAGACAATGGGCTGGTGAAGCACCGTACTCAACTCACATGAGCCTTGGCACTGTATGCAGCTGGCTGAGGGCCAATCAGGCTCAAGGACACGATGCCCTTGGGCCATCGGGGAAAGTCCCTAAGGTGGGACAGGTAGCCAAAAGAAGGAGGACCAGACTGAAAAGCCCGGGAAGTGTTAACCAATCCTGAGCTTAGTTTCTGCAATATGTATGAGTTGATTATGTTCAAACTAGATAAAAGACGACTGAGCTATCCATTAAAGTTGAAGTTCACTGTTCACTCATATTGATGTGCTGGGTCTTCCTTCCGTCGGCAACAAATTGGCGCCCGAGCAGGGACCAGTCTGAACAGGATTTGGACACTGCTGGCAGTGATCCAGGGCCACGGTTGGACGGAATAAAGGAGAAGCCGGTCCTGCAACGCAGCCCAGGAGGTGAAAAGGACAAGAATCCCTGCACCCGCGCCGGGAAGGTGAAAAGGATGTGAAGTCCCCCGCACCCGGGAGTGGATCCCGCCGGTCGCGCGTCGCCGAGATCTGCAGCTCGGAAGGTGAAAGGGAGTCCCCGCACCCGGGATGAGCCTATTTAGGGTCCCGCCGGAAAAGCGCCGCCGAGGTCTTTGCAAAGGCTGCAACCGATGTATATAAAGGTATGAAAAGATAAGCGGCGTATTATTTGCTCAAATGCTTTTTAGAAAAGCGGAGCATTTTAGATACAGATTGTAGAAAAAGATTTGCCAGGGTTATTGGTATATGGGCTAGCTAAGGGTTGTTTTACAAGTCCTGATACAGTTTTTGAACAAACAGAGTGGCGTAAATTTGGAAATAAATTGTTTGATGATGTTAGGAACGATGTTAAGTTTACTGGGAGATTTGATGAGGCCATGGAGAATAGTGGCTAATGCATTAGCCACACATAAAGATGAACAAAGAGTTGCTGCTGCTGCAACAGAGTGGTCAGGACCACCAAGAAGGGTTAATAATGTTAATCCACAGCAAATAAATATGGAAGGCACAGATTGCCCGTTGCCACCTTCCGTTAGAACTTTTACTATTACACAGGGGGCCTCGGGAATTTCGGGGGTGCCTGTGACAATGTCCTCTGTAGCAGAGGAGGAGCTCTCACTACCAACAGCTCCAACTGCTCCAATAGAAAGTGAGAAAGGAGCAAGTGAAAAGACCAGTGCTAACTCATTTCTATCAAATATAAATCCCTTCACAACAGGGGCGCAGGGAAGAGAAGGTCTGCAGCCATCGAAGGCCTTTGCTGTTACGCCCCCTGTTGACCTGAACGTGCCTTTCGACCCAGGCCCTATTGGCCTTGGAAAGGAGCGATGGAGGCAAATAGCAAATGAGGCACTGCGTGAAGGGAATTATGAAACGGCAGCACAGTTAACACAAGCTTTTCCGGTAGTATACTCGCCACCAGATACACAGGGGAATGTGACCGTTAATATGACAAATTTAGACTGGAAACTATTAACTCAATTACGATCTACAGTAAATGATTCTGGTTTAAAGGGGGAACCTACTCGGCAAATGTTAGATTATATTTGGGGAACTAATATATTGCTCCCCGGGGACATACGTGGTATAATGAAGCTGATCCTAACACAACATCAACAGCTTCTTTTTAATGCGCATTGGCAAAGTGTTTGTCAAGAGGCAGTAGCTGTGATAAGGGCACCTGGAGATCCGTTGTATGGTGTCACGTTGGAGGAATTGATGGGACTCGGACCATATTATAGATTAGAGACACAAGCGTTGCTGGGTCCAGACAAAGCTAAAGAATCAATGAGATTGGCTCGAAGAGCCTTGGACCAAATTAGAGAGCCAGGGGGGATACCATCCTATATGGGCATCAAGCAAGGAAGGGAGGAACCATTTGGGTTGTTTATTGATCGAGTAGCAAACGCAATAGAAGCGGCTGGGGTACCTGATTATCTAAAGGGCACTATTCTAAGGCAGTGTGCAATTCAAAACTGCAACCCTTCAACTCGTAGTATATTAGCTACGTTACCGGGGACATGGACAATTGAGGAAGGGTTGGAAAGAATGGCTCAGGTACCAGTAGGCCAACAGGCTATGTTAGTAGAGGCAGTAAAGCAATTAGGTGACAGCATGCGAGAACAGGCACAGGCTGTGAAAGAGCATGTTCAGTCTACACAGAGTCAGGTCCTTGCAGCTCTTGCTCCTTTGCAAACCGCCGGTGGTCCAGTACCACCCCCTAGTAACCAATTACCACACCGCTGCCGATGTTATCGTTGTGGTGCTTTTGGACACGTGAGACGACACTGCAAAGCTGGGGCAGTATGGTGCTCAAATTGTCAGTCGAACAATCACAAGGAAGCGGCATGTCGACGCAACATGCCGGGAAACGGCCGGAACAGCGGCAAGAGTCGCAAACGCCTCCCGTGGCCGCTCCGCTCCCAGCCCCGGCCCCGGCGCCAGCACCGGCCGGGGCAGCGCGGCCGCGGGCGGCCACAGGGCTGGTCCCGGTCCCTGTGCCCGAAGTTTCCCAAGCCCGCCCCGCCGAGGATGGTGGAGGCCGTGGACAAGACGAAGGAGAAGCGGCTCGACAGGCTGACCGGGGAGCTGGCCCGGAAGACGGCGGAGCTGCTGGAGGTGCGGGAGGCCTTTGTGCAGCTCTCGCAGAAGCAGCAGGAGGTGCAGCGGAGGGAGCGGGTGCTCAGCAGGCAGGTGGACATGGCAATGGAGATGATCGCGGCCTTAAAGCAGCGCCTCAGCAAGTTCGAGGAGGAGACAGAAAAAGAATTGCAGGGAAAAGCCAGGCTCCAGCACTTCACTGAGAACCTGCTGCAGCGCATGGACCTGGCAGAGAGGCAGCTAGAGTATTACCAAAACCAGCAGATCGCCTGCAGCTGTATAGCAGATGTTACACGCTCTTTCCTAACTAGTAATCATGTGTCTCATCCATTTGTGGTGAATGGTCAGTGGCAAAAAGAAAAGGGGGAGAGTAAGGGGCGGCAAAGACAGAAACGGTACCAGGAGGATGCCACTGACACTGACGGCACGGGTAATAGCAGTAGTATAAGTGACACAGGTGCGGGGCGGCGGGCACCAGTGTCCTGGAAATGTGATGGTGAAAAGGACTGTGACAGTGCAGAACATGAAGAGAATTGCGGCATTGTGACTTGTAGTGCAGCAGAATTTACATGCAGTAGTGGGCAATGTATTTCCAAAAGCTTTGTCTGCAATGGTCAAGGTGACTGCTCCGACCACTCGGATGTATCTTTGGAGCAGTGTGGCTGCCAGCCTGCACCTCTGGTGAAGTGTTATGTGAGTGAGGTGCAGTGCGGCTCAGGTGAAAAAGACTATGACAGAGATCCTGATTGCAAGGATGGAAGTGATGAAATTAACTGCCCTTCTCAGACTTGCAGGCCAGACCAGTTCAGATGTGAAGATGGGAACTGTGTTCATAGGAGTAGGCAGTGCAGTGGTGTGAGAGACTGTCTGGATGGCACTGATGAAGCAAACTGTAACGATGTTATTCAGTGCTCTGGACCTGGCAAATTCAAGTGCAGAAGTGGAGAATGCATAGATATCAATAAAGTGTGTAACCAGCAGAGAGACTGCAAGGACTGGGGTGATGAGCCCCTGAAGGAATGCAACATAAATGAATGTGACTGTCCAGCTGGGTTTGAGTTTGTAGACAAGAGAAACTGTGGAGATTTTGATAAATGTCAAAACCCTGGTATCTGTAGTCAAATATGTATCAACCTGAAAGGTGGCTACAAATGTGAACGTAGCCGTGGATATCATATGATTCCTGCTACAGGAACCTGGAAAAGGCCATACCGGTACAAAAATACAAATAACACCTGTGATTACAATGACGCTGCTAAGCAGGGTTTAGGGGTTCATAGCATGGAGATGATGAGGAACCACCCGCGACACGTCATTACATTAAGTCTGAAAATGATAATAAATGTATTATGAGAGTACTGTACCGAGATATGAAAACGGGACAATGGCTGGGGCCTGCTGATGTGATTTATATGGGGCGAGGTTATGTGTGTATCTCTTCCCCTACAGGGCCAACCTGGGTTCCTAGTCGATGTGTTAAACCAGCCATTGAAGAAAAGTCAAAATCGATCCTCAAACCAATATCAAATCAAACCGGACAAAGTTCATTTTGCCTATTCCTCGCTTCTGCGTCTGATCCTTTCGTTGATGAGTTGATTATGTTTGAAATGGTTAAGGGATCATACGCAAAAAAAAAAAATTATAGTACAAGATAGTTGGTTTGAAGGTTGGTTTAAATCTGTTTTTGGGAACATGGGTGGATGTTTTTTTTCTTCGTCAAAGAGGAACTTCGTTTTCTACTTATAGTTATATTGATTATAGTTGCTGCAAAATAAAAACGGGGGAATTGTGGAGGAATTGTTAAGTGAGGCAGGACATGTGAATGTTGAGCAGTTGGGAGACAATGGGCTGGTGAAGCACCGTACTCAACTCACATGAGCCTTGGCACTGTATGCAGCTGGCTGAGGGCCAATCAGGCTCAAGGACACGATGCCCTTGGGCCATCGGGGAAAGTCCCTAAGGTGGGACAGGTAGCCAAAAGAAGGAGGACCAGACTGAAAAGCCCGGGAAGTGTTAACCAATCCTGAGCTTAGTTTCTGCAATATGTATGAGTTGATTATGTTCAAACTAGATAAAAGACGACTGAGCTATCCATTAAAGTTGAAGTTCACTGTTCACTCATATTGATGTGCTGGGTCTTCCTTCCGTCGGCAACACAACTGGACCCTCCGGGTTCGCTGTTCCTGAGCAAACCTAAACGTAGCCCTAGCCGTCTTCGGAGACGAGTGAAAAATCAGGCCCCAGGAAATGCGTTGCGAGCCCCTTTGGACCATCCAGAAATGCCCCCAAAGGAAGGCTTTGGATACAGGTGAAGTCCCCAGGGGAGCATTTACGCAGCCCCACATGCAACTGGACCCTCTGGGTTCGCTGTTTCCGAGCATCCCTAAACATATCCCTAGCCAACATCGAAGACGACTGAAAAATCAAGCCCCAGGAAATGCGTTGCGAGCCCTTTTCGCCCATCCAAAAGTACCCCCAAAGGAACGCTTTGAGTACAAGAGAACTCCCCAGGGGAGCCTTTACGCAGCACCACATGCAACTGCATCCTCAGGGTTCGCTGTTCATGAGCAAACCTAAACGTAGCCCTAGCCGGCATCGAAGACGACTGAAAAATCAGGCCCCAGGAAATGCGTTGCGAGCCCTTTTCGACCATCCAAAAGTACCCCCAAAGGAAGGCTTTGGGTACAAGTGATCTCCCCAGGGGAGCCTTTACGCAGCCCCACATGCAACTGGACCCTCCGGGTTCGCTGTTCCTGAGCAAACCTAAACGTAGCCCTAGCCGTCATCGGAGAGGACTGAAAAATCAGGCCCCAGGAAATGCGTTCCGAGGTCTTTTCGCCCATCCAAAAGTGCCCGCAAAGGAAGACTTTGGGTACAAGTGAACTCCCCAGGGGAGCCTTTACGCAGGCCCACATGCAACTGGACCCTCCGGGTTCGCTGTTTCCGAGCATCCCTAAACATAGCCCTAGCCGGCATCGAAGACGACTGAAAAATCAGGCCCCAGGAAATGCGTTACGAGCCCTTTTCGACCATCCAAAAGTGCCCCCAAAGAAAGGCTTTGGGTACAAGTGAACTCCCCAGGGGAGCCTTTACGCAGCCCCACATGCAACTGGACCCTCCGGGTTCGCTGTTCCTGAGCAAACCTAAACGTAGCCCTTGCCGTCATCGGAGACGAGTGAAAAATCAGGCCCCAGGAAATGCGTTCCGAGGCCTTTTCGCCCATCCAAATGTGCCCCCAAAGGAAGGCTTTGGGTACAAGTGAACTCCCCAGGGGAGCCTTTACGGAGCCCCACATGCAACTGGACCCTCCGGGTTCGCTGTTTCCGAGCATCCCTAAACATAGCCCTAGCCGGCATCGAAGACAAGTGAAAAATCAGGCCCCAGGAAATGCGTTGCGAGCCCCTTCGGACCATCCAAAAGTGCCCCCAAAGGAAGGCTTTGGGTACAAGTGATCTCCCCAGGGGAGCCTTTACGCAGCCCCACATGCAACTGGACCCTCCGGGTTCGCTGTTCCTGAGCAAACCTAAACGTAGCCCTAGCCGTCATCGGAGACGAGTGAAAAATCAGGCCCCAGGAAATGCGTTCCGAGGCCTTTTCGCCCATCCAAATGTGCCCCCAAAGGAAGACTTTGGGTACAAGAGAACTCCCCAGGGGAGCCTTTACGCAGCCCCACATGCAACTGGACCCTCCGGGTTCGCTGTATCCGAGAATTCCTAAACATAGTCCTAGACGGCATCGAAGACGACTGAAAAATCAGGCCCCAGGAAATGCGTTGCAAGCCCTTTTCGCCCATCCAAAAGTGCCCCCAAAGGAAGGCTTTGGGTACAACTGAACTCCCCAGGGGAGACTTTACGCAGCTCCACATGCACCTTGACACTCCGTGTACGCTCTTTCACATTAAGTTTAAATATATCCCTAGCCGGAATGGGAGCAGACTGAAAAATCAGGCCCCAGGAAATGCGTTGCAAGCCCTTTTCGCCCATCCAAAAGTACCCCAAAGGAAGGCTTTGGGTACAAGAGAACTCCCCAGGGGAGCCTTTACGCAGCCCCACATCAAACTGGACCCTCCGGGTTCGCTGTTTCCGAGCAACCCTAAATATATCCCTAGCTGGCATGGGAGAAGAATGAAAACCCGGGCCACAGAAAACGCGTTGCAAGCCCCATTGGACGATCCAAAAGTGTCACCAAAGGAAGGCTTTGGGTACAAGTGAACTCCCCAGGGGAGCCTTTACACAGCCCCACATGCAACTTGACCCTCCGGGTTCGCTGTTTCCGAGCATCCCTAAACATAGCCCTAGCCGGCATCGATGACGACTGAAAAATCAGGCACCAGAAAATGCGTTGCAAGCCCTTTTCGCCCATCCAAAAGTGCCCCCAAAGGAAGGCTTTGGGTACAAGTGAACTCCCCAGGGGAGCCTTTACGCAGCCCCACATGCAACTGGACCCTCTGGGTTCGCTGTTTCCGAGCATCCCTAAACATAGCACTAGCCGTCATCGATGACGACTGAAAAATCAGGCCCCAGGAAATGCGTTGCAAGCCCCTTTGGACCATCCAAAAGTGCCCGCAAAGGAATGCTTCGGGTACAAGTGATCTCCCCAGGGGAGACTTTACACAGCCCCACATGCAACTGGACCCTCCGGGTTTGCTGTTCCTGAGCAAACCTAAACGTAGCCCTAGCCGTCATCGGAGAGGACTGAAAAATCAGGCCCCAGGAAATGCGTTGCGAGCCACTTTGGAAAATCCAAAAGTGCCCCCAAAGGAAGGCTTTGGGTACAAGTGAACTCCCCAGGGGAGCCTTTACGCAGCCCCACATTCAACTGGACCCTACGGGTTCGATTTTTCCGAGCAAACCTAAATAGAACCCTGGCGGGCATGGGAGAATCTGAAAAACCGGGCCCCAGAAAACACGTTGCAATCCCCTTTGGACCATCCAAAAGTGTCACCAAAGGAAGGCTTTGGGTACAAGTGAACTTCCCAGGGGAGCCTTTACGCAGCCCCACATGCAACTGGACCCTCCGGGTTCGCTGTTTCCGAGCATCCCTAAACATAGCCCTAGCCGGCAAAGAAGACGACTGAAAAATCAGGCCCCAGGAAATGCGTTGCGAGCCCTTTTCGCCCATCCAAAAGTGCCCCCAAAGGAAGGTTTTGGGTACAAGTGAACTCCCCAGGGGAGCCTTTACGCAGCCCCACATGGAACTGCAACCTCCGGGTTCGCTGTTTCCGAACATCCCTAAACATAGCCCTAGCGGGCATCGAAGACGACTGAAAAATCAGGCCCCAGGAAATGCGTTCCGAGGCCTTTTCGCCCATCCAAAAGTGCCCCCAAAGGAAGACTTTGGGTACAAGTGAACTCCCCAGGGGAGCCTTTACGCAGCCCCACATGCAACTGGACCCTCCGGGTTCGCTGTTTCCGAGCATCCCTAAACATAGCCCTAGCCGGCATCGAAGACGACTGAAAAATCAGGCCCCAGGAAATGCGTTGCGATGCCTTTTCACCCATCCAAAAGTGCCCCCAAAGGAAGGCTTTGGGTACAAGTGAACTCCCCAGGGGAGCCTTTACGCAGCCCCACATGCAACTGGATCCTCCGGGTTCGCTGTTTCCGAGCATCCCTAAACATAGCCCTAGCCGGCATCGATGACGACTGAAAAATCAGGCCCCAGGAAATGCGTTGCGAGCCCTTTTCGCCCATCCAAAAGTTCCCCCAAAGGAAGGCTTTGGGTACAAGTGAACTCCCCAGGGGAGCCTTTACTCAGCCCCACATGCAACTGGACCCTCCGGGTTCGATGTTTCCGAGCATCCCTAAACATAGCCCTAGCCGGCATCGAAGACCATAGAAAAATCAGTCCCCAGGAAACGCGATGCAAGCCCTTTTCACCCATCCAAAAGTGCCCCCAAAGGAAGGCTTTGGGTACAAGTGAACTCCCCAGGGGAGCCTTTACGCAGCCCCACATGCAACTGGACCCTCCGGGTTCGCTGTTTCCGAGCATCCCTAAACATAGCCCTAGCCGGCATCGAAGACGACTGAAAAATCAGGCCCCAGGAAATGCGTTGCGAGCCCTTTTCGCCCATCCAAAAGTGCCCCCAAAGGAAGGCTTTGGGTACAAGAGAACTCCCCAGGGGAGCCTTTACGCAGCCCCACATGCAACTGGACCCTCCGGGTTCGCTGTTCCTGAGCAAACCTAAACGTAGCCCTTGCCGTCATCGGAGACGAGTGAAAAATCAGGCCCCAGGAAATGCGTTCCGAGGCCTTTTCGCCCATCCAAATGTGCCCCCAAAGGAAGGCTTTGGGTACAAGTGAACTCCCCAGGGGAGCCTTTACGCAGCCCCACATGCAACTGGACCCTCCGGGTTCGCTGTTTCCGAGCATCCCTAAACATAGCCCTAGCCGGCATCGAAGACGACTGAAAAATCAGGCCCCAGGAAATGCGTTGCGAGCCCTTTTCGCCCATCCAAAAGTGCCCCCAAAGGAAGGCTTTGGGTACAAGTGAACTCCCCAGGGGAGCCTTTACACAGCCCCACATGCAACTGGACCCTCCGGGTTCGCTGTTTCCGAGCATCCCTAAACATAGCCCTAGCCGGCATCGAAGACGACTGAAAAATCAGGCCCCAGGAAATGCGTTGCGAGCCCCTTCGGACCATCCAAAAGTGCCCCCAAAGGAAGGCTTTGGGTACAAGTGATCTCCCCAGGGGAGCCTTTACGCAGCCCCACATGCAACTGGACCCTCCGGGTTCGCTGTTCTTAGCAAACCTAAACGTAGCCCTAGCCGTCATTGGAGACGAGTGAAAAATCAGGCCCCAGGAAATGCGTTCCGAGGCCTTTTCGCCCATCCAAATGTGCCCCCAAAGGAAGACTTTGGGTACAAGAGAACTCCCCAGGGGAGCCTTTACGCAGCCCCACATGCAACTGGACCCTCCGGGTTCGCTGTATCCGAGAATTCCTAAACATAGTCCTAGACGGCATCGAAGACGACTGAAAAATCAGGCCCCAGGAAATGCGTTGCAAGCCCTTTTCGCCCATCCAAAAGTGCCCCCAAAGGAAGGCTTTGGGTACAACTGACCTCCCCAGGGGAGACTTTACGCAGCTCCACATGCACCTTGACACTCCGTGTACGCTCTTTCATATTAAGTTTAAATATATCCCTAGCCGGAATGGGAGCAGACTGAAAAACCGGGCCCAGAAAACGCGTTGCAAGCCCCTTTAGCCAATCCAAAAGTGCCCCCAAAGGAAGGCTTTGGGTACAAGTGAACTCCCCAGGGGAGCCTTTACGCAGCCCCACATGCAACTGGACCCTCCAGGTTCGCTGTTTCCGAGCAACCCTAAATATACCCCTAGCCGGCATGGGAGAAGACTGAAAAACCGGGCCCCAGAAAACGCGTTGCAAGCCCCTTTGGACCATCCAAAAGTGCCCGCAAAGGAAGGCTTTGGGTACAAGTGAACTCCCCAGGGGAGCCTTTACGCAGCCCCACATGCAACTGGACCCTCCGGGTTCGATTTTTCCGAGCAAACCTAAATAGAACCCTAGCCGGCATGGGAGAATCTGAAAAACGGGCCCCAGAAAACACGTTGCAATCCCCTTTGGACCATCCAAAAGTGTCACCAAAGGAAGGCTTTGGGTACAAGTGAACTCCCCAGGGGAGCCTTTACGCAGCCCCACATGCAACTGGACCCTCCGGGTTCGCTGTTTCCGAGCATCCCTAAACATAGCACTAGCCGTCATCGATGACGACTGAAAAATCAGGCCCCAGGAAATGCGTTGCAAGCCCCTTTGGACCATCCAAATGTGCCCGCAAAGGAATGCTTCGGGTACAAGTGATCTCCCCAGGGGAGACTTTACACAGCCCCACATGCAACTGGACCCTCCGGGTTTGCTGTTCCTGAGCAAACCTAAACGTAGCCCTAGCCGTCATCGGAGACGAGTGAAAAATCAGGCCCCAGGAAATGCGTTGCGAGCCACTTTGGAAAATCCAAAAGTGCCCCCAAAGGAAGGCTTTGGGTACAAGTGAACTCCCCAGGGGAGCCTTTACGCAGCCCCACATGCAACTGGACCCTCCGGGTTCGATTTTTCCGAGCAAACCTAAATAGAACCCTGGCGGGCATGGGAGAATCTGAAAAACCGGGCCCCAGAAAACACGTTGCAATCCCCTTTGGACCATCCAAAAGTGTCACCAAAGGAAGGCTTTGGATACAAGTGAACTCCCCAGGGGAGCCTTTACGCAGCCCCACATGCAACTGGACCCTCCGGGTTCGCTGTTTCCGAGCATCCCTAAACATAGCCCTAGCGGGCATCGAAGACGACTGAAAAATCAGGCCCCAGGAAATGCGTTACGAGCCCTTTTCGCCCATCCAAAAGTACCCCCAAAGGAACGCTTTGAGTACAAGAGAAGTCCCCAGGGGAGCCTTTACGCAGCACCACATGCAACTGCATCCTCAGGGTTCGCTGTTCATGAGCAAACCTAAACGTATCCCTAGCCGGCATCGAAGACGACTGAAAAATCAGGCCCCAGGAAATGCGTTGCGAGCCCTTTTCGACCATCCAAAAGTACCCCCAAAGGAAGGCTTTGGGTACAAGTGATCTCCCCAGGGGAGCCTTTACGCAGCCCCACATGCAACTGGACCCTCCGGGTTCGCTGTTCCTGAGCAAACCTAAACGTAGCCCTAGCCGTCATCGGAGACGAGTGAAAAATCAGGCCCCAGGAAATGCGTTCCGAGGCCTTTTCGCCCATCCAAATGTGCCCCCAAAGGAAGACTTTGGGTACAAGAGAACTCCCCAGGGGAGCCTTTACGCAGCCCCACATGCAACTGGACCCTCCGGGTTCGCTGTATCCGAGAATTCCTAAACATAGTCCTAGACGGCATCGAAGACGACTGAAAAATCAGGCCCCAGGAAATGCGTTGCAAGCCCTTTTCGCCCATCCAAAAGTGCCCCCAAAGGAAGGCTTTGGGTACAACTGAACTCCCCAGGGGAGACTTTACGCAGCTCCACATGCACCTTGACACTCCGTGTACGCTCTTTCACATTAAGTTTAAATATATCCCTAGCCGGAATGGGAGCAGACTGAAAAACCGGGCCCAGAAAACGCGTTGCAAGCCCCTTTAGCCAATCCAAAAGTGCCCCCAAAGGAAGGCTTTGGGTAAAAGTGAACTCCCCAGGGGAGCCTTTACGCAGCCCCACATGCAACTGGACCCTCCAGGTTCGCTGTTTCCAAGCAACCCTAAATATACCCCTAGCCGGCATGGGAGAAGACTGAAAAACCGGGCCCCAGAAAACGCGTTGCAAGCCCCTTTGGACCATCCAAAAGTGCCCGCAAAGGAAGGCTTTGGGTACAAGTGAACTCCCCAGGGGAGCCTTTACGCAGCCCCACATGCAACTGGACCCTCCGGGTTCGATTTTTCCGAGCAAACCTAAATAGAACCCTAGCCGGCATGGGAGAATCTGAAAAACGGGCCCCAGAAAACACGTTGCAATCCCCTTTGGACCATCCAAAAGTGTCACCAAAGGAAGGGTTTGGGTACAAGTGAACTCCCCAGGGGAGCCTTTACGCAGCCCCACATGCAACTGGACCCTCCGGGTTCGCTGTTTCCGAGCATCCCTAAACATAGCCCTAGCCGTCATCGGAGACGACTGAAAAATCAGGCCCCAGGAAATGCGTTGCGAGCCCTTTTCGCCCATCCAAAAGTACCCCAAAGGAAGGCTTTGGGTACAAGAGAACTCCCCAGGGGAGCCTTTACGCAGCCCCACATCAAACTGGACCCTTCGGGTTCGATTTTTCCGAGCAACCCTAAATATATCCCTAGCTGGCATGGGAGAAGACTGAAAACCCGGGCCACAGAAAACGCGTTGCAAGCCCCATTGGACGATCCAAAAGTGTCACCAAAGGAAGGCTTTGGGTACAAGTGAACTCCCCAGGGGAGCCTTTACGCAGCCCCACATGCAACTTGACCCTCCGGGTTCGCTGTTTCCGAGCATCCCTAAACATAGCCCTAGCCGGCATCGATGACGACTGAAAAATCAGGCCCCAGGAAATGCGTTACGAGCCCTTTTCGCCCATCCAAAAGTGCCCCTAAAGGAAGGCTTTGGGTACAAGTGAACTCCCCAGGGGAGCCTTTACACAGCCCCACATGCAACTGGACCCTCTGGGTTCGCTGTTCCTGAGCAAACCTAAACATAGCCCTACCCGGCCTCGAAGATGAGTGAAAAATCAGGCCCCAGGAAATGCGTTGCGAGCCCTTTTCGCCCATCCAAAAGTGCCCGCAAAGGAAGGCTTTGGGTACAAGTGAACTCCCCAGGGGAGCCTTTACGCAGCCCCACATGTAACTGGACCCTCCGGGTTCGCTGTTTCCGAGCAACCCTAAATATATCCCTAGCTGGCATGGGAGAAGAATGAAAACCCGGGCCACAGGAAATGCGTTGCAAGCCCCTTTGGACCATCCAAAAGTGCCCGCAAAGGAATGCTTCGGGTACAAGTGATCTCCCCAGGGGAGACTTTACACAGCCCCACATGCAACTGGACCCTCCGGGTTTGCTGTTCCTGAGCAAACCTAAACGTAGCCCTAGCCGTCATCGGAGACGAGTGAAAAATCAGGCCCCAGGAAATGCGTTGCGAGCCACTTTGGAAAATCCAAAAGTGCCCCCAAAGGAAGGCTTTGGGTACAAGTGAACTCCCCAGGGGAGCCTTTACGCAGCCCCACATGCAACTGGACCCTCCGGGTTCGATTTTTCCGAGCAAACCTAAATAGAACCCTGGCGGGCATGGGAGAATCTGAAAAACCGGGCCCCAGAAAACACGTTGCAATCCCCTTTGGACCATCCAAAAGTGTCACCAAAGGAAGGCTTTGGGTACAAGTGAACTCCCCAGGGGAGCCTTTACGCAGCCCCACATGCAACTGGACCCTCCGGGTTCGCTGTTTCCGAGCATCCCTAAACATAGCCCCAGCCGGCAAAGAAGACTACTGAAAAATCAGGCCCCAGGAAATGCGTTGCGAGCCCTTTTCGCCCATCCAAAAGTGCCCCCAAAGGAAGGTTTTGGGTACAAGTGAACTCCCCAGGGGAGCCTTTACGCAGCCCCACATGGAACTGCAACCTCCGGGTTCGCTGTTTCCGAACATCCCTAAACATAGCCCTAGCGGGCATCGAAGACGACTGAAAAATCAGGCCCCAGGAAATGCGTTGCGAGCCCTTTTCGACCATCCAAAAGTACCCCCAAAGGAAGGCTTTGGGTACAAGTGATCTCCCCAGGGGAGCCTTTACGCAGCCCCACATGCAACTGGACCCTCCGGGTTCGCTGCTCCTGAGCAAACCTAAACGTAGCCCTAGCCGTCATCGGAGAGGACTGAAAAATCAGGCCCCAGGAAATGCGTTCCGAGCCCTTTTCGCCCATCCAAAAGTGCCCGCAAAGGAAGACTTTGGGTAAAAGTGAACTCCCCAGGGGAGCCTTTACGCAGCCCCACATGCAACTGGACCCTCCGGGTTCGCTGTTTCCGAGCATCCCTAAACATATCCCTAGCCGGCATCGAAGACGACTGAAAAATCAGGCCCCAGGAAATGCGTTGCGATGCCTTTTCACCCATCCAAAAGTACCCCCAAAGGAAGGCTTTGGGTACAAGTGAACTCCCCAGGGGAGCCTTTACGCAGCCCCACATGCAACTGGATCCTCCGGGTTCGCTGTTTCCGAGCATCCCTAAACATAGCCCTAGCCGGCATCGAAGACGACTGAAAAATCAGTCCCCAGGAAACGCGATGCAAGCCCTTTTCACCCATCCAAAAGTGCCCCCAAAGGAAGGCTTTGGGTACAAGTGAACTCCCCAGGGGAGCCTTTACGGAGCCCCACATGCAACTGGACCCTCCGGGTTCGCTGTTTCCGAGCATCCCTAAACATAGCCCTAGCCGGCATCGAAGACGACTGAAAAATCAGGCCCCAGGAAATGCGTTACGAGCCCTTTTCGACCATCCAAAAGTGCCCCCAAAGAAAGGCTTTGGATACAGGTGAACTCCCCAGGGGAGCCTTTACGCAGCCCCACATGCAACTGGACCCTCCGGGTTCGCTCTTCCTGAGCAAACCTAAACGTAGCCCTTGCCGTCATCGGAGACGAGTGAAAAATCAGGCCCCAGGAAATGCGTTGCGAGCCCCTTCGGACCATCCAAAAGTGCCCCCAAAGGAAGGCTTTGGGTACAAGTGATCTCCCCAGGGGAGCCTTTACGCAGCCCCACATGCAACTGGACCCTCCGGGTTCGCTGTTCCTGAGCAAACCTAAACGTAGCCCTAGCCGTCATCGGAGACGAGTGAAAAATCAGGCCCCAGGAAATGCGTTCCGAGGCCTTTTCGCCCATCCAAATGTGCCCCCAAAGGAAGACTTTGGGTACAAGAGAACTCCCCAGGGGAGCCTTTACGCAGCCCCACATGCAACTGGACCCTCCGGGTTCGCTGTATCCGAGAATTCCTAAACATAGTCCTAGACGGCATCGAAGACGACTGAAAAATCAGGCCCCAGGAAATGCGTTGCAAGCCCTTTTCGCCCATCCAAAAGTGCCCCCAAAGGAAGGCTTTGGGTACAACTGAACTCCCCAGGGGAGACTTTACGCAGCTCCACATGCACCTTGACACTCCGTGTACGCTCTTTCACATTAAGTTTAAATATATCCCTAGCCGGAATGGGAGCAGACTGAAAAACCGGGCCCAGAAAACGCGTTGCAAGCCCCTTTAGCCAATCCAAAAGTGCCCCCAAAGGAAGGCTTTGGGTAAAAGTGAACTCCCCAGGGGAGCCTTTACGCAGCCCCACATGCAACTGGACCCTCCAGGTTCGCTGTTTCCAAGCAACCCTAAATATACCCCTAGCCGGCATGGGAGAAGACTGAAAAACCGGGCCCCAGAAAACGCGTTGCAAGCCCCTTTGGACCATCCAAAAGTGCCCGCAAAGGAAGGCTTTGGGTACAAGTGAACTCCCCAGGGGAGCCTTTACGCAGCCCCACATGCAACTGGACCCTCCGGGTTCGATTTTTCCGAGCAAACCTAAATAGAACCCTAGCCGGCATGGGAGAATCTGAAAAACGGGCCCCAGAAAACACGTTGCAATCCCCTTTGGACCATCCAAAAGTGTCACCAAAGGAAGGCTTTGGGTACAAGTGAACTCCCCAGGGGAGCCTTTACGCAGCCCCACATGCAACTGGACCCTCCGGGTTCGCTGTTTCCGAGCATCCCTAAACATAGCCCTAGCCGTCATCGGAGACGACTGAAAAATCAGGCCCCAGGAAATGCGTTGCGAGCCCTTTTCGCCCATCCAAAAGTACCCCAAAGGAAGGCTTTGGGTACAAGAGAACTCCCCAGGGGAGCCTTTACGCAGCCCCACATCAAACTGGACCCTTCGGGTTCGATTTTTCCGAGCAACCCTAAATATATCCCTAGCTGGCATGGGAGAAGACTGAAAACCCGGGCCACAGAAAACGCGTTGCAAGCCCCATTGGACGATCCAAAAGTGTCACCAAAGGAAGGCTTTGGGTACAAGTGAACTCCCCAGGGGAGACTTTACGCAGCCCCACATGCAACTTGACCCTCCGGGTTCGCTGTTTCCGAGCATCCCTAAACATAGCCCTAGCCGGCATCGAAGACGACTGAAAAATCAGGCCCCAGGAAATGCGTTACGAGCCCTTTTCGACCATCCAAAAGTGCCCCCAAAGAAAGGCTTTGGGTACAAGTGAACTCCCCAGGGGAGCCTTTACGCAGCCCCACATGCAACTGGACCCTCCGGGTTCGCTGTTCCTGAGCAAACCTAAACGTAGCCCTTGCCGTCATCGGAGACGAGTGAAAAATCAGGCCCCAGGAAATGCGTTGCGAGCCCCTTCGGACCATCCAAAAGTGCCCCCAAAGGAAGGCTTTGGGTACAAGTGATCTCCCCAGGGGAGCCTTTACGCAGCCCCACATGCAACTGGACCCTCCGGGTTCGCTGTTCCTGAGCAAACCTAAACGTAGCCCTAGCCGTCATCGGAGACGAGTGAAAAATCAGGCCCCAGGAAATGCGTTCCGAGGCCTTTTCGCCCATCCAAATGTGCCCCCAAAGGAAGACTTTGGGTACAAGAGAACTCCCCAGGGGAGCCTTTACGCAGCCCCACATGCAACTGGACCCTCCGGGTTCGATGTATCCGAGAATTCCTAAACATAGTCCTAGACGGCATCGAAGACGACTGAAAAATCAGGCCCCAGGAAATGCGTTGCAAGCCCTTTTCGCCCATCCAAAAGTGCCCCCAAAGGAAGGCTTTGGGTACAACTGAACTCCCCAGGGGAGACTTTACGCAGCTCCACATGCACCTTGACACTCCGTGTACGCTCTTTCACATTAAGTTTAAATATATCCCTAGCCGGAATGGGAGCAGACTGAAAAACCGGGCCCAGAAAACGCGTTGCAAGCCCCTTTAGCCAATCCAAAAGTGCCCCCAAAGGAAGGCTTTGGGTAAAAGTGAACTCCCCAGGGGAGCCTTTACGCAGCCCCACATGCAACTGGACCCTCCAGGTTCGCTGTTTCCGAGCAACCCTAAATATACCCCTAGCCGGCATGGGAGAAGACTGAAAAACCGGGCCCCAGAAAACGCGTTGCAAGCCCCTTTGGACCATCCAAAAGTGCCCGCAAAGGAAGGCTTTGGGTACAAGTGAACTCCCCAGGGGAGCCTTTACGCAGCCCCACATGCAACTGGACCCTCCGGGTTCGCTGTTTCCGAGCATCCCTAAACATATCCCTAGCCGGCATCGAAGACGACTGAAAAATCAGGCCCCAGGAAATGCGTTGCGATGCCTTTTCACCCATCCAAATGTGCCCCCAAAGGAAGGCTTTGGGTACAAGTGAACTCCCCAGGGGAGCCTTTACGCAGCCCCACATGCAACTGGATCCTCCGGGTTCGCTGTTTCCGAGCATCCCTAAACATAGCCCTAGCCGGCATCGAAGACGACTGAAAAATCAGTCCCCAGGAAACGCGATGCAAGCCCTTTTCACCCATCCAAAAGTGCCCCCAAAGGAAGGCTTTGGGTACAAGTGAACTCCCCAGGGGAGCCTTTACGGAGCCCCACATGCAACTGGACCCTCCGGGTTCGCTGTTTCCGAGCATCCCTAAACATAGCCCTAGCCGGCATCGAAGACGACTGAAAAATCAGGCCCCAGGAAATGCGTTACGAGCCCTTTTCGCCCATCCAAAAGTGCCCCCAAAGAAAGGCTTTGGATACAAGTGAACTCCCCAGGGGAGCCTTTACGCAGCCCCACATGCAACTGGACCCTCCGGGTTCGCTGTTCCTGAGCAAACCTAAACGTAGCCCTTGCCGTCATCGGAGACGAGTGAAAAATCAGGCCCCAGGAAATGCGTTGCGAGCCCCTTCGGACCATCCAAAAGTGCCCCCAAAGGAAGGCTTTGGGTACAAGTGATCTCCCCAGGGGAGCCTTTACGCAGCCCCACATGCAACTGGACCCTCCGGGTTCGCTGTTCCTGAGCAAACCTAAACGTAGCCCTAGCCGTCATCGGAGACGAGTGAAAAATCAGGCCCCAGGAAATGCGTTCCGAGGCCTTTTCGCCCATCCAAATGTGCCCCCAAAGGAAGACTTTGGGTACAAGAGAACTCCCCAGGGGAGCCTTTACGCAGCCCCACATGCAACTGGACCCTCCGGGTTCGCTGTATCCGAGAATTCCTAAACATAGTCCTAGACGGCATCGAAGACGACTGAAAAATCAGGCCCCAGGAAATGCGTTGCAAGCCCTTTTCGCCCATCCAAAAGTGCCCCCAAAGGAAGGCTTTGGGTACAACTGAACTCCCCAGGGGAGACTTTACGCAGCTCCACATGCACCTTGACACTCCGTGTACGCTCTTTCACATTAAGTTTAAATATATCCCTAGCCGGAATGGGAGCAGACTGAAAAACCGGGCCCAGAAAACGCGTTGCAAGCCCCTTTAGCCAATCCAAAAGTGCCCCCAAAGGAAGGCTTTGGGTAAAAGTGAACTCCCCAGGGGAGCCTTTACGCAGCCCCACATGCAACTGGACCCTCCAGGTTCGCTGTTTCCAAGCAACCCTAAATATACCCCTAGCCGGCATGGGAGAAGACTGAAAAACCGGGCCCCAGAAAACGCGTTGCAAGCCCCTTTGGACCATCCAAAAGTGCCCGCAAAGGAAGGCTTTGGGTACAAGTGAACTCCCCAGGGGAGCCTTTACGCAGCCCCACATGCAACTGGACCCTCCGGGTTCGATTTTTCCGAGCAAACCTAAATAGAACCCTAGCCGGCATGGGAGAATCTGAAAAACGGGCCCCAGAAAACACGTTGCAATCCCCTTTGGACCATCCAAAAGTGTCACCAAAGGAAGGCTTTGGGTACAAGTGAACTCCCCAGGGGAGCCTTTACGCAGCCCCACATGCAACTGGACCCTCCGGGTTCGCTGTTTCCGAGCATCCCTAAACATAGCCCTAGCCGTCATCGGAGACGACTGAAAAATCAGGCCCCAGGAAATGCGTTGCGAGCCCTTTTCGCCCATCCAAAAGTACCCCAAAGGAAGGCTTTGGGTACAAGAGAACTCCCCAGGGGAGCCTTTACGCAGCCCCACATCAAACTGGACCCTTCGGGTTCGATTTTTCCGAGCAACCCTAAATATATCCCTAGCTGGCATGGGAGAAGACTGAAAACCCGGGCCACAGAAAACGCGTTGCAAGCCCCATTGGACGATCCAAAAGTGTCACCAAAGGAAGGCTTTGGGTACAAGTGAACTCCCCAGGGGAGCCTTTACGCAGCCCCACATGCAACTTGACCCTCCGGGTTCGCTGTTTCCGAGCATCCCTAAACATAGCCCTAGCCGGCATCGAAGACGACTGAAAAATCAGGCCCCAGGAAATGCGTTACGAGCCCTTTTCGCCCATCCAAAAGTGCCCCCAAAGAAAGGCTTTGGGTACAAGTGAACTCCCCAGGGGAGCCTTTACGCAGCCCCACATGCAACTGGACCCTCCGGGTTCGCTGTTCCTGAGCAAACCTAAACGTAGCCCTTGCCGTCATCGGAGACGAGTGAAAAATCAGGCCCCAGGAAATGCGTTGCGAGCCCCTTCGGACCATCCAAAAGTGCCCCCAAAGGAAGGCTTTGGGTACAAGTGATCTCCCCAGGGGAGCCTTTACGCAGCCCCACATGCAACTGGACCCTCCGGGTTCGCTGTTCCTGAGCAAACCTAAACGTAGCCCTAGCCGTCATCGGAGACGAGTGAAAAATCAGGCCCCAGGAAATGCGTTCCGAGGCCTTTTCGCCCATCCAAATGTGCCCCCAAAGGAAGACTTTGGGTACAAGAGAACTCCCCAGGGGAGCCTTTACGCAGCCCCACATGCAACTGGACCCTCCGGGTTCGCTGTATCCGAGAATTCCTAAACATAGTCCTAGACGGCATCGAAGACGACTGAAAAATCAGGCCCCAGGAAATGCGTTGCAAGCCCTTTTCGCCCATCCAAAAGTGCCCCCAAAGGAAGGCTTTGGGTACAACTGAACTCCCCAGGGGAGACTTTACGCAGCTCCACATGCACCTTGACACTCCGTGTACGCTCTTTCACATTAAGTTTAAATATATCCCTAGCTGGAATGGGAGCAGACTGAAAAACCGGGCCCAGAAAACGCGTTGCAAGCCCCTTTAGCCAATCCAAAAGTGCCCCCAAAGGAAGGCTTTGGGTAAAAGTGAACTCCCCAGGGGAGCCTTTACGCAGCCCCACATGCAACTGGACCCTCCAGGTTCGCTGTTTCCGAGCAACCCTAAATATACCCCTAGCCGGCATGGGAGAAGACTGAAAAACCGGGCCCCAGAAAACGCGTTGCAAGCCCCTTTGGACCATCCAAAAGTGTCACCAAAGGAAGGCTTTGGGTACAAGTGATCTCCCCAGGGGAGCCTTTACGCAGCCCCACATGCAACTGGACCCTCCGGGTTCGCTGTTCCTGAGCAAACCTAAACGTAGCCCTAGCCGTCTTCGGAGACGACTGAAAAATCAGGCCCCAGGAAATGCGTTCCGAGGCCTTTTCGCCCATCCAAAAGTGCCCGCAAAGGAAGACTTTGGGTACAAGTGAACTCCCCAGGGGAGCCTTTACGCAGCCCCACATGCAACTGGACCCTCCGGGTTCGCTGTTTCCGAGCATCCCTAAACATAGCACTAGCCGGCATCGAAGACCATAGAAAAATCAGGCCCCAGGAAACGCGATGCAAGCCCGTTTCACCCATCCAAAAGTGCCCCCAAAGGAAGGCTTTGGGTACAAGTGAACTCCCCAGGGGAGCCTTTACGCAGCCCCACATGCAACTGGATCCTTTGGGTTCGCTGTTTCCGAGCATCCCTAAACATAGCCCTAGCCGGCATCGATGACGACTGAAAAATCAGGCCCCAGGAAATGCGTTGCGAGCCCTTTTCGCCCATCCAAAAGTGCCCCCAAAGGAAGGCTTTGGGTACAAGTGAACTCCCCAGGGGAGCCTTTACGCAGCCCCACATGCAACTGGACCCTCCGGGTTCGATGTTTCCGAGCATCCCTAAACATAGCCCTAGCCGGCATTGATGACGACTGAAAAATCAGTCCCCAGGAAACGCGATTCAAGCCCTTTTCACCCATCCAAAAGTGCCCCCAAAGGAAGGCTTTGGGTACAAGTGAACTCCCCAGGGGAGCCTTTACGCAGCCCCACATGCAACTGGACCCTCCGGATTCGCTGTTTCCGAGCATCCCTAAACATAACACTAGCCGGCATCGAAGACGACTGAAAAATCAGGCCCCAGGAAATGCGTTACGAGCCCTTTTCGACCATCCAAAAGTGCCCCCAAAGAAAGGCTTTGGGTACAAGTGAACTCCCCAGGGGAGCCTTTACGCAGCCCCACATGCAACTGGACCCTCCGGGTTCGCTGTTCCTGAGCAAACCTAAAGGTAGCCCTTGCCGTCATCGGAGACGAGTGAAAAATCAGGCCCCAGGAAATGCGTTCCGAGGCCTTTTCGCCCATCCAAATGTGCCCCCAAAGGAAGGCTTTGGGTACAAGTGAACTCCCCAGGGGAGCCTTTACGGAGCCCCACATGCAACTGGACCCTCCGGGTTCGCTGTTTCCGAGCATCCCTAAACATAGCCCTACCCGGCCTCGAAGACGAGTGAAAAATCAGGCCCCAGGAAATGCGTTGCGAGCCCTTTTCGCCCATCCAAAAGTGCCCCCAAAGGAAGGCTTTGAATACAAGTGAACTCCCCAGGGGAGCCTTTACGCAGCCCCACATGTAACTGGACCCTCCGGGTTCGCTGTTTCCGAGCATCCCTAAACATAGCACTAGCCGTCATGGATGACGACTGAAAAATCAGGCCCCAGGAAATGCGTTGCAAGCCCCTTTGGACCATCCAAAAGTGCCCGCAAAGGAATGCTTCGGGTACAAGTGATCTCCCCAGGGGAGACTTTACACATCCCCACATGCAACTGGACCCTCCGGGTTTGCTGTTCCTGAGCAAACCTAAACGTAGCCCTAGCCGTCATCGGAGACGAGTGAAAAATCAGGCCCCAGGAAATGCGTTGCAAGCCCTTTTCGCCCATCCAAAAGTGCCCCCAAAGGAAGGCTTTGGGTACAAGTGAACTCCCCAGGGGAGCCTTTACGCAGCCCCACATGCACCTTGACACTCCGTGTACGCTCTTTCACATTAAGTTTAAATATATCCCTAGCCGGAATGGGAGCAGACTGAAAAACCGGGCCCAGAAAACGCGTTGCAAGCCCCTTTAGCCAATCCAAAAGTGCCCCCAAAGGAAGGCTTTGGGTAAAAGTGAACTCCCCAGGGGAGCCTTTACGCAGCCCCACATGCAACTGGACCCTCCAGGTTCGCTGTTTCCGAGCAACCCTAAATATACAACTAGCCGGCATGGGAGAAGACTGAAAAACCGGGCCCCAGAAAACGCGTTGCAAGCCCCTTCGGACCATCCAAAAGTGCCCGCAAAGGAAGGCTTTGGGTACAAGTGAACTCCCCAGGGGAGCCTTTACGCAGCCCCACATGCAACTGGACCCTCCGGGTTCGATTTTTCCGAGCAAACCTAAATAGAACCCTAGCCGGCATGGGAGAATCTGAAAAACGGGCCCCAGAAAACGCGTTGCAATCCCCTTTGGACCATCCAAAAGTGTCACCAAAGGAAGGGTTTGGGTACAAGTGAACTCCCCAGGGGAGCCTTTACACAGCCCCACATGCAACTGGACCCTCTGGGTTCGCTGTTCCTGAGCAAACCTAAACATAGCCCTACCCGGCCTCGAAGACGAGTGAAAAATCAGGCCCCAGGAAATGCGTTGCGAGCCCTTTTCGCCCATCCAAAAGTGCCCCCAAAGGAAGGCTTTGGGTACAAGTGAACTCCCCAGGGGAGCCTTTACGCAGCCCCACATGTAACTGGACCCTCCGGGTTCGCTGTTTCCGAGCATCCCTAAACATAGCACTAGCCGTCATCGATGACGACTGAAAAATCAGGCCCCAGGAAATGCGTTGCAAGCCCCTTTGGACCATCCAAAAGTGCCCGCAAAGGAATGCTTCGGGTACAAGTGATCTCCCCAGGGGAGACTTTACACAGCCCCACATGCAACTGGACCCTCCGGGTTTGCTGTTCCTGAGCAAACCTAAACGTAGCCCTAGCCGTCATCGGAGACGAGTGAAAAATCAGGCCCCAGGAAATGCGTTGCGAGCCACTTTGGAAAATCCAAAAGTGCCCCCAAAGGAAGGCTTTGGGTACAAGTGAACTCCCCAGGGGAGCCTTTACGCAGCCCCACATGCAACTGGACCCTCCGGGTTCGATTTTTCCGAGCAAACCTAAATAGAACCCTGGCGGGCATGGGAGAATCTGAAAAACCGGGCCCCAGAAAACACGTTGCAATCCCCTTTGGACCATCCAAAAGTTTCACCAAAGGAAGGCTTTGGGTACAAGTGAACTCCCCAGGGGAGCCTTTACGCAGCCCCACATGCAACTGGACCCTCCGGGTTCGCTGTTTCCGAGCATCCCTAAACATAGCCCTAGCCGGCAAAGAAGACGACTGAAAAATCAGGCCCCAGGAAATGCGTTGCGAGCCCTTTTCGCCCATCCAAAAGGGCCCCCAAAGGAAGGTTTTGGGTACAAGTGAACTCCCCAGGGGAGCCTTTACGCAGCCCCACATGGAACTGCAACCTCCGGGTTCGCTGTTTCCGAGCATCCCTAAACATAGCCCTAGCGGGCATCGAAGACGACTGAAAAATCAGGCCCCAGGAAATGCGTTGCGAGCCCTTTTCGCCCATCCAAAAGTACCCCCAAAGGAACGCTTTGAGTACAAGAGAACTCCCCAGGGGAGCCTTTACGCAGCACCACATGCAACTGCATCCTCAGGGTTCGCTGTTCATGAGCAAACCTAAACGTAGCCCTAGCCGGCATCGAAGACGACTGAAAAATCAGGCCCCAGGAAATGCGTTGCGAGGCCTTTTCGACCATCCAAAAGTGCCCCCAAAGGAAGGCTTTGGGTACAAGTGATCTCCCCAGGGGAGCCTTTACGCAGCCCCACATGCAACTGGACCCTCCGGGTTCGCTGTTCCTGAGCAAACCTAAACGTAGCCCTAGCCGTCATCGGAGAGGACTGAAAAATCAGGCCCCAGGAAATGCGTTCCGAGGCCTTTTCGCCCATCCAAAAGTGCCCGCAAAGGAAGACTTTGGGTACAAGTGAACTCCCCAGGGGAGCCTTTACGCAGCCCCACATGCAACTGGACCCTCCGGGTTCGCTGTTTCCGAGCATCCCTAAACATATCCCTAGCCGGCATCGAAGACGACTGAAAAATCAGGCCCCAGGAAATGCGTTGCGATGCCTTTTCACCCATCCAAAAGTGCCCCCAAAGGAAGGCTTTGGGTACAAGTGAACTCCCCAGGGGAGCCTTTACGCAGCCCCACATGCAACTGGATCCTCCGGGTTCGCTGTTTCCGAGCATCCCTAAACATAGCCCTAGCCGGCATCGATGACGACTGAAAAATCAGGCCCCAGGAAACGCGATGCAAGCCCTTTTCACCCATCCAAAAGTGCCCCCAAAGGAAGGCTTTGGGTACAAGTGAACTCCCCAGGGGAGCCTTTACGCAGGCCCACATGCAACTGGACCCTCCGGGTTCGCTGTTTCCGAGCATCCCTAAACATAGCCCTAGCCGGCATCGAAGACGACTGAAAAATCAGGCCCCAGGAAATGCGTTACGAGCCCTTTTCGACCATCCAAAAGTGCCCCCAAAGAAAGGCTTTGGGTACAAGTGAACTCCCCAGGGGAGCCTTTACGCAGCCCCACATGCAACTGGACCCTCCGGGTTCGCTGTTCCTGAGCAAACCTAAACGTAGCCCTTGCCGTCATCGGAGACGAGTGAAAAATCAGGCCCCAGGAAATGCGTTGCGAGCCCCTTTGGACCATCCAAAAGTGCCCCCAAAGGAAGGCTTTGGGTACAAGTGATCTCCCCAGGGGAGCCTTTACGCAGCCCCACATGCAACTGGACCCTCCGGGTTCGCTGTTCCTGAGCAAACCTAAACGTAGCCCTAGCCGTCATCGGAGACGAGTGAAAAATCAGGCCCCAGGAAATGCGTTCCGAGGCCTTTTCGCCCATCCAAATGTGCCCCCAAAGGAAGACTTTGGGTACAAGAGAACTCCCCAGGGGAGCCTTTACGCAGCCCCACATGCAACTGGACCCTCCGGGTTCGCTGTATCCGAGAATTCCTAAACATAGTCCTAGACGGCATCGAAGACGACTGAAAAATCAGGCCCCAGGAAATGCGTTGCAAGCCCTTTTCGCCCATCCAAAAGTGCCCCCAAAGGAAGGCTTTGGGTACAACTGAACTCCCCAGGGGAGACTTTACGCAGCTCCACATGCACCTTGACACTCCGTGTACGCTCTTTCACATTAAGTTTAAATATATCCCTAGCCGGAATGGGAGCAGACTGAAAAACCGGGCCCAGAAAACGCGTTGCAAGCCCCTTTAGCCAATCCAAAAGTGCCCCCAAAGGAAGGCTTTGGGTAAAAGTGAACTCCCCAGGGGAGCCTTTACGCAGCCCCACATGCAACTGGACCCTCCAGGTTCGCTGTTTCCGAGCAACCCTAAATATACCCCTAGCCGGCATGGGAGAAGACTGAAAAACCGGGCCCTAGAAAACGCGTTGCAAGCCCCTTTGGACCATCCAAAAGTGCCCGCAAAGGAAGGCTTTGGGTACAAGTGAACTCCCCAGGGAAGCCTTTACGCAGCCCCACATGCAACTGGACCCTCCGGGTTCGATTTTTCCGAGCAAACCTAAATAGAACCCTAGCCGGCATGGGAGAATCTGAAAAACGGGCCCCAGAAAACACGTTGCAATCCCCTTTGGACCATCCAAAAGTGTCACCAAAGGAAGGGTTTGGGTACAAGTGAACTCCCCAGGGGAGCCTTTACGCAGCCCCACATGCAACTGGACCCTCCGGGTTCGCTGTTTCCGAGCATCCCTAAACATAGCCCTAGCCGGCATCGATGACGACTGAAAAATCAGGCCCCAGGAAATGCGTTACGAGCCCTTTTCGCCCATCCAAAAGTGCCCCTAAAGGAAGGCTTTGGGTACAAGTGAACTCCCCAGGGGAGCCTTTACGCAGCCCCACATGCAACTGGACCCTCTGGGTTCGCTGTTCCTGAGCAAACCTAAACATAGCCCTACCCGGCCTCGAAGACGACTGAAAAATCAGGCCCCAGGAAATGCGTTGCGAGCCCTTTTCGCCCATCCAAAAGTGCCCCCAAAGGAAGGCTTTGAATACAAGTGAACTCCCCAGGGGAGCCTTTACGCAGCCCCACATGTAACTGGACCCTCCGGGTTCGCTGTTTCCGAGCATCCCTAAACATAGCACTAGCCGTCATCGATGACGACTGAAAAATCAGGCCCCAGGAAATGCGTTGCAAGCCCCTTTGGACCATCCAAAAGTGCCCCCAAAGGAAGGCTTTGGGTACAAGTGATCTCCCCAGGGGAGACTTTACACAGCCCCACATGCAACTGGACCCTCCGGGTTTGCTGTTCCTGAGCAAACCTAAACGTAGCCCTAGCCGTCATCGGAGACGAGTGAAAAATCAGGCCCCAGGAAATGCGTTGCGAGCCACTTTGGAAAATCCAAAAGTGCCCCCAAAGGAAGGCTTTGGGTACAAGTGAACTCCCCAGGGGAGCCTTTACGCAGCCCCACATGCAACTGGACCCTCCGGGTTCGATTTTTCCGAGCAAACCTAAATAGAACCCTAGCTGGCATGGGAGAATCTGAAAAACCGGGCCCCAGAAAACACGTTGCAATCCCCTTTGGACCATCCAAAAGTGTCACCAAAGGAAGGCTTTGGGTACAAGTGAACTCCCCAGGGGAGCCTTTACGCAGCCCCACATGCAACTGGACCCTCCGGGTTCGCTGTTTCCGAGCATCCCTAAACATAGCCCTAGCCGGCAAAGAAGACGACTGAAAAATCAGGCCCCAGGAAATGCGTTGCGAGCCCTTTTCGCCCATCCAAAAGTACCCCCAAAGGAACGCTTTGAGTACAAGAGAACTCCCCAGGGGAGCCTTTACGCAGCCCCACATGCAACTGCATCCTCAGGGTTCGCTGTTCATGAGCAAACCTAAACGTAGCCCTAGCCGGCATCGAAGACGACTGAAAAATCAGGCCCCAGGAAATGCGTTGCGAGCCCTTTTCGACCATCCAAAAGTACCCCCAAAGGAAGGCTTTGGGTACAAGTGATCTCCCCAGGGGAGCCTTTACGCAGCCCCACATGCAACTGGACCCTCCGGGTTCGCTGTTCCTGAGCAAACCTAAACGTAGCCCTAGCCGTCATCGGAGAGGACTGAAAAATCAGGCCCCAGGAAATGCGTTCCGAGGCCTTTTCGCCCATCCAAAAGTGCTTGCAAAGGAAGACTTTGGGTACAAGTGATCTCCCCAGGGGAGCCTTTACGCAGCCCCACATGCAACTGGACCCTCCGGGTTCGCTGTTTCCGAGCATCCCTAAACATATCCCTAGCCGGCATCGAAGACGACTGAAAAATCAGGCCCCAGGAAATGCGTTGCGATGCCTTTTCACCCATCCAAAAGTGCCCCCAAAGGAAGGCTTTGGGTACAAGTGAACTCCCCAGGGGAGCCTTTACGCAGCCCCATATGCAACTGGATCCTCCGGGTTCGCTGTTTCCGAGCATCCCTAAACATAGCCCTAGCCAACATCGAAGACGACTGAAAAATCAGGCCCCAGGAAATGCGTTGCGAGCCCTTTTCGCCCATCCAAAAGTACCCCCAAAGGAACGCTTTGAGTACAAGAGAACTCCCCAGGGGAGCCTTTACGCAGCCCCACATGCAACTGGACCCTCCGGGTTCGATGTTTCCGAGCATCCCTAAACATAGCCCTAGCCGGCATCGAAGACCATAGAAAAATCAGTCCCCAGGAAACGCGATGCAAGCCCTTTTCACCCATCCAAAAGTGCCCCCAAAGGAAGGCTTTGGGTACAAGTGAACTCCCCAGGGGAGCCTTTACGCAGCCCCACATGCAACTGGACCCTACGGGTTCGCTGTTCCTGAGCAAACCTAAACGTAGCCCTTGCCGTCATCGGAGACGAGTGAAAAATCAGGCCCCAGGAAATGCGTTCCGAGGCCTTTTCGCCCATCCAAATGTGCCCCCAAAGGAAGGCTTTGGGTACAAGTGAACTCCCCAGGGGAGCCTTTACGGAGCCCCACATGCAACTGGACCCTCCGGGTTCGCTGTTTCCGAGCATCCCTAAACATAGCCCTAGACGGCATCGAAGACGACTGAAAAATCAGGCCCCAGGAAATGCGTTGCGAGCCCTTTTCGCCCATCCAAAAGTGCCCCCAAAGGAAGGCTTTGGGTACAAGAGAACTCCCCAGGGGAGCCTTTACACAGCCCCACATGCAACTGGACCCTCCGGGTTCGCTGTTTCCGAGCATCCCTAAACATAGCCCTAGCCGGCATCGAAGACAAGTGAAAAATCAGGCCCCAGGAAATGCGTTGCGAGCCCCTTCGGACCATCCAAAAGTGCCCCCAAAGGAAGGCTTTGGGTACAAGTGATCTCCCCAGGGGAGCCTTTACGCAGCCCCACATGCAACTGGACCCTCCGGGTTCGCTGTTCCTGAGCAAACCTAAACGTAGCCCTAGCCGTCATCGGAGACGAGTGAAAAATCAGGCCCCAGGAAATGCGTTCCGAGGCCTTTTCGCCCATCCAAATGTGCCCCCAAAGGAAGACTTTGGGTACAAGAGAACTCCCCAGGGGAGCCTTTACGCAGCCCCACATGCAACTGGACCCTCCGGGTTCGCTGTATCCGAGAATTCCTAAACATAGTCCTAGACGGCATCGAAGACGACTGAAAAATCAGGCTCTATTAAATGCGTTGCAAGCCCTTTTCGCCCATCCAAAAGTGCCCCCAAAGGAAGGCTTTGGGTACAACTGAACTCCCCAGGGGAGACTTTACGCAGCTCCACATGCACCTTGACACTCCGTGTACGCTCTTTCACATTAAGTTTAAATATATCCCTAGCCGGAATGGGAGCAGACTGAAAAACCGGGCCCAGAAAACGCGTTGCAAGCCCCTTTAGCCAATCCAAAAGTGCCCCCAAAGGAAGGCTTTGGGTAAAAGTGAACTCCCCAGGGGAGCCTTTACGCAGCCCCACATGCAACTGGACCCTCCAGGTTCGCTGTTTCCGAGCAACCCTAAATATACAACTAGCCGGCATGGGAGAAGACTGAAAAACCGGGCCCCAGAAAACGCGTTGCAAGCCCCTTTGGACCATCCAAAAGTGCCCGCAAAGGAAGGCTTTGGGTACAAGTGAACTCCCCAGGGGAGCCTTTACGCAGCCCCACATGCAACTGGACCCTCCGGGTTCGATTTTTCCGAGCAAACCTAAATAGAACCCTAGCCGGCATGGGAGAATCTGAAAAACGGGCCCCAGAAAACGCGTTGCAATCCCCTTTGGACCATCCAAAAGTGTCACCAAAGGAAGGGTTTGGGTACAAGTGAACTCCCCAGGGGAGCCTTTACGCAGCCCCACATGCAACTGGACCCTCCGGGTTCGCTGTTTCCGAGCATCCCTAAACATAGCCCTAGCCGTCATCGGAGACGACTGAAAAATCAGGCCCCAGGAAATGCGTTGCGAGCCCTTTTCGCCCATCCAAAAGTACCCCAAAGGAAGGCTTTGGGTACAAGAGAACTCCCCAGGGGAGCCTTTACGCAGCCCCACATCAAACTGGACCCTTCGGGTTCGATTTTTCCGAGCAACCCTAAATATATCCCTAGCCGGCATGGGAGAAGACTGAAAACCCGGGCCACAGAAAACGCGTTGCAAGCCCCATTGGACGATCCAAAAGTGTCACCAAAGGAAGGCTTTGGGTACAAGTGAACTCCCCAGGGGAGCCTTTACGCAGCCCCACATGCAACTTGACCCTCCGGGTTCGCTGTTTCCGAGCATCCCTAAACATAGCCCTAGCCGGCATCGATGACGACTGAAAAATCAGGCCCCAGGAAATGCGTTGCAAGCCCCTTTGGACCATCCAAAAGTGCCCGCAAAGGAATGCTTCGGGTACAAGTGATCTCCCCAGGGGAGACTTTACACAGCCCCACATGCAACTGGACCCTCCGGGTTTGCTGTTCCTGAGCAAACCTAAACGTAGCCCTAGCCGTCATCGGAGACGAGTGAAAAATCAGGCCCCAGGAAATGCGTTGCGAGCCACTTTGGAAAATCCAAAAGTGCCCCCAAAGGAAGGCTTTGGGTACAAGTGAACTCCCCAGGGGAGCCTTTACGCAGCCCCACATGCAACTGGACCCTACGGGTTCGATTTTTCCGAGCATCCCTAAATAGATCCCTGGCGGGCATGGGAGAATCTGAAAAACCGGGCCCCAGAAAACACGTTGCAATCCCCTTTGGACCATCCAAAAGTGTCACCAAAGGAAGGCTTTGGGTACAAGTGAACTCCCCAGGGGAGCCTTTACGCAGCCCCACATGCAACTGGACCCTCCGGGTTCACTGTTTCCGAGAATCCCTAAACATAGCCCTAGCCGGCAAAGAAGACGACTGAAAAATCAGGCCCCAGGAAATGCGTTGCGAGCCCTTTTCGCCCATCCAAAAGTGCCCCCAAAGGAAGGTTTTGGGTACAAGTGAACTCCCCAGGGGAGCCTTTATGCAGCCCCACATGGAACTGCAACCTCCGGGTTCGCTGTTTCCGAACATCCCTAAACATAGCCCTAGCGGGCATCGAAGACGACTGAAAAATCAGGCCCCAGGAAATGCGTTGCGAGCCCTTTTCGCCCATCCAAAAGTGCCCCCAAAGGAAGGCTTTGGGTACAAGTGATCTCCCCAGGGGAGCCTTTACGCAGCCCCACATGCAACTGGACCCTCCGGGTTCGCTGTTCCTGAGCAAACCTAAACGTAGCCCTATCCGTCATCGGAGACGAGTGAAAAATCAGGCCCCAGGAAATGCGTTGCGAGCCCTTTTCGCCCATCCAAAAGTGCCCCCAAAGGAAGGTTTTGGGTACAAGTGAACTCCCCAGGGGAGCCTTTACGCAGCCCCACATGGAACTGCAACCTCCGGGTTCGCTGTTTCCGAACATCCCTAAACATAGCCCTAGCCGGCATCGAAGACGACTGAAAAATCAGGCCCCAGGAAATGCGTTGCAAGCCCCTTTGGACCATCCAAAAGTGCCCCCAAAAGAAGGATTTGGGTACAAGTGATCTCCCCAGGGGAGCCTTTACGCAGCCCCACATGCAACTGGACCCTCCGGGTTCGCTGTTCCTGAGCAAACCTAAACGTAGCCCTAGCCGTCTTCGGAGACGACTGAAAAATCAGGCCCCAGGAAATGCGTTACGAGCCCTTTTCGCCCATCCAAAAGTGCCCCCAAAGGAAGACTTTGGGTACAAGTGATCTCCCCAGGGGAGCCTTTACGCAGCCCCACATGCAACTGGACCCTCCGGGTTCGCTGTTTCCGAGCATCCCTAAACATAGACCTAGCTGGCATCGATGACGACTGAAAAATCAGGCCCCAGGAAATGCGTTATGAGCCCTTTTCGACCATCCAAAAGTGCCCCCAAAGGAAGGCTTTGGGTACAAGAGAACTCCCCAGGGGAGCCTTTACGCAGCCCCACATGCAACTGGACCCTCCGGGTTCGCTGTTCCTGAGCAAACCTAAACGTAGCCCTTGCCGTCATCGGAGACGACTGAAAAATCAGGCCCCAGGAAACACGTTGCAAGCCCTTTAGGACCATCCAAAAGTGCCCGCAAAGGAAGGCTTTGGGTACAAGTGATCTCCCCAGGGGAGCCTTTACGCAGCCCCACATGCAACTGGACCCTCCGGGTTCGCTGTTCCTGAGCAAACCTAAAGGTAGCCCTAGCCGTCTTCGGAGACGAGTGAAAAATCAGGCCCCAGGAAATGCGTTGCGAGCCCTTTTCGCCCATCCAAAAGTACCCCAAAGGAAGGCTTTGGGTACAAGAGAACTCCCCAGGGGAGCCTTTACGCAGCCCCACATGCAACTGGACCCTCCGGGTTCGCTGTTTCCGAGCATCCCTAAACATAGCCCTAGCCGGCATCGATGACGACTGAAAAATCAGGCCCCAGGAAATGCGTTCCGAGGCCTTTTCGCCCATCCAAAAGTGCCCGCAAAGGAAGGCTTTGGGTACAAGTGAACTCCCCAGGGGAGCCTTTACGCAGCCCCACATGCAACTGGATCCTCCGGGTTCGCTGTTTCCGAGCATCCCTAAACATAGCCCTAGCCGGCATCGAAGACCATCGAAAAATCAGTCCCCAGGAAACGCGATGCAAGCCCCTTTGGACCATCCAAAAGTGCCCCCAAAGGAAGGCTTTGGGTACAAGTGAACTCCCCAGGGGAGTCTTTACGCAGCCCCACATGCAACTGGACCCTCCGGGTTCGCTGTTTCCGAGCATCCCTAAACATAGCCCTAGCCGGCATCGAAGACCATAGAAAAATCAGTCCCCAGGAAACGCGATGCAAGCCCTTTTCACCCATCCAAAAGTGCCCCCAAAGGAAGGCTTTGGGTACAAGTGAACTCCCCAGGGGAGCCTTTACGCAGGCCCACATGCAACTGGACCCTCCGGGTTCGCTGTTTCCGAGCATCCCTAAACATAGCCCTAGCGGGCATCGAAGACGACTGAAAAATCAGGCCCCAGGAAATGCGTTACGAGCCCTTTTCGCCCATCCAAAAGTGCCCCCAAAGAAAGGCTTTGGGTACAAGTGAACTCCCCAGGGGAGCCTTTACGCAGCCCCACATGCAACTGGACCCTCCGGGTTCGCTGTTCCTGAGCAAACCTAAACGTAGCCCTTGCCGTCATCGGAGACGAGTGAAAAATCAGGCCCCAGGAAATGCGTTCCGAGGCCTTTTCGCCCATCCAAAAGTGCCCCCAAAGGAAGACTTTGGGTACAAGTGAACTCCCCAGGGGAGACTTTACGCAGCCCCACATGCAACTGGACCCTCCGGGTTCGCTGTTTCCGAGCATCCCTAAACATAGCCCTAGCCGGCATCCATGACGACTGAAAAATCAGGCCCCAGGAAATGCGTTGCGAGCCCCTTAGTACCATCCAAAAGTGCCCCCAAAGGAAGGCTTTGGATACAAGTGAACTCCCCAGGGGAGCCTTTACGCAGCCCCACATGCACCTTGACACTCCGTGTACGATCTTTCACATTAAGTTTAAATATATCCCTAGCCGGAATGGGAGCAGACTGAAAAACCGGGCCCAGAAAACGCGTTGCAAGCCCCTTTCGCCAATCCAAAAGTGCCCCAAAAGGAAGGCTTTGGGTACAAGAGAACTCCCCAGGGGAGCCTTTACGCAGCCTCACATGCAACTGGACCCTCCGGGTTCCCTGTTCCTGAGCAAACCTAAACGTAGCCCTAGCCGTCATCGGAGACGATTGAAAAATCAGGCCCCAGGAAATGCGTTGCGAGCCCCTTTCACCCATCCAGAAGTGCCCCCAAAGGAAGGCTTTGGGTACAAGTGAACTCCCCAGGGGAGCCTTTACGCAGCCCCACATGCAACTGGACCCTCCGGGTTTGCTGTTTCCAAGCAACCCTAAATATATCCCTAGCCGGTATGGGAGAAGACTGAAAAACCGAGCCCCAGAAAACGCGTTGCAAGCCCCTTTGGACCATCCAAAGGTGTCACCAAAGGAAGGCTTTGGGTACAAGTGAACTCCCCAGGGGAGCCTTTACGCAGCCCCACATGCAACTGGACCCTCCGGGTTCGATTTTTCCGAGCAATCCTAAATAGAACCCTAGCCGGCATGGGAGAATCTGAAAAACCGGGCCCCAGAAAACACGTTGCAATCCCCTTTGGACCATCCAAAAGTGTCACCAAAGGAAGGGTTTGGGTACAAGTGAACTCCCCAGGGGAGCCTTTACGCAGCCCCACATGTAACTGGACCCTCCGGGTTCGCTGTTTCCGAGCATCCCTAAACATAGCACTAGCCGTCATCGATGACGACTGAAAAATCAGGCCCCAGGAAATGCGTTGCAAGCCCCTTTGGACCATCCAAAAGTGCCCGCAAAGGAATGCTTCGGGTACAAGTGATCTCCCCAGGGGTGACTTTACGCAGCCCCACATGCAACTGGACCCTCCGGGTTTGCTGTTCCTGAGCAAACCTAAACGTAGCCCTAGCCGTCATCGGAGACGAGTGAAAAATCAGGCCCCAGGAAATGCGTTGCGAGCCACTTTGGAAAATCCAAAAGTGCCCCCAAAGGAAGGCTTTGGGTACAAGTGAACTCCCCAGGGGAGCCTTTACGCAGCCCCACATGCAACTGGACCCTACGGGTTCGATTTTTCCGAGCAAACCTAAATAGAACCCTGGCGGGCATGGGAGAATCTGAAAAACCGGGCCCCAGAAAACACGTTGCAATCCCCTTTGGACCATCCAAAAGTGTCACCAAAGGAAGGCTTTGGGTACAAGTGAACTCCCCAGGGGAGCCTTTACGCAGCCCCACATGCAACTGGACCCTCCGGGTTCGCTGTTTCCGAGCATCCCTAAACATAGCCCTAGCCGGCAAAGAAGACGACTGAAAAATCAGGCCCCAGGAAATGCGTTGCGAGCCCTTTTCGCCCATCCAAAAGTGCCCCCAAAGGAAGGTTTTGGGTACAAGTGAACTCCCCAGGGGAGCCTTTACGCAGCCCCACATGGAACTGCAACCTCCGCGTTCGCTGTTTCCGAACATCCCTAAACATAGCCCTAGCGGGCATCGGAGACGAGTGAAAAATCAGGCCCCAGGAAATGCGTTGCAAGCCCCTTTGGACCATCCAAAAGTGCCCGCAAAGGAAGGCTTTGGGTACAAGTGATCTCCCCAGGGGAGCCTTTACGCAGCACCACATGCAACTGCACCCTCCGGGTTTGCTGTTCCTGAGCATCCCTAAACATAGCCCTAGCCGGCATCGAAGACGACTGAAAAATCAGGCCCCAGGAAATGCGTTACGAGCCCTTTTTGCCCATCCAAAAGTGCCCCCAAAGAAAGGCTTTGGGTACAAGTGAACTCCCCAGGGGAGCCTTTACGCAGCCCCACATGCAACTGGACCCTCCGGGTTCGCTGTTCCTGAGCAAACCTAAACGTAGCCCTAGCCGTCATCGGAGACGAGTGAAAAATCAGGCCCCAGGAAATGCGTTCCGAGGCCTTTTCGCCCATCCAAATGTGCCCCCAAAGGAAGACTTTGGGTACAAGTGAACTCCCCAAGGGAGCCTTTACGCAGCCCCACATGCAACTGGACCCTCTGGGTTCGCTGTATCCGAGAATTCCTAAACATAGTCCTAGACGGCATCGAAGACGACTGAAAAATCAGGCCCCAGGAAATGCGTTGCAAGCCCTTTTCGCCCATCCAAAAGTGTCACCAAAGGAAGGCTTTGGGTACAACTGAACTCCCCAGGGGAGACTTTACGCAGCTCCACATGCACCTTGACACTCCGTGTACGCTCTTTCACATTAAGTTTAAATATATCCCTAGCCGGAATGGGAGCAGACTGAAAAACCGGGCCCAGAAAACGCGTTGCAAGCCCCTTTAGCCAATCCAAAAGTGCCCCCAAAGGAAGGCTTTGGGTAAAAGTGAACTCCCCAGGGGAGCCTTTACGCAGCCCCACATGCAACTGGACCCTCCAGGTTCGCTGTTTCCGAGCAACCCTAAATATACCCCTAGCCGGCATGGGAGAAGACTGAAAAACCGGGCCCCAGAAAACACGTTGCAAGCCCCTTTGGACCATCCAAAAGTGCCCGCAAAGGAAGGCTTTGGGTACAAGTGAACTCCCCAGGGGAGCCTTTACGCAGCCCCACATGCAACTGGACCCTTTGGGTTCGATTTTTCCGAGCAACCCTAAATATATCCCTAGCCGACATGGGAGAAGACTGAAAACCCGGGCCACAGAAAACGCGTTGCAAGCCCCATTGGACGATCCAAAAGTGTCACCAAAGGAAGGCTTTGGGTACAAGTGAACTCCCCAGGGGAGCCTTTACGCAGCCCCACATGGAACTGCAACCTCCGGGTTCGCTGTTTCCGAACATCCCTAAACATAGCCCTAGTGGGCATCGAAGACGACTGAAAAATCAGGCCCCAGGAAATGCGTTGCGAGCCCTTTTCGCCCATCCAAAAGTACCCCCAAAGGAACGCTTTGAGTACAAGAGAACTCCCCAGGGGAGCCTTTACGCAGCACCACATGCAACTGCATCCTCAGGGTTCGCTGTTCCTGAGTAAACCTAAACGTAACCCTAGCCGTCATCGGAGACGACTGAAAAATCAGGCCCCAGGAATTGTGTTGCAAGCCCCTTTGGACCATCCAAAAGTGTCACCAAAGGAAGGCTTTGGGTACAAGTGATCTCCCCAGGGGAGCCTTTACGCAGCCCCACATGCAACTGGACCCTCCGGGTTCGCTGTTCCTGAGCAAACCTAAACGTAGCCCTAGCCGACTTCGGAGACGACTGAAAAATCAGGCCCCAGGAAATGCGTTCCGAGGCCTTTTCGCCCATCCAAAAGTGCCCGCAAAGGAAGACTTTGGGTACAAGTGAACTCCCCAGGGGAGACTTTACGCAGCACCACATGCAACTGGACCCTCCGGGTTCGCTGTTTCCGAGCATCCCTAAACATATCCCTAGCCGTCATCGGAGACGAGTGAAAAATCAGGCCCCAGGAAATGCGTTGCGATGCCTTTTCACCCATCCAAAAGTGCCCCCAAAGGAAGGCTTTGGGTACAAGTGAACTCCCCAGGGGAGCCTTTACGCAGCCCCACATGCAACTGGATCCTCCGGGTTCGCTGTTTCCGAGCATCCCTAAACATAGCCCTAGCCGTCATCGATGACGACTGAAAAATCAGGCCCCAGGAAATGCGTTGCGAGCCCTTTTCGCCCATCCAAAAGTGCCCCCAAAGGAAGGCTTTGGGTACAAGTGAACTCCCCAGGGGAGCCTTTACGCAGCCCCACATGCAACTGGACCCTCCGGGTTCGCTGTTTCCGAGCATCCCTAAACATAGCCCTAGCCGGCATCGATGACGACTGAAAAATCAGGCCCCAGGAAATGCGTTACGAGCCCTTTTCGCCCATCCAAAAGTGCCCCCAAAGAAAGGCTTTGGGTACAAGTGAACTCCCCAGGGGAGCCTTTACGCAGCCCCACATGCAACTGGACCCTCCAGGTTCGCTGTTTCCGAGCAACCCTAAATATACCCCTAGCCGGCATGGGAGAAGACTGAAAAACCGGGCCCCAGAAAACGCGTTGCAAGCCCCTTTGGACCATCCAAAAGTGCCCGCAAAGGAAGGCTTTGGGTACAAGTGAACTCCCCAGGGGAGCCTTTACGCAGCCCCACATGCAACTGGACCCTCCGGGTTCGATTTTTCCGAGCAATCCTAAATAGAACCCTAGCCGGCATGGGAGAATCTGAAAAACGGGCCCCAGAAAACACGTTGCAATCCCCTTTGGACCATCCAAAAGTGTCACCAAAGGAAGGGTTTGGGTACAAGTGAACTCCCCAGGGGAGCCTTTACGCAGCCCCACATGCAACTGGACCCTCCGGGTTCGCTGTTTCCGAGCATCCCTAAACATAGCCCTAGCCGTCATGGGAGACGACTGAAAAATCAGGCCCCAGGAAATGCGTTGCGAGCCCTTTTCGCCCATCCAAAAGTACCCCAAAGGAAGGCTTTGGGTACAAGAGAACTCCCCAGGGGAGCCTTTACGCAGCCCCACATCAAACTGGACCCTTCGGGTTCGATTTTTCCGAGCAACCCTAAATATATCCCTAGCCGGCATGGGAGAAGACTGAAAACCCGGGCCACAGAAAACGCGTTGCAAGCCCCATTGGACGATCCAAAAGTGTCACCAAAGGAAGGCTTTGGGTACAAGTGAACTCCCCAGGGGAGCCTTTACGCAGCCCCACATGCAACTTGACCCTCCGGGTTCGCTGTTTCCGAGCATCCCTAAACATAGCCCTAGCCGGCATCGATGACGACTGAAAAATCAGGCCCCAGGAAATGCGTTACGAGCCCTTTTCGCCCATCCAAAAGTGCCCCTAAAGGAAGGCTTTGGGTACAAGTGAACTCCCCAGGGGAGCCTTTACGCAGCCCCACATGCAACTGGACCCTCTGGGTTCGCTGTTCCTGAGCAAACCTAAACATAGCCCTACCCGGCCTCGAAGACGAGTGAAAAATCAGGCCCCAGGAAATGCGTTGCGAGCCCTTTTCGCCCATCCAAAAGTGCCCCCAAAGGAAGGCTTTGGGTACAATGAACTCCCCAGGGGAGCCTTTACACAGCCCCACATGCAACTGGACCCTCCGGGTTCGCTGTTTCCGAGCATCCCTAAACATAGCCCTAGCCGGCATCGAAGACAAGTGAAAAATCAGGCCCCAGGAAATGCGTTGCGAGCCCCTTCGGACCATCCAAAAGTGCCCCCAAAGGAAGGCTTTGTGTACAAGTGATCTCCCCAGGGGAGCCTTTACGCAGCCCCACATGCAACTGGACCCTCCGGGTTCGCTGTTCCTGAGCAAACCTAAACGTAGCCCTTGCCGTCATCGGAGACGAGTGAAAAATCAGGCCCCAGGAAATGCGTTCCGAGGCCTTTTCGCCCATCCAAATGTGCCCCCAAAGGAAGACTTTGGGTACAAGAGAACTCCCCAGGGGAGCCTTTACGCAGCCCCACATGCAACTGGACCCTCCGGGTTCGCTGTTCCTGAGCAAACCTAAACGTAGCCCTAGCCGTCATCGGAGACGAGTGAAAAATCAGGCCCCAGGAAATGCGTTGCAAGCCCTTTTCGCCCATCCAAAAGTGCCCCCAAAGGAAGGCTTTGGGTACAACTGAACTCCCCAGGGGAGACTTTACGCAGCTCCACATGCACCTTGACACTCCGTGTACGCTCTTTCACATTAAGTTTAAATATATCCCTAGCCGGAATGGGAGCAGACTGAAAAACCGGGCCCAGAAAACGCATTGCAAGCCCCTTTAGCCAATCCAAAAGTGCCCCCAAAGGAAGGCTTTGGGTAAAAGTGAACTCCCCAGGGGAGCCTTTACGCAGCCCCACATGCAACTGGACCCTCCAGGTTCGCTGTTTCCGAGCAACCCTAAATATACCCCTAGCCGGCATGGGAGAAGACTGAAAAACCGGGCCCCAGAAAACGCGTTGCAAGCCCCTTTGGACCATCCAAAAGTGCCCGCAAAGGAAGGCTTTGGGTACAAGTGAACTCCCCAGGGGAGCCTTTACGCAGCCCCACATGCAACTGGACCCTCCGGGTTCGATTTTTCCGAGCAAACCTAAATAGAACCCTAGCCGGCATGGGAGAATCTGAAAAACGGGCCCCAGAAAACACGTTGCAATCCCCTTTGGACCATCCAAAAGTGTCACCAAAGGAAGGGTTTGGGTACAAGTGAACTCCCCAGGGGAGCCTTTACGCAGCCCCACATGCAACTGGACCCTCCGGGTTCGCTGTTTCCGAGCATCCCTAAACATAGCCCTAGCCGTCATCGGAGACGACTGAAAAATCAGGCCCCAGGAAATGCGTTGCGAGCCCTTTTCGCCCATCCAAAAGTACCCCAAAGGAAGGCTTTGGGTACAAGAGAACTCCCCAGGGGAGCCTTTACGCAGCCCCACATCAAACTGGACCCTTCGGGTTCGATTTTTCCGAGCAACCCTAAATATATCCCTAGCCGGCATGGGAGAAGACTGAAAACCCGGGCCACAGAAAACGCGTTGCAAGCCCCATTGGACGATCCAAAAGTGTCACCAAAGGAAGGCTTTGGGTACAAGTGAACTCCCCAGGGGAGCCTTTACGCAGCCCCACATGCAACTTGACCCTCCGGGTTCGCTGTTTCCGAGCATCCCTAAACATAGCCCTAGCCGGCATCGATGACGACTGAAAAATCAGGCCCCAGGAAATGCGTTACGAGCCCTTTTCGCCCATCCAAAAGTGCCCCTAAAGGAAGGCTTTGGGTACAAGTGAACTCCCCAGGGGAGCCTTTACGCAGCCCCACATGCAACTGGACCCTCTGGGTTCGCTGTTCCTGAGCAAACCTAAACATAGCCCTACCCGGCCTCGAAGACGAGTGAAAAATCAGGCCCCAGGAAATGCGTTGCGAGCCCTTTTCGCCCATCCAAAAGTGCCCCCAAAGGAAGGCTTTGAATACAAGGGAACTCCCCAGGGGAGCCTTTACGCAGCCCCACATGTAACTGGACCCTCCGGGTTCGCTGTTTCCGAGCATCCCTAAACATAGCACTAGCCGTCATCGATGACGACTGAAAAATCAGGCCCCAGGAAATGCGTTGCAAGCCCCTTTGGACCATCCAAAAGTGCCCGCAAAGGAATGCTTCGGGTACAAGTGATCTCCCCAGGGGAGACTTTACACAGCCCCACATGCAACTGGACCCTCCGGGTTTGCTGTTCCTGAGCAAAGCTAAACGTAGCCCTATCCGTCATTGGAGACGAGTGAAAAATCAGGCCCCAGGAAATGCGTTGCGAGCCACTTTGGAAAATCCAAATGTGCCCCCAAAGGAAGGCTTTGGGTACAAGTGAACTCCCCAGGGGAGCCTTTACGCAGCCCCACATGCAACTGGACCCTCCGGGTTCGATTTTTCCGAGCAAACCTAAATAGAACCCTGGCGGGCATGGGAGAATCTGAAAAACCGGGCCCCAGAAAACACGTTGCAATCCCCTTTGGACCATCCAAAAGTGTAACCAAAGGAAGGCTTTGGGTACAAGAGAACTCCCCAGGGGAGCCTTTACGCAGCACCACATGCAACTGCATCCTCAGGGTTCGCTGTTCATGAGCAAACCTAAACGTAGCCCTAGCCGTCATCGAAGACGACTGAAAAATCAGGCCCCAGGAAATGCGTTGCGAGCCCTTTTCGACCATCCAAAAGTACCCCCAAAGGAAGGCTTTGGGTACAAGTGATCTCCCCAGGGGAGCCTTTACGCAGCCCCACATGCAACTGGACCCTCCGGGTTCGCTGTTCCTGAGCAAACCTAAACGTAGCCCTAGCCGTCATCGGAGAGGACTGAAAAATCAGGCCCCAGGAAATGCGTTCCGAGGCCTTTTCGCCCATCCAAAAGTGCCCGCAAAGGAAGACTTTGGGTACAAGTGATCTCCCCAGGGGAGCCTTTACGCAGCCCCACATGCAACTGGACCCTCCGGGTTCCCTGTTTCCGAGCATCCCTAAACATAGCCCTAGCCGGCATCGAAGACGACTGAAAAATCAGGCCCCAGGAAATGCGTTGCGATACCTTTTCACCCATCCAAAAGTGCCCCCAAAGGAAGGCTTTGGGTACAAGTGAACTCCCCAGGGGAGCCTTTACGCAGCCCCACATGCAACTGGATCCTCCGGGTTCGCTGTTTCCGAGCATCCCTAAACATAGCCCTAGCCGGCATCGAAGACGACTGAAAAATCAGGCCCCAGGAAATGCGTTGCGAGCCCTTTTCGCCCATCCAAAAGTGCCCCCAAAGGAAGGCTTTGAGTACAAGAGAACTCCCCAGGGGAGCCTTTACGCAGCCCCACATGCAACTGGACCCTCCGGGTTCGATGTTTCCGAGCATCCCTAAACATAGCCCTAGCCGGCATCGAAGACCATAGAAAAATCAGTCCCCAGGAAACGCGATGCAAGCCCTTTTCACCCATCCAAAGTGCCCCCAAAGGAAGGCTTTGGGTACAAGTGAACTCCCCAGGGGAGCCTTTACGCAGCCCCACATGCAACTGGACCCTCCGGGTTCGCTGTTCCTGAGCAAACCTAAACGTAGCCCTTGCCGTCATCGGAGACGAGTGAAAAATCAGGCCCCAGGAAATGCGTTCCGAGGCCTTTTCGCCCATCCAAATGTGCCCCCAAAGGAAGGCTTTGGGTACAAGTGAACTCCCCAGGGGAGCCTTTACGGAGCCCCACATGCAACTGGACCCTCCGGGTTCGCTGTTTCCGAGCATCCCTAAACATAGCCCTAGCCGGCATCGAAGACGACTGAAAAATCAGGCCCCAGGAAATGCGTTGCGAGCCCTTTTCGCCCATCCAAAAGTGCCCCCAAAGGAAGGCTTTGGGTACAAGAGAACTCCCCAGGGGAGCCTTTACACAGCCCCACATGCAACTGGACCCTCCGGGTTCGCTGTTTCCGAGCATCCCTAAACATAGCCCTAGCCGGCATCGAAGACAAGTGAAAAATCAGGCCCCAGGAAATGCGTTGCGAGCCCCTTCGGACCATCCAAAAGTGCCCCCAAAGGAAGGCTTTGGGTACAAGTGATCTCCCCAGGGGAGCCTTTACGCAGCCCCACATGCAACTGGACCCTCCGGGTTCGCTGTTCCTGAGCAAACCTAAACGTAGCCCTATCCGTCATCGGAGACGAGTGAAAAATCAGGCCCCAGGAAATGCGTTGCAAGCCCTTTTCGCCCATCCAAAAGTGCCCCCAAAGGAAGGCTTTGGGTACAAGTGAACTCCCCAGGGGAGACTTTACGCAGCTCCACATGCACCTTGACACTCCGTGTACGATCTTTCACATTAAGTTTAAATATATCCCTAGCCGGAATGGGAGCAGACTGAAAAACCGGGCCCAGAAAACGCGTTGCAAGCCCCTTTAGCCAATCCAAAAGTGCCCCCAAAGGAAGGCTTTGGGTAAAAGTGAACTCCCCAGGGGAGCCTTTACGCAGCCCCACATGCAACTGGACCCTCCAGGTTCGCTGTTTCCGAGCAACCCTAAATATACCCCTAGCCGGCATGGGAGAAGACTGAAAAACCGGGCCCCAGAAAACGCGTTGCAAGCCCCTTTGGACCATCCAAAAGTGCCCGCAAAGGAAGGCTTTGGGTACAAGTGATCTCCCCAGGGGAGCCTTTACGCAGCCCCACATGCAACTGGACCCTCCGGGTTCGCTGTTCCTGAGCAAACCTAAACGTAGCCCTAGCCGTCATCGGAGAGGACTGAAAAATCAGGCCCCAGGAAATGCGTTCCGAGGCCTTTTCGCCCATCCAAAAGTGCCCGCAAAGGAAGACTTTGGGTACAAGTGATCTCCCCAGGGGAGCCTTTACGCAGCCCCACATGCAACTGGACCCTCCGGGTTCCCTGTTTCCGAGCATCCCTAAACATAGCCCTAGCCGGCATCGAAGACGACTGAAAAATCAGGCCCCAGGAAATGCGTTGCGATACCTTTTCACCCATCCAAAAGTGCCCCCAAAGGAAGGCTTTGGGTACAAGTGAACTCCCCAGGGGAGCCTTTACGCAGCCCCACATGCAACTGGATCCTCCGGGTTCGCTGTTTCCGAGCATCCCTAAACATAGCCCTAGCCGGCATCGAAGACGACTGAAAAATCAGGCCCCAGGAAATGCGTTGCGAGCCCTTTTCGCCCATCCAAAAGTGCCCCCAAAGGAAGGCTTTGAGTACAAGAGAACTCCCCAGGGGAGCCTTTACGCAGCCCCACATGCAACTGGACCCTCCGGGTTCGATGTTTCCGAGCATCCCTAAACATAGCCCTAGCCGGCATCGAAGACCATAGAAAAATCAGTCCCCAGGAAACGCGATGCAAGCCCTTTTCACCCATCCAAAGTGCCCCCAAAGGAAGGCTTTGGGTACAAGTGAACTCCCCAGGGGAGCCTTTACGCAGCCCCACATGCAACTGGACCCTCCGGGTTCGCTGTTCCTGAGCAAACCTAAACGTAGCCCTTGCCGTCATCGGAGACGAGTGAAAAATCAGGCCCCAGGAAATGCGTTCCGAGGCCTTTTCGCCCATCCAAATGTGCCCCCAAAGGAAGGCTTTGGGTACAAGTGAACTCCCCAGGGGAGCCTTTACGGAGCCCCACATGCAACTGGACCCTCCGGGTTCGCTGTTTCCGAGCATCCCTAAACATAGCCCTAGCCGGCATCGAAGACGACTGAAAAATCAGGCCCCAGGAAATGCGTTGCGAGCCCTTTTCGCCCATCCAAAAGTGCCCCCAAAGGAAGGCTTTGGGTACAAGAGAACTCCCCAGGGGAGCCTTTACACAGCCCCACATGCAACTGGACCCTCCGGGTTCGCTGTTTCCGAGCATCCCTAAACATAGCCCTAGCCGGCATCGAAGACAAGTGAAAAATCAGGCCCCAGGAAATGCGTTGCGAGCCCCTTCGGACCATCCAAAAGTGCCCCCAAAGGAAGGCTTTGGGTACAAGTGATCTCCCCAGGGGAGCCTTTACGCAGCCCCACATGCAACTGGACCCTCCGGGTTCGCTGTTCCTGAGCAAACCTAAACGTAGCCCTATCCGTCATCGGAGACGAGTGAAAAATCAGGCCCCAGGAAATGCGTTGCAAGCCCTTTTCGCCCATCCAAAAGTGCCCCCAAAGGAAGGCTTTGGGTACAAGTGAACTCCCCAGGGGAGACTTTACGCAGCTCCACATGCACCTTGACACTCCGTGTACGATCTTTCACATTAAGTTTAAATATATCCCTAGCCGGAATGGGAGCAGACTGAAAAACCGGGCCCAGAAAACGCGTTGCAAGCCCCTTTAGCCAATCCAAAAGTGCCCCCAAAGGAAGGCTTTGGGTAAAAGTGAACTCCCCAGGGGAGCCTTTACGCAGCCCCACATGCAACTGGACCCTCCAGGTTCGCTGTTTCCGAGCAACCCTAAATATACCCCTAGCCGGCATGGGAGAAGACTGAAAAACCGGGCCCCAGAAAACGCGTTGCAAGCCCCTTTGGACCATCCAAAAGTGCCCGCAAAGGAAGGCTTTGGGTACAAGTGAACTCCCCAGGGGAGCCTTTACGCAGCCCCACATGCAACTGGACCCTCCGGGTTCGATTTTTCCGAGCAAACCTAAATAGAACCCTAGCCGGCATGGGAGAATCTGAAAAACGGGCCCCAGAAAACACGTTGCAATCCCCTTTGGACCATCCAAAAGTGTCACCAAAGGAAGGCTTTGGGTACAAGTGAACTCCCCAGGGGAGCCTTTACGCAGCCCCACATGCAACTGGACCCTCCGGGTTCGCTGTTTCCGAGCATCCCTAAACATAGCCCTAGCCGTCATCGGAGACGACTGAAAAATCAGGCCCCAGGAAATGCGTTGCGAGCCCTTTTCGCCCATCCAAAAGTACCCCAAAGGAAGGCTTTGGGTACAAGAGAACTCCCCAGGGGAGCCTTTACGCAGCCCCACATCAAACTGGACCCTTCGGGTTCGATTTTTCCGAGCAACCCTAAATATATCCCTAGCCGGCATGGGAGAAGACTGAAAACCCGGGCCACAGAAAACGCGTTGCAAGCCCCATTGGACGATCCAAAAGTGTCACCAAAGGAAGGCTTTGGGTACAAGTGAACTCCCCAGGGGAGCCTTTACGCAGCCCCACATGCAACTTGACCCTCCGGGTTCGCTGTTTCCGAGCATCCCTAAACATAGCCCTAGCCGGCATCGATGACGACTGAAAAATCAGGCCCCAGGAAATGCGTTGCAAGCCCCTTTGGACCATCCAAAAGTGCCCGCAAAGGAATGCTTCGGGTACAAGTGATCTCCCCAGGGGAGACTTTACACAGCCCCACATGCAACTGGACCCTCCGGGTTTGCTGTTCCTGAGCCAACCTAAACGTAGCCCTAGCCGTCATCGGAGACGAGTGAAAAATCAGGCCCCAGGAAATGCGTTGCGAGCCACTTTGGAAAATCCAAAAGTGCCCCCAAAGGAAGGCTTTGGGTACAAGTGAACTCCCCAGGGGAGCCTTTACGCAGCCCCACATGCAACTGGACCCTACGGGTTCGATTTTTCCGAGCATCCCTAAATAGAACCCTGGCGGGCATGGGAGAATCTGAAAAACCGGGCCCCAGAAAACACGTTGCAATCCCCTTTGGACCATCCAAAAGTGTCACCAAAGGAAGGCTTTGGGTACAAGTGAACTCCCCAGGGGAGCCTTTACGCAGCCCCACATGCAACTGGACCCTCCGGGTTCGCTGTTTCCGAGAATCCCTAAACATAGCCCTAGCCGGCAAAGAAGACGAGTGAAAAATCAGGCCCCAGGAAATGCGTTGCGAGCCCTTTTCGCCCATCCAAAAGTGCCCCCAAAGGAAGGTTTTGGGTACAAGTGAACTCCCCAGGGGAGCCTTTACGCAGCCCCACATGCAACTGGACCCTCCGGGTTCGCTGTTTCTGAGCATCCCTAAACATAGCCCTAGCCGGCATCGATGATGACTGAAAAATCAGGCCCCAGGAAATGCGTTACGAGCCCTTTTCGACCATCCAAAAGTGCCCCCAAAGGAAGGCTTTGGGTACAAGTGAACTCCCCAGGGGAGCCTTTACGCAGCCCCACATGCAACTGGACCCTCCGGGTTCGCTGTTCCTGAGCAAACCTAAACGTAGCCCTTGCCGTCATCGGAGACGACTGAAAAATCAGGCCCCAGGAAATGCGTTGCAAGCCCTTTAGGACCATCCAAAAGTGCCCCCAAAGGAAGGCTTTGGGTACAAGTGATCTCCCCAGGGGAGCCTTTACGCAGCCCCACATGCAACTGGACCCTCCGGGTTCGCTGTTCCTGAGCAAACCTAAACGTAGCCCTAGCCGTCATTGGAGACGAGTGAAAAATCAGGCCCCAGGAAATGCGTTGCAAGCCCTTTTCGCCCATCCAAAAGTGCCCCCAAAGGAAGGCTTTGGGTACAAGTGAACTCCCCAGGGGAGACTTTACGCAGCTCCACATGCACCTTGACACTCCGTGTACGCTCTTTCACATTAAGTTTAAATATATCCCTAGCCGGAATGGGAGCAGACTGAAAAACCGGGCCCAGAAAACGCGTTGCAAGCCCCTTTAGCCAATCCAAAAGTGCCCCCAAAGGAAGGCTTTGGGTACAAGAGAACTCCCCAGGGGAGCCTTTACGCAGCCCCACATGCAACTGGACCCTCCAGGTTCGCTGTTTCCGAGCAACCCTAAATATACCCCTAGCCGGCATGGGAGAAGACTGAAAAACCGGGCCCCAGAAAACGCGTTGCAAGCCCCTTTGGACCATCCAAAAGTGCCCGCAAAGGAAGGCTTTGGGTACAAGTGAACTCCCCAGGGGAGCCTTTACGCAGCCCCACATGCAACTGGACCCTCCGGGTTCGATTTTTCCGAGCAACCCTAAATATATCCCTAGCCGGCATGGGAGAAGACTGAAAACCCGGGCCACAGAAAACGCGTTGCAAGCCCCATTGGACGATCCAAAAGTGCCCCCAAAGGAAGGCTTTGGGTACAAGTGAACTCCCCAGGGGAGCCTTTACGCAGCCCCACATGCAACTGGACCCTCCGGGTTCGCTGTTCCTGAGCAAACCTAAACGTAGCCCTATCCGTCATCGGAGACGAGTGAAAAATCAGGCCCCAGGAAATGCGATGCGAGCCCCTTTGGACCATCCAGAAATGCCCCCAAAGGAAGGCTTTGGATACAAGTGAACTCCCCAGGGGAGCCTTTACGCAGCCCCACATGCAACTGGACCCTCCGGGTTCGCTGTTTCCGAGCATCCCTAAACATAGCCCTAGCGGGCATCGAAGACGACTGAAAAATCAGGCCCCAGGAAATGCGTTACGAGCCCTTTTCGCCCATCCAAAAGTGCCCCCAAAGAAAGGCTTTGGGTACAAGTGAACTCCCCAGGGGAGCCTTTACGCAGCCCCACATGCAACTGGACCCTCCGGGTTCGATTTTTCCGAGCAAACCTAAATAGAACCCTAGCCGGCATGGGAGAATCTGAAAAACGGGCCCCAGAAAACACGTTGCAATCCCCTTTGGACCATCCAAAAGTGTCACCAAAGGAAGGCTTTGGGTACAAGTGAACTCCCCAGGGGAGCCTTTACGCAGCCCCACATGCAACTGGACCCTCCGGGTTCGCTGTTTCCGAGCATCCCTAAACATAGCCCTAGCCGTCATCGGAGACGACTGAAAAATCAGGCCCCAGGAAATGCGTTGCGAGCCCTTTTCGCCCATCCAAAAGTACCCCAAAGGAAGGCTTTGGGTACAAGAGAACTCCCCAGGGGAGCCTTTACGCAGCCCCACATGCAACTGGACCCTTCGGGTTCGATTTTTCCGAGCAACCCTAAATATATCCCTAGCCGGCATGGGAGAAGACTGAAAACCCGGGCCACAGAAAACGCGTTGCAAGCCCCATTGGACGATCCAAAAGTGTCACCAAAGGAAGGCTTTGGGTACAAGTGAACTCCCCAGGGGAGCCTTTACGCAGCCCCACATGCAACTTGACCCTCCGGGTTCGCTGTTTCCGAGCATCCCTAAACATAGCCCTAGCCGGCATCGATGACGACTGAAAAATCAGGCCCCAGGAAATGCGTTACGAGCCCTTTTCGCCCATCCAAAAGTGCCCCTAAAGGAAGGCTTTGGGTACAAGTGAACTCCCCAGGGGAGCCTTTACGCAGCCCCACATGCAACTGGACCCTCTGGGTTCGCTGTTCCTGAGCAAACCTAAACATAGCCCTACCCGGCCTCGAAGACGAGTGAAAAATCAGGCCCCAGGAAATGCGTTGCGAGCCCTTTTCGCCCATCCAAAAGTGCCCCCAAAGGAAGGCTTTGAATACAAGGGAACTCCCCAGGGGAGCCTTTACGCAGCCCCACATGTAACTGGACCCTCCGGGTTCGCTGTTTCCGAGCATCCCTAAACATAGCACTAGCCGTCATCGATGACGACTGAAAAATCAGGCCCCAGGAAATGCGTTGCAAGCCCCTTTGGACCATCCAAAAGTGCCCGCAAAGGAATGCTTCGGGTACAAGTGATCTCCCCAGGGGAGACTTTACGCAGCCCCACATGCAACTGGACCCTCCGGGTTTGCTGTTCCTGAGCAAAGCTAAACGTAGCCCTATCCGTCATTGGAGACGAGTGAAAAATCAGGCCCCAGGAAATGCGTTGCGAGCCACTTTGGAAAATCCAAAAGTGCCCCCAAAGGAAGGCTTTGGGTACAAGTGAACTCCCCAGGGGAGCCTTTACGCAGCCCCACATGCAACTGGACCCTCCGGGTTCGATTTTTCCGAGCAAACCTAAATAGAACCCTGGCGGGCATGGGAGAATTTGAAAAACCGGGCCCCAGAAAACACGTTGCAATCCCCTTTGGACCATCCAAAAGTGTAACCAAAGGAAGGCTTTGGGTACAAGAGAACTCCCCAGGGGAGCCTTTACACAGCACCACATGCAACTGCATCCTCAGGGTTCGCTGTTCATGAGCAAACCTAAACGTAGCCCTAGCCGTCATCGAAGACGACTGAAAAATCAGGCCCCAGGAAATGCGTTGCGAGCCCTTTTCGACCATCCAAAAGTACCCCCAAAGGAAGGCTTTGGGTACAAGTGATCTCCCCAGGGGAGCCTTTACGCAGCCCCACATGCAACTGGACCCTCCGGGTTCGCTGTTCCTGAGCAAACCTAAACGTAGCCCTAGCCGTCATCGGAGAGGACTGAAAAATCAGGCCCCAGGAAATGCGTTCCGAGGCCTTTTCGCCCATCCAAAAGTGCCCGCAAAGGAAGACTTTGGGTACAAGTGATCTCCCCAGGGGAGCCTTTACGCAGCCCCACATGCAACTGGACCCTCCGGGTTCCCTGTTTCCGAGCATCCCTAAACATAGCCCTAGCCGGCATCGAAGACGACTGAAAAATCAGGCCCCAGGAAATGCGTTGCGATACCTTTTCACCCATCCAAAAGTGCCCCCAAAGGAAGGCTTTGGGTACAAGTGAACTCCCCAGGGGAGCCTTTACGCAGCCCCACATGCAACTGGATCCTCCGGGTTCGCTGTTTCCGAGCATCCCTAAACATAGCCCTAGCCGGCATCGAAGACGACTGAAAAATCAGGCCCCAGGAAATGCGTTGCGAGCCCTTTTCGCCCATCCAAAAGTGCCCCCAAAGGAAGGCTTTGAGTACAAGAGAACTCCCCAGGGGAGCCTTTACGCAGCCCCACATGCAACTGGACCCTCCGGGTTCGATGTTTCCGAGCATCCCTAAACATAGCCCTAGCCGGCATCGAAGACCATAGAAAAATCAGTCCCCAGGAAACGCGATGCAAGCCCTTTTCACCCATCCAAAGTGCCCCCAAAGGAAGGCTTTGGGTACAAGTGAACTCCCCAGGGGAGCCTTTACGCAGCCCCACATGCAACTGGACCCTCCGGGTTCGCTGTTCCTGAGCAAACCTAAACGTAGCCCTTGCCGTCATCGGAGACGAGTGAAAAATCAGGCCCCAGGAAATGCGTTCCGAGGCCTTTTCGCCCATCCAAATGTGCCCCCAAAGGAAGGCTTTGGGTACAAGTGAACTCCCCAGGGGAGCCTTTACGCAGCCCCACATGCAACTGGACCCTCCGGGTTCGCTGTTTCCGAGCATCCCTAAACATAGCCCTAGCCGGAATGGGAGCAGACTGAAAAACCGGGCCCAGAAAACGCGTTGCAAGCCCCTTTAGCCAATCCAAAAGTGCCCCCAAAGGAAGGCTTTGGGTAAAAGTGAACTCCCCAGGGGAGCCTTTACGCAGCCCCACATGCAACTGGACCCTCCAGGTTCGCTGTTTCCGAGCAACCCTAAATATACCCCTAGCCGGCATGGGAGAAGACTGAAAAACCGGGCCCCAGAAAACGCGTTGCAAGCCCCTTTGGACCATCCAAAAGTGCCCGCAAAGGAAGGCTTTGGGTACAAGTGAACTCCCCAGGGGAGCCTTTACGCAGCCCCACATGCAACTGGACCCTCCGGGTTCGATTTTTCCGAGCAAACCTAAATAGAACCCTAGCCGGCATGGGAGAATCTGAAAAACGGGCCCCAGAAAACACGTTGCAATCCCCTTTGGACCATCCAAAAGTGTCACCAAAGGAAGGCTTTGGGTACAAGTGAACTCCCCAGGGGAGCCTTTACGCAGCCCCACATGCAACTGGACCCTCCGGGTTCGCTGTTTCCGAGCATCCCTAAACATAGCCCTAGCCGTCATCGGAGACGACTGAAAAATCAGGCCCCAGGAAATGCGTTGCGAGCCCTTTTCGCCCATCCAAAAGTACCCCAAAGGAAGGCTTTGGGTACAAGAGAACTCCCCAGGGGAGCCTTTACGCAGCCCCACATCAAACTGGACCCTTCGGGTTCGATTTTTCCGAGCAACCCTAAATATATCCCTAGCCGGCATGGGAGAAGACTGAAAACCCGGGCCACAGAAAACGCGTTGCAAGCCCCATTGGACGATCCAAAAGTGTCACCAAAGGAAGGCTTTGGGTACAAGTGAACTCCCCAGGGGAGCCTTTACGCAGCCCCACATGCAACTTGACCCTCCGGGTTCGCTGTTTCCGAGCATCCCTAAACATAGCCCTAGCCGGCATCGATGACGACTGAAAAATCAGGCCCCAGGAAATGCGTTGCAAGCCCCTTTGGACCATCCAAAAGTGCCCGCAAAGGAATGCTTCGGGTACAAGTGATCTCCCCAGGGGAGACTTTACACAGCCCCACATGCAACTGGACCCTCCGGGTTTGCTGTTCCTGAGCCAACCTAAACGTAGCCCTAGCCGTCATCGGAGACGAGTGAAAAATCAGGCCCCAGGAAATGCGTTGCGAGCCACTTTGGAAAATCCAAAAGTGCCCCCAAAGGAAGGCTTTGGGTACAAGTGAACTCCCCAGGGGAGCCTTTACGCAGCCCCACATGCAACTGGACCCTACGGGTTCGATTTTTCCGAGCATCCCTAAATAGAACCCTGGCGGGCATGGGAGAATCTGAAAAACCGGGCCCCAGAAAACACGTTGCAATCCCCTTTGGACCATCCAAAAGTGTCACCAAAGGAAGGCTTTGGGTACAAGTGAACTCCCCAGGGGAGCCTTTACGCAGCCCCACATGCAACTGGACCCTCCGGGTTCGCTGTTTCCGAGAATCCCTAAACATAGCCCTAGCCGGCAAAGAAGACGAGTGAAAAATCAGGCCCCAGGAAATGCGTTGCGAGCCCTTTTCGCCCATCCAAAAGTGCCCCCAAAGGAAGGTTTTGGGTACAAGTGAACTCCCCAGGGGAGCCTTTACGCAGCCCCACATGGAACTGCAACCTCCGGGTTCGCTGTTTCCGAACATCCCTAAACATAGCCCTAGCGGGCATCGAATACGACTGTAAAATCAGGCCCCAGGAAATGCGTTGCAAGCCCCTTTGGACCATCCAAAAGTGCCCGCAAAGGAAGGCTTTGGGTACAAGTGATCTCCCCAGGGGAGCCTTTACGCAGCCCCACATGCAACTGGACCCTCCGGGTTCGCTGTTCCTGAGCAAACCTAAACGTAGCCCTAGCCGTCATCGGAGACGAGTGAAAAATCAGGCCCCAGGAAATGCGTTGCGAGCCCTTTTCGCCCATCCAAAAGTGCCCCCAAAGGAAGGTTTTGGGTACAAGTGAACTCCCCAGGGGAGCCTTTACGCAGCACCACATGGAACTGCAACCTCCGGGTTCGCTGTTTCCGAACATCCCTAAACATAGCCCTAGCGGGCATCGAAGACGACTGAAAAATCAGGCCCCAGGAAATGCGTTGCAAGCCCCTTTGGACCATCCAAAAGTGCCCGCAAAGGAAGGCTTTGGTTACAAGTGATCTCCCCAGGGGAGCCTTTACGCAGCCCCACATGCAACTGGACCCTCCGGGTTCGCTGTTCCTGAGCAAACCTAAACGTAGCCCTAGCCGTCTTCGGAGACGAGTGAAAAATCAGGCCCCAGGAAATGCGTTGCGAGCCCTTTTCGCCCATCCAAATTTGCCCCCAATGGAAGACTTTGGGTACAAGAGAACTCCCCAGGGGAGCCTTTACGCAGCCCCACATGCAACTGGACCCTCCGGGTTCGCTGTTTCTGAGCATCCCTAAACATAGCCCTAGCCGGCATCGATGATGACTGAAAAATCAGGCCCCAGGAAATGCGTTACGAGCCCTTTTCGACCATCCAAAAGTGCCCCCAAAGGAAGGCTTTGGGTACAAGTGAACTCCCCAGGGGAGCCTTTACGCAGCCCCACATGCAACTGGACCCTCCGGGTTCGCTGTTCCTGAGCAAACCTAAACGTAGCCCTTGCCGTCATCGGAGACGACTGAAAAATCAGGCCCCAGGAAATGCGTTGCAAGCCCTTTAGGACCATCCAAAAGTGCCCCCAAAGGAAGGCTTTGGGTACAAGTGATCTCCCCAGGGGAGCCTTTACGCAGCCCCACATGCAACTGGACCCTCCGGGTTCGCTGTTCCTGAGCAAACCTAAACGTAGCCCTAGCCGTCATTGGAGACGAGTGAAAAATCAGGCCCCAGGAAATGCGTTGCAAGCCCTTTTCGCCCATCCAAAAGTGCCCCCAAAGGAAGGCTTTGGGTACAAGTGAACTCCCCAGGGGAGACTTTACGCAGCTCCACATGCACCTTGACACTCCGTGTACGCTCTTTCACATTAAGTTTAAATATATCCCTAGCCGGAATGGGAGCAGACTGAAAAACCGGGCCCAGAAAACGCGTTGCAAGCCCCTTTAGCCAATCCAAAAGTGCCCCCAAAGGAAGGCTTTGGGTACAAGAGAACTCCCCAGGGGAGCCTTTACGCAGCCCCACATGCAACTGGACCCTCCAGGTTCGCTGTTTCCGAGCAACCCTAAATATACCCCTAGCCGGCATGGGAGAAGACTGAAAAACCGGGCCCCAGAAAACGCGTTGCAAGCCCCTTTGGACCATCCAAAAGTGCCCGCAAAGGAAGGCTTTGGGTACAAGTGAACTCCCCAGGGGAGCCTTTACGCAGCCCCACATGCAACTGGACCCTCCGGGTTCGATTTTTCCGAGCAACCCTAAATATATCCCTAGCCGGCATGGGAGAAGACTGAAAACCCGGGCCACAGAAAACGCGTTGCAAGCCCCATTGGACGATCCAAACGTGCCCCCAAAGGAAGGCTTTGGGTACAAGTGAACTCCCCAGGGGAGCCTTTACGCAGCCCCACATGCAACTGGACCCTCCGGGTTCGCTGTTCCTGAGCAAACCTAAACGTAGCCCTATCCGTCATCGGAGACGAGTGAAAAATCAGGCCCCAGGAAATGCGATGCGAGCCCCTTTGGACCATCCAGAAATGCCCCCAAAGGAAGGCTTTGGATACAAGTGAACTCCCCAGGGGAGCCTTTACGCAGCCCCACATGCAACTGGACCCTCCGGGTTCGCTGTTTCCGAGCATCCCTAAACATAGCCCTAGCGGGCATCGAAGACGACTGAAAAATCAGGCCCCAGGAAATGCGTTACGAGCCCTTTTCGCCCATCCAAAAGTGCCCCCAAAGAAAGGCTTTGGGTACAAGTGAACTCCCCAGGGGAGCCTTTACGCAGCCCCACATGCAACTGGACCCTCCGGGTTCGATTTTTCCGAGCAAACCTAAATAGAACCCTAGCCGGCATGGGAGAATCTGAAAAACGGGCCCCAGAAAACACGTTGCAATCCCCTTTGGACCATCCAAAAGTGTCACCAAAGGAAGGCTTTGGGTACAAGTGAACTCCCCAGGGGAGCCTTTACGCAGCCCCACATGCAACTGGACCCTCCGGGTTCGCTGTTTCCGAGCATCCCTAAACATAGCCCTAGCCGTCATCGGAGACGACTGAAAAATCAGGCCCCAGGAAATGCGTTGCGAGCCCTTTTCGCCCATCCAAAAGTACCCCAAAGGAAGGCTTTGGGTACAAGAGAACTCCCCAGGGGAGCCTTTACGCAGCCCCACATCAAACTGGACCCTTCGGGTTCGATTTTTCCGAGCAACCCTAAATATATCCCTAGCCGGCATGGGAGAAGACTGAAAACCCGGGCCACAGAAAACGCGTTGCAAGCCCCATTGGACGATCCAAAAGTGTCACCAAAGGAAGGCTTTGGGTACAAGTGAACTCCCCAGGGGAGCCTTTACGCAGCCCCACATGCAACTTGACCCTCCGGGTTCGCTGTTTCCGAGCATCCCTAAACATAGCCCTAGCCGGCATCGATGACGACTGAAAAATCAGGCCCCAGGAAATGCGTTGCAAGCCCCTTTGGACCATCCAAAAGTGCCCGCAAAGGAATGCTTCGGGTACAAGTGATCTCCCCAGGGGAGACTTTACACAGCCCCACATGCAACTGGACCCTCCGGGTTTGCTGTTCCTGAGCAAACCTAAACGTAGCCCTAGCCGTCATCGGAGACGAGTGAAAAATCAGGCCCCAGGAAATGCGTTGCGAGCCACTTTGGAAAATCCAAAAGTGCCCCCAAAGGAAGGCTTTGGGTACAAGTGAACTCCCCAGGGGAGCCTTTACGCAGCCCCACATGCAACTGGACCCTACGGGTTCGATTTTTCCGAGCATCCCTAAATAGAACCCTGGCGGGCATGGGAGAATCTGAAAAACCGGGCCCCAGAAAACACGTTGCAATCCCCTTTGGACCATCCAAAAGTGTCACCAAAGGAAGGCTTTGGGTACAAGTGAACTCCCCAGGGGAGCCTTTACGCAGCCCCACATGCAACTGGACCCTCCGGGTTCGCTGTTTCCGAGAATCCCTAAACATAGCCCTAGCCGGCAAAGAAGACGAGTGAAAAATCAGGCCCCAGGAAATGCGTTGCGAGCCCTTTTCGCCCATCCAAAAGTGCCCCCAAAGGAAGGTTTTGGGTACAAGTGAACTCCCCAGGGGAGCCTTTACGCAGCCCCACATGGAACTGCAACCTCCGGGTTCGCTGTTTCCGAACATCCCTAAACATAGCCCTAGCGGGCATCGAAGACGACTGAAAAATCAGGCCCCAGGAAATGCGTTGCAAGCCCCTTTGGACCATCCAAAAGTGCCCGCAAAGGAAGGCTTTGGGTACAAGTGATCTCCCCAGGGGAGCCTTTACGCAGCCCCACATGCAACTGGACCCTCCGGGTTCGCTGTTCCTGAGCAAACCTAAACGTAGCCCTATCCGTCATCGGAGACGAGTGAAAAATCAGGCCCCAGGAAATGCGTTGCGAGCCCTTTTCGCCCATCCAAAAGTGCCCCCAAAGGAAGGTTTTGGGTACAAGTGAACTCCCCAGGGGAGCCTTTACGCAGCCCCACATGCAACTGCAACCTCCGGGTTCGCTGTTTCCGAACATCCCTAAACATAGCCCTAGCGGGCATCGAAGACGACTGAAAAATCAGGCCCCAGGAAATGCGTTGCAAGCCCCTTTGGACCATCCAAAAGTGCCCGCAAAGGAAGGCTTTGGTTACAAGTGATCTCCCCAGGGGAGCCTTTACGCAGCCCCACATGCAACTGGACCCTCCGGGTTCGCTGTTCCTGAGCAAACCTAAACGTAGCCCTAGCCGTCTTCGGAGACGAGTGAAAAATCAGGCCCCAGGAAATGCGTTGCGAGCCCTTTTCGCCCATCCAAATTTGCCCCCAATGGAAGACTTTGGGTACAAGAGAACTCCCCAGGGGAGCCTTTACGCAGCCCCACATGCAACTGGACCCTCCGGCTTCGCTGTTTCTGAGCATCCCTAAACATAGCCCTAGCCGGCATCGATGATGACTGAAAAATCAGGCCCCAGGAAATGCGTTACGAGCCCTTTTCGACCATCCAAAAGTGCCCCCAAAGGAAGGCTTTGGGTACAAGTGAACTCCCCAGGGGAGCCTTTACGCAGCCCCACATGCAACTGGACCCTCCGGGTTCGCTGTTCCTGAGCAAACCTAAACGTAGCCCTATCCGTCATCGGAGACGAGTGAAAAATCAGGCCCCAGGAAATGCGATGCGAGCCCCTTTGGACCATCCAGAAATGCCCCCAAAGGAAGGCTTTGGATACAAGTGAACTCCCCAGGGGAGCCTTTACGCAGCCCCACATGCAACTGGACCCTCCGGGTTCGCTGTTTCCGAGCATCCCTAAACATAGCCCTAGCGGGCATCGAAGACGACTGAAAAATCAGGCCCCAGGAAATGCGTTACGAGCCCTTTTCGCCCATCCAAAAGTGCCCCCAAAGAAAGGCTTTGGGTACAAGTGAACTCCCCAGGGGAGCCTTTACGCAGCCCCACATGCAACTGGACCCTCCGGGTTCGATTTTTCCGAGCAAACCTAAATAGAACCCTAGCCGGCATGGGAGAATCTGAAAAACGGGCCCCAGAAAACACGTTGCAATCCCCTTTGGACCATCCAAAAGTGTCACCAAAGGAAGGCTTTGGGTACAAGTGAACTCCCCAGGGGAGCCTTTACGCAGCCCCACATGCAACTGGACCCTCCGGGTTCGCTGTTTCCGAGCATCCCTAAACATAGCCCTAGCCGTCATCGGAGACGACTGAAAAATCAGGCCCCAGGAAATGCGTTGCGAGCCCTTTTCGCCCATCCAAAAGTACCCCAAAGGAAGGCTTTGGGTACAAGAGAACTCCCCAGGGGAGCCTTTACGCAGCCCCACATCAAACTGGACCCTTCGGGTTCGATTTTTCCGAGCAACCCTAAATATATCCCTAGCCGGCATGGGAGAAGACTGAAAACCCGGGCCACAGAAAACGCGTTGCAAGCCCCATTGGACGATCCAAAAGTGTCACCAAAGGAAGGCTTTGGGTACAAGTGAACTCCCCAGGGGAGCCTTTACGCAGCCCCACATGCAACTTGACCCTCCGGGTTCGCTGTTTCCGAGCATCCCTAAACATAGCCCTAGCCGGCATCGATGACGACTGAAAAATCAGGCCCCAGGAAATGCGTTGCAAGCCCCTTTGGACCATCCAAAAGTGCCCGCAAAGGAATGCTTCGGGTACAAGTGATCTCCCCAGGGGAGACTTTACACAGCCCCACATGCAACTGGACCCTCCGGGTTTGCTGTTCCTGAGCAAACCTAAACGTAGCCCTAGCCGTCATCGGAGACGAGTGAAAAATCAGGCCCCAGGAAATGCGTTGCGAGCCACTTTGGAAAATCCAAAAGTGCCCCCAAAGGAAGGCTTTGGGTACAAGTGAACTCCCCAGGGGAGCCTTTACGCAGCCCCACATGCAACTGGACCCTACGGGTTCGATTTTTCCGAGCATCCCTAAATAGAACCCTGGCGGGCATGGGAGAATCTGAAAAACCGGGCCCCAGAAAACACGTTGCAATCCCCTTTGGACCATCCAAAAGTGTCACCAAAGGAAGGCTTTGGGTACAAGTGAACTCCCCAGGGGAGCCTTTACGCAGCCCCACATGCAACTGGACCCTCCGGGTTCGCTGTTTCCGAGAATCCCTAAACATAGCCCTAGCCGGCAAAGAAGACGATGTGAAAAATCAGGCCCCAGGAAATGCGTTGCGAGCCCTTTTCGCCCATCCAAAAGTGCCCCCAAAGGAAGGTTTTGGGTACAAGTGAACTCCCCAGGGGAGCCTTTACGCAGCCCCACATGGAACTGCAACCTCCGGGTTCGCTGTTTCCGAACATCCCTAAACATAGCCCTAGCGGGCATCGAAGACGAGTGAAAAATCAGGCCCCAGGAAATGCGTTGCAAGCCCCTTTGGACCATCCAAAAGTGCCCGCAAAGGAAGGCTTTGGGTACAAGTGATCTCCCCAGGGGAGCCTTTACGCAGCCCCACATGCAACTGGACCCTCCGGGTTCGCTGTTCCTGAGCAAACCTAAACGTAGCCCTATCCGTCATCGGAGACGAGTGAAAAATCAGGCCCCAGGAAATGCGTTGCGAGCCCTTTTCGCCCATCCAAAAGTGCCCCCAAAGGAAGGTTTTGGGTACAAGTGAACTCCCCAGGGGAGCCTTTACGCAGCACCACATGGAACTGCAACCTCCGGGTTCGCTGTTTCCGAACATCCCTAAACATAGCCCTAGCGGGCATCGAAGACGACTGAAAAATCAGGCCCCAGGAAATGCGTTGCAAGCCCCTTTGGACCATCCAAAAGTGCCCGCAAAGGAAGGCTTTGGTTACAAGTGATCTCCCCAGGGGAGCCTTTACGCAGCCCCACATGCAACTGGACCCTCCGGGTTCGCTGTTCCTGAGCAAACCTAAACGTAGCCCTAGCCGTCTTCGGAGACGAGTGAAAAATCAGGCCCCAGGAAATGCGTTGCGAGCCCTTTTCGCCCATCCAAATTTGCCCCCAATGGAAGACTTTGGGTACAAGAGAACTCCCCAGGGGAGCCTTTACGCAGCCCCACATGCAACTGGACCCTCCGGCTTCGCTGTTTCTGAGCATCCCTAAACATAGCCCTAGCCGGCATCGATGATGACTGAAAAATCAGGCCCCAGGAAATGCGTTACGAGCCCTTTTCGACCATCCAAAAGTGCCCCCAAAGGAAGGCTTTGGGTACAAGTGAACTCCCAGGGGAGCCTTTACGCAGCCCCACATGCAACTGGACCCTCCGGGTTCGCTGTTCCTGAGCAAACCTAAACGTAGCCCTATCCGTCATCGGAGACGAGTGAAAAATCAGGCCCAGGAAATGCGATGCGAGCCCCTTTGGACCATCCAGAAATGCCCCCAAAGGAAGGCTTTGGATACAAGTGAACTCCCCAGGGGAGCCTTTACGCAGCCCACATGCAACTGGACCCTCCGGGTTCGCTGTTTCCGAGCATCCCTAAACATAGCCCTAGCGGGCATCGAAGACGACTGAAAAATCAGGCCCCAGGAAATGCGTTACGAGCCCTTTTCGCCCATCCAAAAGTGCCCCCAAAGAAAGGCTTTGGGTACAAGTGAACTCCCCAGGGAGCCTTTACGCAGCCCCACATGCAACTGGACCCTCCGGGTTCGATTTTTCCGAGCAAACCTAAATAGAACCCTAGCCGGCATGGGAGAATCTGAAAAACGGGCCCCAGAAAACACGTTGCAATCCCCTTTGGACCATCCAAAAGTGTCACCAAAGGAAGGCTTTGGGTACAAGTGAACTCCCCAGGGGAGCCTTTACGCAGCCCCACATGCAACTGGACCCTCCGGGTTCGCTGTTTCCGAGCATCCTAAACATAGCCCTAGCCGTCATCGGAGACGACTGAAAAATCAGGCCCAGGAAATGCGTTGCGAGCCCTTTTCGCCCATCCAAAAGTACCCCAAAGGAAGGCTTTGGGTACAAGAGAACTCCCCAGGGGAGCCTTTACGCAGCCCCACATCAAACTGGACCCTTCGGGTTCGATTTTTCCGAGCAACCCTAAATATATCCCTAGCCGGCATGGGAGAAGACTGAAAACCCGGGCCACAGAAAACGCGTTGCAAGCCCCATTGGACGATCCAAAAGTGTCACCAAAGGAAGGCTTTGGGTACAAGTGAACTCCCCAGGGGAGCCTTTACGCAGCCCCACATGCAACTTGACCCTCCGGGTTCGCTGTTTCCGAGCATCCCTAAACATAGCCCTAGCCGGCATCGATGACGACTGAAAAATCAGGCCCCAGGAAATGCGTTGCAAGCCCCTTTGGACCATCCAAAAGTGCCCGCAAAGGAATGCTTCGGGTACAAGTGATCTCCCCAGGGGAGACTTTACACAGCCCCACATGCAACTGGACCCTCCGGGTTTGCTGTTCCTGAGCAAACCTAAACGTAGCCCTAGCCGTCATCGGAGACGAGTGAAAAATCAGGCCCCAGGAAATGCGTTGCGAGCCACTTTGGAAAATCCAAAAGTGCCCCCAAAGGAAGGCTTTGGGTACAAGTGAACTCCCCAGGGAGCCTTTACGCAGCCCCACATGCAACTGGACCCTACGGGTTCGATTTTTCCGAGCATCCCTAAATAGAACCCTGGCGGGCATGGGAGAATCTGAAAAACCGGGCCCCAGAAAACACGTTGCAATCCCCTTTGGACCATCCAAAAGTGTCACCAAAGGAAGGCTTTGGGTACAAGTGAACTCCCCAGGGGAGCCTTTACGCAGCCCCACATGCAACTGGACCCTCCGGGTTCGCTGTTTCCGAGAATCCCTAAACATAGCCCTAGCCGGCAAAGAAGACGAGTGAAAAATCAGGCCCCAGGAAATGCGTTGCGAGCCCTTTTCGCCCATCCAAAAGTGCCCCCAAAGGAAGGTTTTGGGTACAAGTGAACTCCCCAGGGAGCCTTTACGCAGCCCCACATGGAACTGCAACCTCCGGGTTCGCTGTTTCCGAACATCCCTAAACATAGCCCTAGCGGGCAATCGAAGACGACTGAAAAATCAGGCCCCAGGAAATGCGTTGCAAGCCCCTTTGGACCATCCAAAGTGCCCGCAAAGGAAGGCTTTGGGTACAAGTGATCTCCCAGGGGAGCCTTTACGCAGCCCCACATGCAACTGGACCCTCCGGGTTCGCTGTTCCTGAGCAAACCTAAACGTAGCCCTAGCCGTCTTCGGAGACGAGTGAAAAATCAGGCCCCAGAAAACTCGTTGCAATCCCCTTTGGACCATCCAAAGTGTCACCAAAGGAAGGGTTTGGTACAAGTGAACTCCCCAGGGGAGCCTTTACGCAGCCCCACATGCAACTGGACCCTCCGGGTTCGCTGTTTCCGAGCATCCCTAAACATAGCCCTAGCCGGCATCGAAGACAAGTGAAAAATCAGGCCCCAGGAAATGCGTTGCGAGCCCTTTTCGCCCATCCAAAAGTGCCCAAAGGAAGGCTTTGGGTACAAGAGAACTCCCCAGGGGAGCCTTTACACAGCCCCACATGCAACTGGACCCTCCGGGTTCGCTGTTTCCGAGCATCCCTAAACATAGCCCTAGCCGGCATCGAAGACAAGTGAAAAATCAGGCCCCAGGAAATGCGTTGCGAGCCCCTTCGGACCATCCAAAAGTGCCCCCAAAGGAAGGCTTTGGGTACAAGTGATCTCCCCAGGGGAGCCTTTACGCAGCCCCACATGCAACTGGACCCTCCGGGTTCGCTGTTCCTGAGCAAACCTAAACGTAGCCCTAGCCGTCATCGGAGACGAGTGAAAAATCAGGCCCCAGGAAATGCGTTGCAAGCCCTTTTCGCCCATCCAAAAGTGCCCCCAAAGGAAGGCTTTGGGTACAAGTGAACTCCCCAGGGGAGACTTTACGCAGCTCCACATGCACCTTGACACTCCGTGTACGCTCTTTCACATTAAGTTTAAATATATCCCTAGCCGGAATGGGAGCAGACTGAAAAACCGGGCCCAGAAAACGCGTTGCAAGCCCCTTTAGCCAATCCAAAAGTGCCCCCAAAGGAAGGCTTTGGGTACAAGAGAACTCCCAGGGGAGCCTTTACGCAGCCCCACATGCAACTGGACCCTCCAGGTTCGCTGTTTCCGAGCAACCCTAAATATACCCCTAGCCGGCATGGGAGAAGACTGAAAAACCGGGCCCCAGAAAACGCGTTGCAAGCCCCTTTGGACCATCCAAAAGTGCCCGCAAAGGAAGGCTTTGGGTACAAGTGAACTCCCCAGGGGAGCCCTTTACGCAGCCCCACATGCAACTGGACCCTCCGGGTTCGATTTTTCCGAGCAACCCTAAATATATCCCTAGCCGGCATGGGAGAAGACTGAAAACCCGGGCCACAGAAAACGCGTTGCAAGCCCCATTGGACGATCCAAAAGTGCCCCCAAAGGAAGGCTTTGGGTACAAGTGAACTCCCCAGGGGAGCCTTTACGCAGCCCCACATGCAACTGGACCCTCCGGGTTCGCTGTTCCTGAGCAAACCTAAACGTAGCCCTATCCGTCATCGGAGACGAGTGAAAAATCAGGCCCCAGGAAATGCGATGCGAGCCCCTTTGGACCATCCAGAAATGCCCCCAAAGGAAGGCTTTGGATACAAGTGAACTCCCCAGGGGAGCCTTTACGCAGCCCCACATGCAACTGGACCCTCCGGGTTCGCTGTTTCCGAGCATCCCTAAACATAGCCCTAGCGGGCATCGAAGACGACTGAAAAATCAGGCCCCAGGAAATGCGTTACGAGCCCTTTTCGCCCATCCAAAAGTGCCCACAAAGAAAGGCTTTGGGTACAAGTGAACTCCCCAGGGGAGCCTTTACGCAGCCCCACATGCAACTGGACCCTCCGGGTTCGCTGTTCCTGAGCAAACCTAAACGTAGCCCTTGCCGTCATCGGAGACGAGTGAAAAATCAGGCCCCAGGAAATGCGTTCCGAGGCCTTTTCGCCCATCCAAATGTGCCCCCAAAGGAAGACTTTGGGTACAAGTGAACTCCCCAGGGGAGACTTTACGCAGCCCCACATGCAACTGGACCCTCCGGGTTCGCTGTTTCCGAGCATCCCTAAACATAGCCCTAGCCGGCATCCATGACGACTGAAAAATCAGGCCCCAGGAAATGCGTTGCGAGCCCCTTAGGACCATCCAAAAGTGCCCCCATAGGAAGGCTTTGGATACAAGTGAACTCCCCAGGGGAGCCTTTACGCAGCCCCACATGCACCTTGACACTCCGTGTACGCTCTTTCACATTAAGTTTAAATATATCCTTAGCCGGAATGGGAGCAGACTGAAAATCCGGGCCCAGAAAACGCGTTGCAAGCCCCTTTCGCCAATCCAAAAGTGCCCCCAAAGGAAGGCTTTGGGTAAAAGTGAACTCCCCAGGGGAGCCTTTACGCAGCCCCACATGCAACTGGACCCTCCGGGTTTGCTGTTCCCGAGCAAACCTAAACGTAGCCCTAGCCGGCATGAGAGAAGACTGAAAAACCGGGACCCAGAAAATGCGTTGCAAGCCCTTTTCGCCCATACAAAAGTACCCCAAAAGGAAGGCTTTGGGTACAAGAGAACTCCCCAGGGGAGCCTTTACGCAGCCTCACATGCAACTGGACCCTCCGGGTTCCCTGTTCCTGAGCAAACCTAAACGTAGCCCTAGCCGTCATCGGAGACGATTGAAAAATCAGGCCCCAGGAAATGCGTTACGAGCCCCTTTCACCCATCCAGAAGTGCCCCCAAAGGAAGGCTTTGGGTACAAGTGAACTCCCCAGGGGAGCCTTTACGCAGCCCCACATGCAACTGGACCCTCCGGGTTTGCTGTTTCCAAGCAACCCTAAATATATCCCTAGCCGGTATGGGAGAAGACTGAAAAACCGAGCCCCAGAAAACGCGTTGCAAGCCCCTTTGGACCATCCAAAGGTGTCACCAAAGGAAGGCTTTGGGTACAAGTGAACTCCCCAGGGGAGCCTTTACGCAGCCCCACATGCAACTGGACCCTCCGGGTTCGATTTTTCCGAGCAATCCTAAATAGAACCCTAGCCGGCATGGGAGAATCTGAAAAACCGGGCCCCAAAAAACACGTTGCAATCCCCTTTGGACCATCCAAAAGTGTCACCAAAGGAAGGGTTTGGGTACAAGTGAACTCCCCAGGGGAGCCTTTACGCAGCCCCACATGCAACTGGACCCTCCGGGTTCGCTGTTTCCGAGCATCCCTAAACATAGCCCTAGCCGGCATCGATGACGACTGAAAAATCAGGCCCCAGGAAATGCGTTGCGAGCCCCTTAGGACCATCCAAAAGTGCCCCCAAAGGAAGGCTTTGGATACAAGAGAACTCCCCAGGGGAGCGTTTACGCAGCCCCACATGCAACTTGACCCTCCGGGTTCGCTGTTTCCGAGCATCCCTAAACGTAGCCCTAGCCGGCATCGAAGACGACTGAAAAATCAGGCCCAGGAAATGCGTTACGAGCCATTTTCGCCCAGTTCAAAAGTGCCCCCAAAGGAAGGTTTTGGGTACAAGTGAACTCCCCAGGGGAAGCCTTTACGCAGCCCACATGCAACTGGACCCTCCGGGTTCGCTGTTCCTGAGCAAAACCTAAACGTAGCCCTAGCCGGTCATCGGAGACGAGTGAAAATCAGGCCCCAGGAAATGCGTTGCGAGCCACTTTGGAAAATCCAAAAGGGCCCCAAAGGAAGGCTTTGGGTACAAGTGAACTCCCAGGGGAGCCTTTACGCAGCCCCACATGCATACTGGACCCTACGGGTTCGATTTCTCCGAGCAAACTAATAGAACCCCTGGCGGGCATGGGAGAATCTGAAAAACCGGGCCCCCAGAAAACACGTTGCAATCCCTTTTGGACCATCCAAAAAGTGTCACCAAAGGAAGCTTTGGGTACAAGTGACGAACCCAGGGGAGCCTTTACGCAGCCCCACATGCAACTGGACCCTCCGGGTGTCGCTGTTTCCGAGCATCCCTAAACATAGCCCTAGCCGGCAAAGAAGACGAGTGAAAAATCAGGCCCCAGGAAATGCGTTGCGAGCCCTTTTCGCCCAATCCAAAAGTGCCCCCAAAGGAAGGTTTTGGGTACAAGTGAACTCCCCCAGGGGGAGCCTTTACGCAGCCCCACATGGAACTGCAACCTCGGGTTCGCTGTTTCCGACATCCCTAAACATAGCCCTAGCGGGCATCGGAGACGACTGAAAAATCAGGCCCCAGGAAATTCGTTGCGAGCCCTTTTCGCCCATCCAAAAGTACCCCCAAAGGAAGGCTTTGGGTACAAGAGAACTCCCCAGGGGAGCCTTTACGCAGCACCACATGCAACTGCACCCTCAGGTTTCGCTGTTCATGAGCAACCTAAACGTAGCCCTAGCCGTCATCGAAGACGACTGAAAAATCAGGCCCCAGGAAATGCGTTGCGAGCCCTTTTCGACCATCCAAAAGTACCCCAAAGGAAGGCTTTGGGTACAAGTGATCTCCCCAGGGGAGCCTTTACGCAGCCCCACATGCAACTGGACCTTCGCTGTTCCTGAGCAAACCTAAACGTAGCCCTAGCCGTCATCGGAGAGGACTGAAAAATCAGGCCCCAGGAAATGCGTTCCGAGGCCTTTTCGCCCATCCAAAAGTGCCCGCAAAGGAAGACTTTGGGTACAAGTGAACTCCCCAGGGGAGCCTTTACGCAGCCCCACATGCAACTGGACCCTCCGGGTTCGCTGTTTCCGAGCATCCCTAAACATATCCCTAGCCGGCATCGAAAACGACTGAAAAATCAGGCCCCAGGAAATGCGTTGCAAAGCCTTTTCACCCATCCAAAAGTGCCCCCAAGGAAGGCTTTGATTACAAGTGAACTCCCCAGGGGAGCCTTTACGCAAGCCCCACATGCAACTGGACCCTCCGGGTTCGCTGTTTCCGAGCATCCCTAAACATAGCCCTAGCCGGCAAAGAAGACGACTGAAAAATCAGGCCCCAGGAAATGCGTTGCGAGCCCTTTTCGCCCATCCAAAAGTGCCCCCAAAGGAAGGCTTTGGGTACAAGTGAACTCCCCAGGGGAGCCTTTACGCAGCCCCACATGGAACTGCAACCTCCGGGTTCGCTGTTTCCGAACATCCCTAAACATAGCCCTAGCGGGCATCGGAGACGAGTGAAAAATCAGGCCCCAGGAAATGCGTTGCAAGCCCCTTTGGACCATCCAAAAGTGCCCCCAAAGGAAGGCTTTGGGTACAAGTGATCTCCCCAGGGGAGCCTTTACGCAGCCCCACATGCAACTGGACCCTCCCGGGTTCGCTGTTCCTGAGCAAACCTAAACGTAGCCCTATCCGTCATCGGAGACGAGTGAAAAATCAGGCCCCAGGAAATGCGTTGCGAACCCTTTTCACCCATCCAAAAGTGCCCCCAAAGGAAGGTTTTGGGTACAAGTGAACTCCCCAGGGGGAGCCTTTACGCAGCCCCACATGCAACTGGACCCTCCGGGTTCGCTGTTCCTGAGCAAACCTAAACGTAGCCCTTGCCGTCATCGGAGACGACTGAAAAATCAGGCCCCAGGAAATGCGTTGCAAGCCCTTTAGGACCATCCAAAAGTGCCCCCAAAGGAAGGCTTTGGTACAAGTGATCTCCCCAGGGGAGCCTTTACGCAGCCCCACATGCAACTGGACCCTCCGGGTTCGCTGTTCCTGAGCAAACCTAAACGTAGCCCTAGCCGTCATTGGAGACGAGTGAAAAATCAGGCCCCAGGAAATGCGTTGCAAGCCCTTTTCGCCCATCCAAAAGTGCCCCCAAAGGAAGGCTTTGGGTACAAGTGAACTCCCCAGGGGAGACTTTACGCAGCTCCACATGCACCTTGACACTCCGTGTACGCTCTTTCACATTAAGTTTAAATATATCCCTAGCCGGAATGGGAGCAGACTGAAAAACCGGCCCAGAAAACGCGTTGCAAGCCCCTTTAGCCAATCCAAAAGTGCCCCAAAGGAAGGCTTTGGGTACAAGAGAACTCCCCAGGGAGCCTTTACGCAGCCCCACATGCAACTGGACCCTCCAGTTCGCTGTTTCCGAGCAACCCTAAATATACCCCTAGCCGGCATGGGAGAAGACTGAAAAACCGGGCCCCAGAAAACGCGTTGCAAGCCCCTTTGGACCATCCAAAAGTGCCCCGCAAAGGAAGGCTTTGGGTACAAGTGAACTCCCAGGGGAGCCTTTACGCAGCCCCACATGCAACTGGACCCTCCGGGTTCGATTTTCCGAGCAACCCTAAATATATCCCTAGCCGGCATGGGAGAAGACTGAAAACCCGGGCCACAGAAAACGCGTTGCAAGCCCCATTGGACGATCCAAAAGTGCCCCCAAAGGAAGGCTTTGGTACAAGTGAACTCCCCAGGGAGCTTTACGCAGCCCCACATGCAACTGGACCCTCCGGGTTCGCTGTTCCTGAGCAAACCTAAACGTAGCCCTATCCGTCATCGGAGACGAGTGAAAATCAGGCCCCAGAAATGCGATGCGAGCCCCTTTGGACCATCCAGAAATGCCCCCAAAGGAAGGCTTTGGATACAAGTGAACTCCCCAGGGGAGCCTTTACGCAGCCCCACATGCAACTGGACCCTCCGGGTTCGCTGTTTCCGAGCATCCCTAAACATAGCCCTAGCGGGCATCGAAGACGACTGAAAAATCAGGCCCCAGGAAATGCGTTACGAGCCCTTTTCGCCCATCCAAAAGTGCCCCCAAAGAAAGGCTTTGGTACAAGTGAACTCCCCAGGGGAGCCTTTACGCAGCCCCACATGCAACTGGACCCTCCGGGTTCGATTTTTCCGAGCAACCTAATTAGAACCTAGCCGGCATGGGAGAATCTGAAAAACGGGCCCCAGAAAACACGTTGCAATCCCCTTTGGACCATCCAAAAGTGTCACCAAAGAAGGCTTTGGTACAAGTGAACTCCCCAGGGGAGCCTTTACGCAGCCCCACATGCAACTGGACCCTCCGGGTTCGCTGTTTCCGAGCATCCCTAAACATAGCCCTAGCCGTCATCGGAGACGACTGAAAAATCAGGCCCCAGGAAATGCGTTGCGAGCCCTTTTCGCCCATTCCAAAAGTACCCCAAAGGAAGGCTTTGGGTACAAGAGAACTCCCCAGGGGAGCCTTTACGCAGCCCCACATCAAACTGGACCCTTCGGGTTCGATTTTTCCCGAGCAACCCTAAATATATCCCTAGCCGGCATGGGAGAAGACTGAAAACCCGGGCCACCAGAAAACGCGTTGCAAGCCCCATTGGACGATCCAAAAGTGTCACCAAAGGAAGGCTTTGGGTACAAGTGAACTCCCCAGGGGAGCCTTTACGCAGCCCCACATGCAACTTGACCCTCCGGGTTCGCTGTTTCCGAGCATCCCTAAACATAGCCCTAGCCGGCATTGGAGAGGACTGAAAAATCAGGCCCCAGGAAATGCGTTGCAAGCCCCTTTGGACCATCCAAAAGTGCCCGCAAAGGAATGCTTCGGGTACAAGTGATCTCCCCAGGGGAGACTTTACACAGCCCCACATGCAACTGGACCCTCCGGGTTTGCTGTTCCTGAGCAAACCTAAACGTAGCCCTAGCCGTCATCGGAGACGAGTGAAAAATCAGGCCCCAGGAAATGCGTTGCGAGCCACTTTGGAAAATCCAAAAGTGCCCCCAAAGGAAGGCTTTGGGTACAAGTGAACTCCCCAGGGAGCCTTTACGCAGCCCCACATGCAACTGGACCCTACGGGTTCGATTTTTCCGAGCATCCCTAAATAGAACCCTGGCGGGCATGGGAGAATCTGAAAAACCGGGCCCCAGAAAACACGTTGCAATCCCCTTTGGACCATCCAAAGTGTCACCAAAGGAAGGCTTTGGGTACAAGTGAACTCCCCAGGGGAGCCTTTACGCAGCCCCACATGCAACTGGACCCTCCGGGTTCGCTGTTTCCGAGAATCACTAAACATAGCCCTAGCCGGCAAAGAAGACGAGTGAAAATCAGGCCCCAGGAAATGCGTTGCGAGCCCTTTTCGCCCATCCAAAAGTGCCCCCAAAGGAAGGTTTTGGGTACAAGAGAACTCCCCAGGGAGCCTTTACGCAGCCCCACATGGAACTGCAACCTCCGGGTTCGCTGTTCCGAGCATCCCTAAACATAGCCCTAGCCGGCATCCATGACGACTGAAAAATCAGGCCCCAGGAAATGCGTTGCGAGCCCTTTTCGCCCATCCAAATGTGCCCCCAAAGGAAGACTTTGGGTACAAGTGAACTCCCCAGGGGAGACTTTACGCAGCCCCACATGCAACTGGACCCTCCGGGTTCGCTGTTTCCGAGCATCCCTAAACATAGCCCTAGCCGGCATCCATGACGACTGAAAAATCAGGCCCCAGGAAATGCGTTGCGAGCCCCTTAGGACCATCCAAAAGTGCCCCCAAAGGAAGGCTTTGGGTACAAGTGAACTCCCCAGGGGAGCCTTTACGCAGCCCCACATGCACCTTGACACTCCGTGTACGCTCTTTCACATTAAGTTTAAATATATCCCTAGCCGGAATGGGAGCAGACTGAAAATCCGGGCCCAGAAAACGCGTTGCAAGCCCCTTTCGCCAATCCAAAAGTGCCCCCAAAGGAAGGCTTTGGGTAAAAGTGAACTCCCCAGGGGAGCCTTTACGCAGCCCCACATGCAACTGGACCCTCCGGGTTTGCTGTTCCCGAGCAAACCTAAACGTAGCCCTAGCCGGCATGAGAGAAGACTGAAAAACCGGGACCCAGAAAATGCCTTGCAAGCCCTTTTCGCCCATACAAAAGTACCCCAAAAGGAAGGCTTTGGGTACAAGAGAACTCCCCAGGGGAGCCTTTACGCAGCCCCACATGCAACTGGACCCTCCGGGTTCCCTGTTCCTGAGCAAACCTAAACGTAGCCCTAGCCGTCATCGGAGACGATTGAAAAATCAGGCCCCAGGAAATGCGTTACGAGCCCCTTTTACCCATCCAGAAGTGCCCCCAAAGGAAGGCTTTGGGTACAAGTGAACTCCCCAGGGGAGCCTTTACGCAGCCCCACATGCAACTGGACCCTCCGGGTTTGCTGTTCCTGAGCAAACCTAAACGTAGCCCTAGCCGTCATCGGAGACGAGTGAAAAATCAGGCCCCAGGAAATGCGTTCCGAGGCCTTTTCTCCCATCCAAAAGTGCCCCCAAAGGAAGGCTTTGGGTACAAGTGAACTCCCCAGGGGAGCCTTTACGCAGCCCCACATGCAACTGGACTCTCCGGGTTCGCTGTTCCTGAGCAAACCTAAACGTAGCCCTAGCGGGCATCGGAGACGAGTGAAAAATCAAGCCCCAGGAAATGCGTTGCGAGCCACTTTGGACCATCCAAAAGTGCCCCCAAAGGAAGGCTTTGGGTACAAGTGAACTCCCCAGGGGAGCCTTTACGCAGCCCCACATGCAACTGGACCCTCCGGGTTCGATTTTTCCGTGCAAACCTAAATAGAACCCTAGCCGGCATGAGAGAAGACTGAAAAACCGGGACCCAGAAAACACGTTGCAATCCCCTTTGGACCATCCAAAAGTGTCACCAAAGGAAGGCTTTGTGTACAAGTGAACTCCCCAGGGGAGCCTTTACGCAGCCCCACATGCAACTGGACCCTCCGGGTTCGCTGTTTCCGAGCATCCCTATACATAGCCCTAGCCGGCATCGAAGACGACTGAAAAATCAGGCCCCAGGAAATGCGTTGCGAGCCCTTTAGGACCATCCAAAAGTGCCCCCAAAGGAAGGCTTTGGGTACAAGTGAACTCCCCAGGGGAGCCTTTACGCAGCCCCACATGGAACTGCAACCTCCGCGTTCGCTGTTTCCGAACATCCCTAAACATAGCCCTAGCAAGCATCGAAGACGACTGAAAAATCAGGCCCCAGGAAATGCGTTGCAAGCCCCTTTGGACCATCCAAAAGTGCCCGCAAAGGAAGGCTTTGGGTACAAGTGATCTCCCCAGGGGAGCCTTTACGCAGCACCACATGCAACTGCACCCTCCGGGTTTGCTGTTCCTGAGCATCCCTAAACGTAGCCCTAGCCGTCATCGGAGACGAGTGAAAAATCAGGCCCCAGGAAATGCGTTCCGAGGCCTTTTCGCCCATCCAAATGTGCCCCCAAAGGAAGACTTTGGGTACAAGAGAACTCCCCAGGGGAGCCTTTACGCAGCCCCACATGCAACTGGACCCTCCAGGTTCGCTGTTTCCGAGCAACCCTAAATATACCCCTAGCCGGCATGGGAGAAGAGTGAAAAACCGGGCCCCAGAAAACGCGTTGCAAGCCCCTTTGGACCATCCAAAAGTGCCCGCAAAGGAAGGCTTTGGGTACAAGTGATCTCCCCAGGGGAGCCTTTACGCAGCCCCACATGCAACTGGACCCTCCGGGTTCGATTTTTCCGAGTAATCCTAAATAGAACCCTAGCCGGCATGGGAGAAGACTGAAAACCCGGGCCACAGAAAACGCGTTGCAAGCCCCATTGGACGATCCAATAGTGTCACCAAAGGAAGGCTTTGGGTACAAGTGAACTCCCCAGGGGAGCCTTTACGCAGCCCCACATGCAACTTGACCCTCCGGGTTCGCTGTTTCCGAGCATCTCTAAACATAGCCCTAGCCGGCATCGATGACGACTGAAAAATCAGGCCCCAGGAAATGCGTTCCCAGGCCTTTTCGCCCATCCAAAAGTGCCCCCAAAGGAAGGCTTTGGGTACAAGTGAACTCCCCAGGGGAGCCTTTACGCAGCCCCACATGCAACTGGACCCTCCGGGTTCGCTGTTCCTGAGCAAACCTAAACATAGCCCTACCCGGCCTCGAAGACGACTGAAAAATCAGGCCCCAGGAAATGCGTTGCGAGCCACTTTGGAAAATCCAAAAGTGCCCCCAAAGGAAGGCTTTGGGTACAAGTGAACTCCCCAGGGGAGCCTTTACGCAGCCCCACATGCAACTGGACCCTCCGGGTTCGATTTTTCCGAGCAAACCTAAATAGAACCCTAGCCGGCATGGGAGAATCTGAAAAACCGGGCCCCAGAAAACACGTTGCAATTCCCTTTGGACCATCCAAAAGTGTCACCAAAGGAAGGCTTTGGGTACAAGTGAACTCCCCAGGGGAGCCTTTACGCAGCCCCACATGCAACTGGACCCTCCGGGTTCGATTTTTCCGTGCAAACCTAAATAGAACCCTAGCCGGCATGAGAGAAGACTGAAAAACCGGGACCCAGAAAACACGTTGCAATCCCCTTTGGACCATCCAAAAGTGTCACCAAAGGAAGGCTTTGTGTACAAGTGAACTCCCCAGGGGAGCCTTTACGCAGCCCCACATGCAACTGGACCCTCCGGGTTCGCTGTTTCCGAGCATCCCTATACATAGCCCTAGCCGGCATCGATGACGACTGAAAAATCAGGCCCCAGGAAATGCGTTGCGAGCCCTTTTCGCCCATCCAAAAGTGCCCCCAAAGGAAGGCTTTGGGTACAAGTGAACTCCCCAGGGGAGCCTTTACGCAGCCCCACATGGAACTGCAACCTCCGCGTTCGCTGTTTCCGAACATCCCTAAACATAGCCCTAGCAAGCATCGAAGACGACTGAAAAATCAGGCCCCAGGAAATGCGTTGCAAGCCCCTTTGGACCATCCAAAAGTGCCCGCAAAGGAAGGCTTTGGGTACAAGTGATCTCCCCAGGGGAGCCTTTACGCAGCACCACATGCAACTGCACCCTCCGGGTTTGCTGTTCCTGAGCATCCCTAAACATAGCCCTAGCCGGCATCGAAGACGAGTGAAAAATCAGGCCCCAGGAAATGCGTTACGAGCCCTTTTCGCCCATCCAAAAGTGCCCCCAAAGAAAGGCTTTGGGTACAAGTGAACTCCCCAGGGGAGCCTTTACGCAGCCCCACATGCAACTGGACCCTCCGGGTTCGCTGTTCCTGAGCAAACCTAAACGTAGCCCTAGCCGTCATCGGAGACGAGTGAAAAATCAGGCCCCAGGAAATGCGTTCCGAGGCCTTTTCGCCCATCCAAATGTGCCCCCAAAGGAAGACTTTGGGTACAAGAGAACTCCCCAGGGGAGCCTTTACGCAGCCCCACATGCAACTGGACCCTCCGGGTTCGCTGTATCCGAGAATTCCTAAACATAGTCCTAGACGGCATCGAAGACGACTGAAAAATCAGGCCCCAGGAAATGCGTTGCAAGCCCTTTTCGCCCATCCAAAAGTGCCCCCAAAGGAAGGCTTTGGGTAAAAGTGAACTCCCCAGGGGAGCCTTTACGCAGCCCCACATGCAACTGGACCCTCCAGGTTCGCTGTTTCCGAGCAACCCTAAATATACCCCTAGCCGGCATGGGAGAAGACTGAAAAACCGGGCCCCAGAAAACGCGTTGCAAGCCCCTTTGGACCATCCAAAAGTGCCCCCAAAGGAAGGCTTTGGGTACAAGTGATCTCCCCAGGGGAGCCTTTACGCAGCCCCACATGCAACTGGACCCTCCGGGTTCGATTTTTCCGAGTAATCCTAAATAGAACCCTAGCCGGCATGGGAGAATCTGAAAAACGGGCCCCAGAAAACACGTTGCAATCCCCTTTGGACCATCCAAAAGTGTCACCAAAGGAAGGCTTTGGGTACAAGTGAACTCCCCAGGGGAGCCTTTACGCAGCCCCACATGCAACTGGACCCTCCGGGTTCGCTGTTTCCGAGCATCCCTAAACATAGCCCTAGCCGTCATCGGAGACGACTGAAAAATCAGGCCCCAGGAAATGCGTTGCGAGCCCTTTTCGCCCATCCAAAAGTACCCCAAAGGAAGGCTTTGGGTACAAGAGAACTCCCCAGGGGAGCCTTTACGCAGCCCCACATCAAACTGGACCCTTCGGGTTCGATTTTTCCGAGCAACTCTAAATATATCCCTAGCCGGCATGGGAGAAGACTGAAAACCCGGGCCACAGAAAACGCGTTGCAAGCCCCATTGGACGATCCAAAAGTGTCACCAAAGGAAGGCTTTGGGTACAAGTGAACTCCCCAGGGGAGCCTTTACGCAGCCCCACATGCAACTTGACCCTCCGGGTTCGCTGTTTCCGAGCATCCCTAAACATAGCCCTAGCCGGCATCGATGACGACTGAAAAATCAGGCCCCAGGAGTGCGTTACGAGCCCTTTTCGCCCATCCAAAAGTGCCCCTAAAGGAAGGCTTTGGGTACAAGTGAACTCCCCAGGGGAGCCTTTACGCAGCCCCACATGCAACTGGACCCTCCGGGTTCGCTGTTCCTGAGCAAACCTAAACATAGCCCTACCCGGCCTCGAAGACGACTGAAAAATCAGGCCCCAGGAAATGCGTTGCGAGCCACTTTGGAAAATCCAAAAGTGCCCCCAAAGGAAGGCTTTGGGTACAAGAGAACTCCCCAGGGGAGCCTTTACGCAGCCCCACATGCAACTGGACCCTCCGGGTTCGATTTTTCCGAGCAAACCTAAATAGAACCCTGGCGGGCATGGGAGAATCTGAAAAACCGGGCCACAGAAAACACGTTGCAATCCCCTTTGGACCATCCAAAAGTGTCACCAAAGGAAGGCTTTGGGTACAAGTGAACTCCCCAGGGGAGCCTTTACGCAGCCCCACATGCAACTGGACCCTCCGGGTTCGCTGTTTCCGAGCATCCATAAACATAGCCCTAGCCGGCAAAGAAGACGACTGAAAAATCAGGCCCCAGGAAATGCGTTACGAGCCCTTTTCGCCCATCCAAAAGTGCACCCAAAGGAAGGTTTTGGGTACAAGTGAACTCCCCAGGGGAGCCTTTACGCAGCACCACATGGAACTGCAACCTCCGGGTTCGCTGTTTCCGAACATCCCTAAACATAGCCCTAGCTGGCATCGAAGACGACTGAAAAATCAGGCCCCAGGAAATGCGTTGCGAGCCCCTTTGGACCATCCAAATGTGCCCCCAAAGGAAGGCTTTGGGTACAAGTGATCTCCCCAGGGGAGCCTTTACGCAGCCCCACATCAAACTGGACCCTCTGGGTTCGCTGTTCCTGAGCAAACCTAAACGTAGCCCTATCCGTCATCGGAGACGACTGAAAAATCAGGCCCCAGGAATTGCGTTGCAAGCCCCTTTGGACCATCCAAAAGTGTCACCAAAGGAAGACTTTGGGTACAAGTGATCTCCCCAGGGGAGCCTTTACGCAGCCCCACATGCAACTGGACCCTCCGGGTTCGCTGTTCCTGAGCAAACCTAAACGTAGCCCTAGCCGTCTTCGGAGACGAGTGAAAAATCAGGCCCCAGGAAATGCGTTGCGAGGCCTTTTCGCCCATCCAAATGTGCCCGCAAAGGAAGGCTTTGGGTACAAGAGAACTCCCCAGGGGAGCCTTTACGCAGCCCCACATGCAACTGGACCCTCCGGGTTCGCTGTTTCCGAGCATCCCTAAACATAGCCCTAGCCGGCATCGATGACGACTGAAAAATCAGGCCCCAGGAAATGCGTTACGAGCCCTTTTCGACCATCCAAATGTGCCCCCAAAGGAAGACTTTGGGTACAAGTGAACTCCCCAGGGGAGCCTTTACGCAGCCCCACATGCAACTGGACCCTCCGGGTTCGCTGTTTCCGAGCATCCCTAAACATAGCCCTATCCGTCATCGGAGACGAGTGAAAAATCAGGCCCCAGGAAATGCGTTGCGAGCCCCTTTGGACCATCCAGAAATGCCCCCAAAGGAAGGCTTTGGGTAAAAGTGAACTCCCCAGGGGAGCCTTTACGCAGCCCCACATGCAACTGGACCCTCTGGGTTCGCTGTTTCCGAGCAAACCTAAACGTAGCCCTATCCGTCATCGGAGACGACTGAAAAATCAGGCCCCAGGAAATGCGTTGCGAGCACTTTTCGCCCATCCAGAAATGCCCCCAAAGGAACGCTTTTTATACAAGAGAACTCCCCAGGGGAGCCTTTACGCAGCCCCACATGCAACTGCACCCTCAGGGTTCGCTGTTTCCGAGCATCCCTAAACATAGCCCTAGCCGGCATCGAAGACGACTGAAAAATCAGGCCCCAGGAAATGCGTTGCGAGGCCTTTTCGCCCATCCAAAAGTGCCCCCAAAGGAAGGCTTTGGGTACAAGTGAACTCCCCAGGGGAGCCTTTACGCAGCCCCACATGCAACTGGACCCTCCGGGTTCGCTGTTCCTGAGCAAACCTAAACGTAGCCCTAGCTGTCATCGGAGAGGACTGAAAAATCAGGCCCCAGGAAATGCGTTCCGAGGCCTTTTCGCCCATCCAAAAGTGCCCCCAAAGGAAGGCTTTGGGTACAAGTGAACTCCCCAGGGGAGCCTTTACGCAGCCCCACATGCAACTGGATCCTCCGGGTTCGCTGTTTCCGAGCATCCCTAAACGTAGCCCTAGCCGGCATTGAAGACCATCGAAAAATCAGTCCCCAGGAAACGCGATGCAAGCCCCTTTGGACCATCCAAAAGTGCCCCCAAAGGAAGGCTTTGGTTACAAGTGAACTCCCCAGGGGAGCCTTTACGCAGCCCCACATGCAACTGGACCCTCCGGGTTCGATTTTTCCGAGTAATCCTAAATAGAACCCTAGCCGGCATGGGAGAATCTGAAAAACGGGCCCCAGAAAACACGTTGCAATCCCCTTTGGACCATCCAAAAGTGTCACCAAAGGAAGGCTTTGGGTACAAGTGAACTCCCCAGGGGAGCCTTTACGCAGCCCCACATGCAACTGGACCCTCCGGGTTCGCTGTTTCCGAGCATCCCTAAACATAGCCCTAGCCGTCATCGGAGACGACTGAAAAATCAGGCCCCAGGAAATGCGTTGCGAGCCCTTTTCGCCCATCCAAAAGTACCCCAAAGGAAGGCTTTGGGTACAAGAGAACTCCCCAGGGGAGCCTTTACGCAGCCCCACATCAAACTGGACCCTTCGGGTTCGATTTTTCCGAGCAACTCTAAATATATCCCTAGCCGGCATGGGAGAAGACTGAAAACCCGGGCCACAGAAAACGCGTTGCAAGCCCCATTGGACGATCCAAAAGTGTCACCAAAGGAAGGCTTTGGGTACAAGTGAACTCCCCAGGGGAGCCTTTACGCAGCCCCACATGCAACTTGACCCTCCGGGTTCGCTGTTTCCGAGCATCCCTAAACATAGCCCTAGCCGGCATCGATGACGACTGAAAAATCAGGCCCCAGGAGTGCGTTACGAGCCCTTTTCGCCCATCCAAAAGTGCCCCTAAAGGAAGGCTTTGGGTACAAGTGAACTCCCCAGGGGAGCCTTTACGCAGCCCCACATGCAACTGGACCCTCCGGGTTCGCTGTTCCTGAGCAAACCTAAACATAGCCCTACCCGGCCTCGAAGACGACTGAAAAATCAGGCCCCAGGAAATGCGTTGCGAGCCACTTTGGAAAATCCAAAAGTGCCCCCAAAGGAAGGCTTTGGGTACAAGAGAACTCCCCAGGGGAGCCTTTACGCAGCCCCACATGCAACTGGACCCTCCGGGTTCGATTTTTCCGAGCAAACCTAAATAGAACCCTGGCGGGCATGGGAGAATCTGAAAAACCGGGCCACAGAAAACACGTTGCAATCCCCTTTGGACCATCCAAAAGTGTCACCAAAGGAAGGCTTTGGGTACAAGTGAACTCCCCAGGGGAGCCTTTACGCAGCCCCACATGCAACTGGACCCTCCGGGTTCGCTGTTTCCGAGCATCCATAAACATAGCCCTAGCCGGCAAAGAAGACGACTGAAAAATCAGGCCCCAGGAAATGCGTTACGAGCCCTTTTCGCCCATCCAAAAGTGCCCCCAAAGGAAGGTTTTGGGTACAAGTGAACTCCCCAGGGGAGCCTTTACGCAGCACCACATGGAACTGCAACCTCCGGGTTCGCTGTTTCCGAACATCCCTAAACATAGCCCTAGCTGGCATCGAAGACGACTGAAAAATCAGGCCCCAGGAAATGCGTTGCGAGCCCCTTTGGACCATCCAAATGTGCCCCCAAAGGAAGGCTTTGGGTACAAGTGATCTCCCCAGGGGAGCCTTTACGCAGCCCCACATCAAACTGGACCCTCTGGGTTCGCTGTTCCTGAGCAAACCTAAACGTAGCCCTATCCGTCATCGGAGACGACTGAAAAATCAGGCCCCAGGAATTGCGTTGCAAGCCCCTTTGGACCATCCAAAAGTGTCACCAAAGGAAGACTTTGGGTACAAGTGATCTCCCCAGGGGAGCCTTTACGCAGCCCCACATGCAACTGGACCCTCCGGGTTCGCTGTTCCTGAGCAAACCTAAACGTAGCCCTAGCCGTCTTCGGAGACGAGTGAAAAATCAGGCCCCAGGAAATGCGTTGCGAGGCCTTTTCGCCCATCCAAATGTGCCCGCAAAGGAAGGCTTTGGGTACAAGAGAACTCCCCAGGGGAGCCTTTACGCAGCCCCACATGCAACTGGACCCTCCGGGTTCGCTGTTTCCGAGCATCCCTAAACATAGCCCTAGCCGGCATCGATGACGACTGAAAAATCAGGCCCCAGGAAATGCGTTACGAGCCCTTTTCGACCATCCAAATGTGCCCCCAAAGGAAGACTTTGGGTAAAAGTGAACTCCCCAGGGGAGCCTTTACGCAGCCCCACATGCAACTGGACCCTCCGGGTTCGCTGTTTCCGAGCATCCCTAAACATAGCCCTATCCGTCATCGGAGACGAGTGAAAAATCAGGCCCCAGGAAATGCGTTGCGAGCCCCTTTGGACCATCCAGAAATGCCCCCAAAGGAAGGCTTTGGGTAAAAGTGAACTCCCCAGGGGAGCCTTTACGCAGCCCCACATGCAACTGCACCCTCAGGGTTCGCTGTTTCCGAGCATCCCTAAACATAGCCCTAGCCGGCATCGAAGACGACTGAAAAATCAGGCCCCAGGAAATGCGTTGCGAGGCCTTTTCGCCCATCCAAAAGTGCCCCCAAAGGAAGGCTTTGGGTACAAGTGAACTCCCCAGGGGAGCCTTTACGCAGCCCCACATGCAACTGGACCCTCCGGGTTCGCTGTTCCTGAGCAAACCTAAACGTAGCCCTTGCCGTCATCGGAGACGAGTGAAAAATCAGGCCCCAGGAAATGCGTTCCGAGGCCTTTTGGACCATCCAAATGTGCCCCCAAAGGAAGGTTTTGGATACAAGTGAACTCCCCAGGGGAGACTTTATGCAGCTACACATGCACCTTGACACTCCGTGTACGCTCTTTCACATTAAGTTTAAATATATCCCTAGCCGGAATGGGAGCAGACTGAAAAACCGGGCCCAGAAAACGCGTTGCAAGCCCCTTTGGACCATCCAAAAGTGCCCCGAAAGGAAGGCTTTGGGTAAAAGTGAACTCCCCAGGGGAGCCTTTACGCAGCCCCACATGCAACTGGACCCTCCGGGTTTGCTGTTCCTGAGCAAACCTAAACGTAGCCCTAGCCGGCATGAGAGAAAACTGAAAAACCGGGACCCAGAAAACGCGTTGCAAGCCCTTTTCGCCCATCCAAAAGTGCCCCCCAAAAAAAACTTTGGGTACATCTGAAGTTCCCAGGGGAGCCTTTACGCAGCCCCACATGCAAGTGGACCCTCCGGGTTCGCTGTTTCCGAGCATCCCTAAACATAGCCCTAGCCGGCATCGAAGACGACGGAAAAATCAGGCCCCAGGAGTGCGTTACGAGCCCTTTTCGCCCATCCAAAAGTGCCCCTAAAGGAAGGCTTTGGGTACAAGTGAACTCCCCAGGGGAGCCTTTACGCAGCCCCACATGCAACTGGACCCTCCGGGTTCGCTGTTCCTGAGCAAACCTAAACATAGCCCTACCCGGCCTCGAAGACGACTGAAAAATCAGGCCCCAGGAAATGCGTTGCGAGCCACTTTGGAAAATCCAAAAGTGCCCCCAAAGGAAGGCTTTGGGTACAAGTGAACTCCCCAGGGGAGCCTTTACGCAGCCCCACATGCAACTGGACCCTCCGGGTTCGATTTTTCCGAGCAAACCTAAATAGAACCCTGGCGGGCATGGGAGAATCTGAAAAACCGGGCCACAGAAAACACGTTGCAATCCCCTTTGGACCATCCAAAAGTGTCACCAAAGGAAGGCTTTGGGTACAAGTGAACTCCCCAGGGGAGCCTTTACGCAGCCCCACATGCAACTGGACCCTCCGGGTTCGCTGTTTCCGAGCATCCATAAACATAGCCCTAGCCGGCAAAGAAGACGACTGAAAAATCAGGCCCCAGGAAATGCGTTACGAGCCCTTTTCGCCCATCCAAAAGTGCCCCCAAAGGAAGGTTTTGGGTACAAGTGAACTCCCCAGGGGAGCCTTTACGCAGCACCACATGGAACTGCAACCTCCGGGTTCGCTGTTTCCGAACATCCCTAAACATAGCCCTATCCGTCATCGGAGACGACTGAAAAATCAGGCCCCAGGAATTGCGTTGCAAGCCCCTTTGGACCATCCAAAAGTGTCACCAAAGGAAGACTTTGGGTACAAGTGATCTCCCCAGGGGAGCCTTTACGCAGCCCCACATGCAACTGGACCCTCCGGGTTCGCTGTTCCTGAGCAAACCTAAACATAGCCCTAGCCGTCTTCGGAGACGACTGAAAAATCAGGCCCCAGGAAATGCGTTCCGAGGCCTTTTCGCCCATCCAAATGTGCCCCCAAAGGAAGACTTTGGGTACAAGAGAACTCCCCAGGGGAGCCTTTACGCAGCCCCACATGCAACTGGACCCTCCTGGTTCGCTGTTTCCGAGTATCCCTAAATATAGCCCTAGCCGGCATCGATGACGACTGAAAAATCAGGCCCCAGGAAATGCGTTACGAGCCCTTTTCGCCCATCCAAAAGTGCCCCCAAAGGAAGGCTTTGGGTACAAGTGAACTCCCCAGGGGAGCCTTTACGCAGCCCCACATGCAACTGGACCCTCCGGGTTCGCTGTTCCTGAGCAAACCTAAACGTAGCCCATGCCGTCATTGGAGACGACTGAAAAATCAGGCCCCAGGAAATGCGTTGCAAGCCCCTTTGGACCATCCAAAAGTGCCCGCAAAGGAAGGCTTTGGGTACAAGTGATCTCCCCAGGGGAGCCTTTACGCAGCCCCACATGCAACTGGACCCTCCGGGTTCGCTGTTCCTGAGCAAACCTAAACGTAGCCCTAGCCGTCTTCGGAGACGAGTGAAAAATCAGGCCCCAGGAAATGCGTTGCGAGGCCTTTTCGCCCATCCAAATGTGCCCGCAAAGGAAGGCTTTGGGTACAAGAGAACTCCCCAGGGGAGCCTTTACGCAGCCCCACATGCAACTGGACCCTCCGGGTTCGCTGTTTCCGAGCATCCCTAAACATAGCCCTAGCCGGCATCGATGACGACTGAAAAATCAGGCCCCAGGAAATGCGTTACGAGCCCTTTTCGACCATCCAAAAGTGCCCCCAAAGGAAGGCTTTGGGTAAAAGTGAACTCCCCAGGGGAGCCTTTACGCAGCCCCACATGCAACTGGACCCTCCGGGTTTGCTGTTCCTGAGCAAACCTAAACGTAGCCCTATCCGTCATCGGAGACGAGTGAAAAATCAGGCCCCAGGAAATGCGTTGCGAGCCCCTTTGGACCATCCAGAAATGCCCCAAAGGAAGGCTTTTTATACAAGTGAACTCCCCAGGGGAGCCTTTACGCAGCCCCACATGCAACTGGACCCTCTGGGTTCGCTGTTTCCGAGCATCCCTAAACATAGCCCTAGCCAACATCGAAGACGACTGAAAAATAAGGCCCCCGGAAATGCGTTGCGAGCCCTTTTCGCCCATCCAAAAGTACCCCCAAAGGAACGCTTTGAGTACAAGAGAACTCCCCAGGGGAGCCTTTACGCAGCACCACATGCAACTGCACCCTCAGGGTTCGCTGTTCATGAGCAAACCTAAACGTAGCCCTAGCCGTCATCGAAGACGACTGAAAAATCAGGCCCCAGGAAATGCGTTACGAGCCCTTTTCGACCATCCAAAAGTACCCCCAAAGGAAGGCTTTGGGTACAAGTGAACTCCCCAGGTGAGCCTTTACGCAGCCCCACATGCAACTGGACCCTCCGGGTTCGCTGTTCCTGAGCAAACCTAAACGTAGCCCTAGCTGTCATCGGAGAGGACTGAAAAATCAGGCCCCAGGAAATGCGTTCCGAGGCCTTTTCGCCCATCCAAAAGTGCCCGCAAAGGAAGACTTTGGGTACAAGTGAACTCCCCAGGGGAGCCTTTACGCAGCCCCACATGCAACTGGACCCTCCGGGTTCGCTGTTCCCGAGCATCCCTAAACATATCCCTAGCCGGCATCGAAGATGACTGAAAAATCAGGCCCCAGGAAATGCGTTGCGATGCCTTTTCACCCATCCAAAAGTGCCCCCAAAGGAAGGCTTTGGGTACAAGTGAACTCCCCAGGGGAGCCTTTACGCAGCCCCACATGCAACTGGATCCTCCGGGTTCGCTGTTTCCGAGCATCCCTAAACATAGCCCTAGCCGGCATCGAAGACCATCGAAAAATCAGTCCCCAGGAAACGCGATGCAAGCCCCTTTGGACCATCCAAAAGTGCCCCCAAAGGAAGGCTTTGGTTACAAGTGAACTCCCCAGGGGAGCCTTTACGCAGCCCCACATGCAACTGGACCCTCCGGGTTCGCTGTTTCCGAGCATCCCTAAACATAGCCCTAGCCGGCATCGAAGACGACTGAAAAATCAGGCCCCAGGAAATGCGTTGCGAGGCCTTTTCGCCCATCCAAAAGTGCCCCCAAAGGAAGGCTTTGGGTACAAGTGAACTCCCCAGGGGAGCCTTTACGCAGCCCCACATGCAACTGGACCCTCCGGGTTCGCTGTTCCTGAGCAAACCTAAACGTAGCCCTTGCCGTCATCGGAGACGAGTGAAAAATCAGGCCCCAGGAAATGCGTTCCGAGGCCTTTTGGACCATCCAAATGTGCCCCCAAAGGAAGGTTTTGGATACAAGTGAACTCCCCAGGGGAGACTTTATGCAGCTACACATGCACCTTGACACTCCGTGTACGCTCTTTCACATTAAGTTTAAATATATCCCTAGCCGGAATGGGAGCAGACTGAAAAACCGGGCCCAGAAAACGCGTTGCAAGCCCCTTTGGACCATCCAAAAGTGCCCCGAAAGGAAGGCTTTGGGTAAAAGTGAACTCCCCAGGGGAGCCTTTACGCAGCCCCACATGCAACTGGACCCTCCGGGTTTGCTGTTCCTGAGCAAACCTAAACGTAGCCCTAGCCGGCATGAGAGAAAACTGAAAAACCGGGACCCAGAAAACGCGTTGCAAGCCCTTTTCGCCCATCCAAAAGTGTCCCCCAAAAAAAACTTTGGGTACATCTGAAGTTCCCAGGGGAGCCTTTACGCAGCCCCACATGCAAGTGGACCCTCCGGGTTCGCTGTTTCCGAGCATCCCTAAACATAGCCCTAGCCGGCATCGAAGACGACGGAAAAATCAGGCCCCAGGAAACGCGATGCAAGCCCCTTTGGACCATCCAAAAGTGTCACAAAAGGAAGGCTTTGGGTACAAGTGAACTCCCCAGGGGAGCCTTTACGCAGCCCCACATGCAACTGGACCTTCCGGGTTCGCTGTTTCCGAGCATCCCTAAACATAGCCCTAGCCGGCATCGAAGACGACGGAAAAATCAGGCCCCAGGAAATGCGTTGCGAGCCCTTTTCGCCCATCCAAAAGTACCCCAAAAGGAAGGCTTTGGGTACAAGAGAACTCCCCAGGGGAGCCTTTACGCAGCCTCACATGCAACTGGAGCCTCTGGGTTCCCTGTTCCTGAGCAAACCTAAACGTAGCCCTAGCCGTCATCGGAGACGAGTGAAAAATCAGGCCCCAGGAAATGCGTTGCGAGCCCCTTTCACCCATCCAGAAGTGCCCCCAAAGGAAAACTTTGGGTACAAGTGAACTCCCCAGGGGAGCCTTTACGCAGCCCCACATGCAACTGGACCCTCCGGGTTTGCTGTTTCCAAGCAACCCTAAATATATCCCTAGCCGGCATGGGAGAAGACTGAAAAACCGACCCCCAGAAAACGAGTTGCAAGCCCCTTTGGACCATTCAAAGGTGTCACCAAAGGAAGGCTTTGGGTACAAGTGAACTCCCCAGGGGAGCCTTTACGCAGCCCCACATGCAACTGGACCCTCCGGGTTCGCTGTTTCCGAGCATCCCTAAACATAGTCCTAGCCGTCATCGATGACGACTGAAAAATCAGGCCCCAGGAAATGCGTTGCAAGCCCCTTTGGACCATCCAAAAGTGCCCGCAAAGGAAGGCTTCGGGTACAAGTGATCTCCCCAGGGGAGCCTTTACGCAGCCCCACATGCAACTGGACCCTCCGGGTTCGCTGTTCCTGAGCAAACCTAAACGTAGCCCTAGCCGTCTTCGGAGACGAGTGAAAAATCAGGCCCCAGGAAATGCGTTCCAAGGCCTTTTCGCCCATCCAAAAGTGCCCCCAAAGGAAGGCTTTGGGTACAAGTGAACTCCCCAGGGGAGCCTTTACGCAGCCCCACATGCAACTGGACTCTCCGGGTTCGCTGTTCCTGAGCAAACCTAAACGTAGCCCTAGCCGTCATCGGAGACGAGTGAAAAATCAGGCCCCAGGAAATGCGTTGCGAGCCCCTTTGGACCATCCAAAAGTGCCCCCAAAGGAAGGCTTTGGGTACAAGTGAACTCCCCAGGGGAGCCTTTACGCAGCCCCACATGCAACTGGACCCTCCGGGTTTGATTTTTCCGAGCAAACCTAAATAGAACCCAAGCTGGCATGGGAGAATCTGAAAAACCGGGCCCCAGAAAACACGTTGCAATCCCCTTTGGACCATCCAAAAGTGTCACCAAAGGAAGGCTTTGGGTACAAGTGAACTCCCCAGGGGAGCCTTTACGCAGCCCCACATGCAACTGGACCCTCCGGGTTCGCTGTTTCCGAGCATCCCTATACATAGCCCTAGCCGGCATCGAAGACGACTGAAAAATCAGGCCCCAGGAAATGCGTTGCAAGCCCTTTTCGCCCATCCAAAAGTGCCCCCAAAGGAAGGCTTTGGGTACAAGTGAACTCCCCAGGGGAGCCTTTACGCAGCCCCACATGGAACTGCAACCTCCGCGTTCGCTGTTTCCGAACATCCCTAAACATAGCCCTAGCGGGCATCGAAGACGACTGAAAAATCAGGCCCCAGGAAATGCGTTGCAAGCCCCTTTGGACCATCCAAAAGTGTCACAAAAGGAAGGCTTTGGGTACAAGTGATCTCCCCAGGGGAGCCTTTACGCAGCACCACATGCAACTGCACCCTCCGGGTTTGCTGTTCCTGAGCAAACCTAAACGTAGCCCTAGCCGTCTTCGGAGACGAGTGAAAAATCAGGCCCCAGGAAATGCGTTCCGAGGCCTTTTCGCCCATCCAAATGTGCCCCCAAAGGAAGACTTTGGGTACAAGAGAACTCCCCAGGGGAGCCTTTACGCAGCCCCACATGCAACTGGACCCTCCGGGTTCACTGTTTCCGAGCATCCCTAAATATAGCCCTAGCCGGCATTGATGACGACTGAAAAATCAGGCCCCAGGAAATGCGTTGCGAGCCCTTTTTGCCCATCCAAAAGTGCCCCCAAAGGAAGGCTTTGGGTACAAGTGAACTCCCCAGGGGAGCCTTTACGCAGCCCCACATGCAACTGGATCCTCCGGGTTCGCTGTTTCCGAGCATCCCTAAACATAGCCCTAGCCGGCATCGAAGACCATCGAAAAATCAGTCCTCAGGAAACGCGATGCAAGCCCCTTTGGACCATCCAAAAGTGCCCCCAAAGGAAGGCTTTGGTTACAAGTGAACTCCCCAGGGGAGCCTTTACGCAGCCCCACATGCAACTGGACCCTCCGGGTTCGCTGTTCCTGAGCAAACCTAAACGTAGCCCTAGCCGTCATCGGAGACGAGTGAAAAATCAGGCCCCAGGAAATGCGTTGCGAGCCACTTTGGACCATCCAAAAGTGCCCCCAAAGGAAGGCTTTGGGTACAAGTGAACTCCCCAGGGGAGCCTTTACGCAGCCCCACATGCAACTGGACCCTCCGGGTTTGATTTTTCCGAGCAAACCTAAATAGAACCCTAGCTGGCATGGGAGAATCTGAAAAACTGGGCCCCAGAAAACACGTTGCAATCCCCTTTGGACCATCCAAAAGTGCCCCCAAAGGAAGGCTTTGGGTACAAGTGATCTCCCCAGGGGAGCCTTTACGCAGCCCCACATCAAACTGGACCCTCTGGGTTCGCTGTTCCTGAGCAAACCTAAACGTAGCCCTAGACGTCATCGGAGACGACTGAAAAATCAGGCCCCAGGAATTGCTTTGCAAGCCCCTTTGGACCATCCAAAAGTGTCACCAAAGGAAGACTTTGGGTACAAGTGATCTCCCCAGGGGAGCCTTTACGCAGCCCCACATGCAACTGGACCCTCCGGGTTCGCTGTTCCTGAGCAAACCTAAACATAGCCCTAGCCGTCTTCGGAGACGACTGAAAAATCAGGCCCCAGGAAATGCGTTCCGAGGCCTTTTCGCCCATCCAAATGTGCCCCCAAAGGAAGACTTTGGGTACAAGAGAACTCCCCAGGGGAGCCTTTACGCAGCCCCACATGCAACTGGACCCTCCTGGTTCGCTGTTTCCGAGTATCCCTAAATATAGCCCTAGCCGGCATCGATGACGACTGAAAAATCAGGCCCCAGGAAATGCGTTACGAGCCCTTTTCGCCCATCCAAAAGTGCCCCCAAAGGAAGGCTTTGGGTACAAGTGAACTCCCCAGGGGAGCCTTTACGCAGCCCCACATGCAACTGGACCCTCCGGGTTCGCTGTTTCCGAGCATCCCTAAACGTAGCCCTAGCCCCCATCGAAGACGACGGAAAAATCAGGCCCCAGGAAATGCGTTGCGAGCCCTTTTCGCCCATCGAAAAGTACCCCAAAAGGAAGGCTTTGGGTACAAGAGAACTCCCCAGGGGAGCCTTTACGCAGCCTCACATGCAACTGGAGCCTCTGGGTTCCCTGTTCCTGAGCAAACCTAAACGTAGCCCTAGCCGTCATCGGAGACGATTGAAAAATCAGGCCCCAGGAAATGCCTTACGAGCCCCTTTCACCCATCCAGAAGTGCCCCCAAAGGAAAACTTTGGGTACAAGTGAACTCCCCAGGGGAGCCTTTACGCAGCCCCACATGCAACTGGACCCTCCGGGTTTGCTGTTTCCAAGCAACCCTAAATATATCCCTAGCCGGCATGGGAGAAGACTGAAAAACCGATCCCCAGAAAACGCGTTGCAAGCCCCTTTGGACCATTCAAAGGTGTCACCAAAGGAAGGCTTTGGGTACAAGTGAACTCCCCAGGGGAGCCTTTACGCAGCCCCACATGCAACTGGACCCTCCGGGTTCGCTGTTTCCGAGCATCCCTAAACATAGTCCTAGACGGCATCGAAGATGACTGAAAAATCAGGCCCCAGGAAATGCGTTGCAAGCCCTTTTCGCCCATCCAAAAGTGCCCCCAAAGGAAGGCTTTGGGTACAAGTGAACTCCCCAGGGGAGCCTTTACGCAGCCCCACATGCAACTGGACCCTCCGGGTTCGCTGTTTCCGAGCATCCCTAAACATAGCACTAGCCGTCATCGATGACGACTGAAAAATCAGGCCCCAGGAAATGCGTTGCAAGCCCCTTTGGACCATCCAAAAGTGCCCGCAAAGGAAGGCTTCGGGTACAAGTGATCTCCCCAGGGGAGCCTTTACGCAGCCCCACATGCAACTGGACCCTCCGGGTTTGCTGTTCCTGAGCAAACCTAAACGTAGCCCTAGCCGTCTTCGGAGACGAGTGAAAAATCAGGCCCCAGGAAATGCGTTCCAAGGCCTTTTCGCCCATCCAAAAGTGCCCGCAAAGGAAGGCTTTGGGTACAAGTGAACTCCCCAGGGGAGCCTTTACGCAGCCCCACATGCAACTGGACTCTCCGGGTTCGCTGTTCCTGAGCAAACCTAAACGTAGCCCTAGCCGTCATCGGAGACGAGTGAAAAATCAGGCCCCAGGAAATGCGTTGCAAGCCCCTTTGGACCATCCAAAAGTGCCCCCAAAGGAAGGCTTTGGGTACAAGTGAACTCCCCAGGGGAGCCTTTACGCAGCCCCACATGCAACTGGACCCTCCGGGTTCGATTTTTCCGAGCAAACCTAAATAGAACCCTAGCTGGCATGGGAGAATCTGAAAAACCGGGCCCCAGAAAACACGTTGCAATCCCCTTTGGACCATCCAAAAGTGTCACCAAAGGAAGGCTTTGGGTACAAGTGAACTCCCCAGGGGAGCCTTTACGCAGCCCCACATGCAACTGGACCCTCCGGGTTCGCTGTTTCCGAGCATCCCGATACATAGCCCTAGCCGGCAAAGGAGACGACTGAAAAATCAGGCCCCAGGAAATGCGTTGCGAGGCCTTTTCGCCCATCCAAAAGTGCCCCCAAAGGAAGGCTTTGGGTACAAGTGAACTCCCCAGGGGAGCCTTTACGCAGCCCCACATGGAACTGCAACCTCCGCGTTCGCTGTTTCCGAACATCCCTAAACATAGCCCTAGCGGGCATCGAAGACGACTGAAAAATCAGGCCCCAGGAAATGCGTTGCAAGCCCCTTTGGACCATCCAAAAGTGTCACAAAAGGAAGGCTTTGGGTACAAGTGATCTCCCCAGGGGAGCCTTTACGCAGCACCACATGCAACTGCACCCTCCGGGTTTGCTGTTCCTGAGCAAACCTAAACGTAGCCCTAGCCGTCTTCGGAGACGAGTGAAAAATCAGGCCCCAGGAAATGCGTTCCGAGGCCTTTTCGCCCATCCAAATGTGCCCCCAAAGGAAGGCTTTGGGTACAAGAGAACTCCCCAGGGGAGCCTTTACGCAGCCCCACATGCAACTGGACCCTCCGGGTTCACTGTTTCCGAGCATCCCTAAATATAGCCCTAGCCGGCATTGATGACGACTGAAAAATCAGGCCCCAGGAAATGCGTTGCGAGCCCTTTTTGCCCATCCAAAAGTGCCCCTAAAGGAAGGCTTTGGGTACAAGTTTATTCCCCAGGGGAGGCTTTACGCAGCCCCACATGCAACTGGATCCTCCGGGTTCGCTGTTTCCGAGCATCCCTAAACATAGCCCTAGCCGGCATCGAAGACCATCGAAAAATCAGTCCCCAGGAAACGCGATGCAAGCCCCTTCGGACCATCCAAAAGTGCCCCCAAAGGAAGGCTTTGGTTACAAGTGAACTCCCCAGGGGAGCCTTTACGCAGCCCCACATGCAACTGGACCCTCCGGGTTCGCTGTTTCCGAGCATCCCTAAACATAGCCCTAGCCGTCATCGGAGACGACTGAAAAATCAGGCCCCAGGAAATGCGTTGCGAGCCCTTTTCGCCCATCCAAAAGTACCCCAAAGGAAGGCTTTGGGTACAAGAGAACTCCCCAGGGGAGCCTTTACGCAGCCCCACATCAAACTGGACCCTTCGGGTTCGATTTTTCCGAGCAACCCTAAATATATCCCTAGCCGGCATGGGAGAAGACTGAAAACCCGGGCCACAGAAAACGCGTTGCAAGCCCCATTGGACGATCCAAAAGTGTCACCAAAGGAAGGCTTTGGGTACAAGAGAACTCCCCAGGGGAGCCTTTACGCAGCCCCACATGCAACTGGACCCTCCGGGTTCGCTGTTTCCGAGCATCCCTAAACATAGCCCTAGCCGGCATCGATGACGACTGAAAAATCAGGCCCCAGGAAATGCGTTACGAGCCCTTTTCGACCATCCAAAATTGCCCCCAAAGGAAGGCTTTGGGTACAAGAGAACTCCCCAGGGGAGCCTTTACGCAGCCCCACATGCAACTGGACCCTCCGGGTTCGCTGTTCCTGAGCAAACCTAAACGTAGCCCTTTCCGTCATCGGAGACGAGTGAAAAATCAGGCCCCAGGAAATGCGTTGCAAGCCCCTTTGGACCATCCAGAAATGCCCCCAAAGGAAGGCTTTGGATACAAGTGAACTCCCCAGGGGAGCCTTTACGCAGCCCCACATGCAACTGGACCCTCTGGGTTCGCTGTTTCCGAGCATCCCTAAACATAGCCCTAGCCAACATCGAAGACGACTGAAAAATCAGGCCCCAGGAAATGCGTTCCGAGGCCTTTTCTCCCATCCAAAAGTACCCCCAAAGGAACGCTTTGAGTACAAGAGAACTCCCCAGGGGAGCCTTTACGCAGCACCACATGCAACTGGACCCTCCGGGTTCGCTGTTTCCGAGCATCCCTAAACATATCACTAGCCGTCATCGAAGACGACTGAAAAATCAGGCCCCAGGAAATGCGTTATGAGCCCTTTTCGACCATCCAAAAGTACCCCCAAAGGAAGGCTTTGGGTACAAGTGAACTCCCCAGAGGAGCCTTTACGCAGCCCCACATGCAACTGGACCCTCCGGGTTCGCTGTTCCTGAGCAAACCTAAACGTAGCCCTAGCTGTCATCGGAGAGGACTGAAAAATCAGGCCCCAGGAAATGCGTTCCGAGGCCTTTTCGCCCATCCAAAAGTGCCCGCAAAGGAAGACATTGGGTACAAGTGAACTCCCCAGGGGAGCCTTTACGCAGCCCCACATGCAACTGGACCCTCCGGGTTCGCTGTTCCCGAGCATCCCTAAACATATCCTTAGCCGGCATCGAAGATGACTGAAAAATCAGGCCCCAGGAAATGCGTTGCGATGCCTTTTCACCCATCCAAAAGTGCCCCCAAAGGAAGGCTTTGGGTACAAGTGAACTCCCCAGGGGAGCCTTTACGCAGCCCCACATGCAACTGGATCCTCCGGGTTCGCTGCTTCCGAGCATCCCTAAACATAGCCCTAGCCGGCATCGAAGACCATCGAAAAATCAGTCCCCAGGAAACGCGATGCAAGCCCCTTTGGACCATCCAAAAGTGCCCCCAAAGGAAGGCTTTGGGTACAAGTGAACTCCCCAGGGGAGCCTTTACGCAGCCCCACATGCAACTGGACCCTCCGGGTTCGCTGTTTCCGAGCATCCCTAAACATAGCCCTAGCCGGCATCGAAGACGACTGAAAAATCAGGCCCCAGGAAATGCGTTCCGAGGCCTTTTCACCCATCCAAAAGTGCCCCCAAAGGAAGGCTTTGGGTACAAGTGAACTCCCCAGGGGAGCCTTTACGCAGCCTCACATGCAACTGGACCCTCCGGGTTCGCTGTTCCTGAGCAAACCTAAACGTAGCCCTTGCCGTCATCGGAGACGAGTGAAAAATCAGGCCCCAGGAAATGCGTTCCGAGGCCTTTTGGACCATCCAAATGTGCCCCCAAAGGAAGGCTTTGGATACAAGTGAACTCCCCAGGGGAGACTTTATGCAGCTCCACATGCACCTTGACACTCCGTGTACGCTCTTTCACATTAAGTTTAAATATATCCCTAGCCGGCATGGGAGAAGACTGAAAAACCGAGCCCCAGAAAACGCGTTGCAAGCCCCTTTGGACCATTCAAAGGTGTCACCAAAGGAAGGCTTTGGGTACAAGTGAACTCCCCAGGGGAGCCTTTACGCAGCCCCACATGCAACTGGACCCTCCGGGTTCGCTGTTTCCGAGCATCCCTAAACATAGTCCTAGACGGCATCGAAGATGACTGAAAAATCAGGCCCCAGGAAATGCGTTGCAAGCCCTTTTCGCCCATCCAAAAGTGCCCCCAAAGGAAGGCTTTGGGTACAAGTGAACTCCCCAGGGGAGCCTTTACGCAGCCCCACATGCAACTGGACCCTCCGGGTTCGCTGTTTCCGAGCATCCCTAAACATAGCACTAGCCGTCATCGATGACGACTGAAAAATCAGGCCCCAGGAAATGCGTTGCAAGCCCCTTTGGACCATCCAAAAGTGCCCGCAAAGGAAGGCTTCGGGTACAAGTGATCTCCCCAGGGGAGCCTTTACGCAGCCCCACATGCAACTGGACCCTCCGGGTTTGCTGTTCCTGAGCAAACCTAAACGTAGCCCTAGCCGTCTTCGGAGACGAGTGAAAAATCAGGCCCCAGGAAATGCGTTCCAAGGCCTTTTCGCCCATCCAAAAGTGCCCCCAAAGGAAGGCTTTGGGTACAAGTGAACTCCCCAGGGGAGCCTTTACGCAGCCCCACATGCAACTGGACTCTCCGGGTTCGCTGTTCCTGAGCAAACCTAAACGTAGCCCTAGCCGTCATCGGAGACGAGTGAAAAATCAGGCCCCAGGAAATGCGTTGCAAGCCCCTTTGGACCATCCAAAAGTGCCCCCAAAGGAAGGCTTTGGGTACAAGTGAACTCCCCAGGGGAGCCTTTACGCAGCCCCACATGCAACTGGACCCTCCGGGTTCGATTTTTCCGAGCAAACCTAAATAGAACCCTAGCTGGCATGGGAGAATCTGAAAAACCGGGCCCCAGAAAACACGTTGCAATCCCCTTTGGACCATCCAAAAGTGTCACCAAAGGAAGGCTTTGGGTACAAGTGAACTCCCCAGGGGAGCCTTTACGCAGCCCCACATGCAACTGGACCCTCCAGGTTCGCTGTTTCCGAACATCCCTAAACATAGCCCTAGCGGGCATCGAAGACGACTGAAAAATCAGGCCCCAGGAAATGCGTTGCAAGCCCCTTTGGACCATCCAAAAGTGTCACAAAAGGAAGGCTTTGGGTACAAGTGATCTCCCCAGGGGAGCCTTTACGCAGCACCACATGCAACTGCACCCTCCGGGTTTGCTGTTCCTGAGCAAACCTAAACGTAGCCCTAGCCGTCTTCGGAGACGACTGAAAAATCAGGCCCCAGGAAATGCGTTGCGAGGCCTTTTCGCCCATCCAAAAGTGCCCCCAAAGGAAGGCTTTGGGTACAAGTGAACTCCCCAGGGGAGCCTTTACGCAGCCCCACATGGAACTGCAACCTCCGGGTTCGCTGTTTCCGAACATCCCTAAACATAGCCCTAGCGGGCATCGAAGACGACTGAAAAATCAGGCCCCAGGAAATGCGTTGCAAGCCCCTTTGGACCATCCAAAAGTGTCACAAAAGGAAGGCTTTGGGTACAAGTGATCTCCCCAGGGGAGCCTTTACGCAGCACCACATGCAACTGCACCCTCCGGGTTTGCTGTTCCTGAGCAAACCTAAACGTAGCCCTAGCCGTCTTCGGAGACGAGTGAAAAATCAGGCCCCAGGAAATGCGTTCCGAGGCCTTTTCGCCCATCCAAATGTGCCCCCAAAGGAAGGCTTTGGGTACAAGAGAACTCCCCAGGGGAGCCTTTACGCAGCCCCACATGCAACTGGACCCTCCGGGTTCACTGTTTCCGAGCATCCCTAAATATAGCCCTAGCCGGCATTGATGACGACTGAAAAATCAGGCCCCAGGAAATGCGTTGCGAGCCCTTTTTGCCCATCCAAAAGTGCCCCTAAAGGAAGGCTTTGGGTACAAGTGAATTCCCCAGGGGAGGCTTTACGCAGCCCCACATGCAACTGGATCCTCCGGGTTCGCTGTTTCCGAGCATCCCTAAACATAGCCCTAGCCGGCATCGAAGACCATCGAAAAATCAGTCCCCAGGAAACGCGATGCAAGCCCCTTCGGACCATCCAAAAGTGCCCCCAAAGGAAGGCTTTGGTTACAAGTGAACTCCCCAGGGGAGCCTTTACGCAGCCCCACATGCAACTGGACCCTCCGGGTTCGCTGTTTCCGAGCATCCCTAAACATAGCCCTAGCCGTCATCGGAGACGACTGAAAAATCAGGCCCCAGGAAATGCGTTGCGAGCCCTTTTCGCCCATCCAAAAGTACCCCAAAGGAAGGCTTTGGGTACAAGAGAACTCCCCAGGGGAGCCTTTACGCAGCCCCACATCAAACTGGACCCTTCGGGTTCGATTTTTCCGAGCAACCCTAAATATATCCCTAGCCGGCATGGGAGAAGACTGAAAACCCGGGCCACAGAAAACGCGTTGCAAGCCCCATTGGACGATCCAAAAGTGTCACCAAAGGAAGGCTTTGGGTACAAGAGAACTCCCCAGGGGAGCCTTTACGCAGCCCCACATGCAACTGGACCCTCCGGGTTCGCTGTTTCCGAGCATCCCTAAACATAGCCCTAGCCGGCATCGATGACGACTGAAAAATCAGGCCCCAGGAGTGCGTTACGAGCCCTTTTCGACCATCCAAAAGTGCCCCTAAAGGAAGGCTTTGGGTACAAGTGAACTCCCCAGGGGAGCCTTTACGCAGCCCCACATGCAACTGGACCCTCCGGGTTCGCTGTTCCTGAGCAAACCTAAACATAGCCCTACCCGGCCTCGAAGACGACTGAAAAATCAGGCCCCAAGAAATGCGTTGCGAGCCACTTTGGAAAATCCAAAAGTGCCCCCAAAAGAAGGCTTTGGGTACAAGTGAACTCCCCAGGGGAGCCTTTACGCAGCCCCACATGCAACTGGACCCTCCGGGTTCGATTTTTCCGAGCAAACCTAAATAGAACCCTGGCGGGCATGGAAGAATCTGAAAAACCGGGCCCCAGAAAACACGTTGCAATCCCCTTTGGACCATCCAAAAGTGTCACCAAAGGAAGGCTTTGGGTACAAGTGAACTCCCCAGGGGAGCCTTTACGCAGCCCCACATGCAACTGGACCCTCCGGGTTCGCTGTTCCTGAGCAAACCTAAACGTAGCCCTTGCCGTCATTGGAGACGACTGAAAAATCAGGCCCCAGGAAATGCGTTGCAAGCCCCTTTGGACCATCCAGAAATGCCCGCAAAGGAAGGCTTTGGGTACAAGTGATCTCCCCAGGGGAGCCTTTACGCAGCCCCACATGCAACTGGACCCTCCGGGTTTGCTGTTCCTGAGCAAACCTAAACGTAGCCCTAGCTGTCTTCGGAGACGAGTGAAAAATCAGGCCCCAGGAAATGCGTTGCGAGCCCTTTTCGCCCATCCAAATGTGCCCCCAAAGGAAGACTTTGGGTACAAGAGAACTCCCCAGGGGAGCCTTTACGCAGCCCCACATGCAACTGGACCCTCCGGGTTCGCTGTTTCCGAGCATCCCTAAACATAGCCCTAGCCGGCATCGATGACGACTGAAAAATCAGGCCCCAGGAAATGCGTTACGAGCCCTTTTCGACCATCCAAAATTGCCCCCAAAGGAAGGCTTTGGGTACAAGAGAACTCCCCAGGGGAGCCTTTACGCAGCCCCACATGCAACTGGACCCTCCGGGTTCGCTGTTCCTGAGCAAACCTAAACGTAGCCCTTTCCGTCATCGGAGACGAGTGAAAAATCAGGCCCCAGGAAATGCGTTGCAAGCCCCTTTGGACCATCCAGAAATGCCCCCAAAGGAAGGCTTTGGATACAAGTGAACTCCCCAGGGGAGCCTTTACGCAGCCCCACATGCAACTGGACCCTCTGGGTTCGCTGTTTCCGAGCATCCCTAAACATAGCCCTAGCCAACATCGAAGACGACTGAAAAATCAGGCCCCAGGAAATGCGTTCCGAGGCCTTTTCTCCCATCCAAAAGTACCCCCAAAGGAACGCTTTGAGTACAAGAGAACTCCCCAGGGGAGCCTTTACGCAGCACCACATGCAACTGGACCCTCCGGGTTCGCTGTTTCCGAGCATCCCTAAACATATCACTAGCCGTCATCGAAGACGACTGAAAAATCAGGCCCCAGGAAATGCGTTACGAGCCCTTTTCGACCATCCAAAAGTACCCCCAAAGGAAGGCTTTGGGTACAAGTGAACTCCCCAGAGGAGCCTTTACGCAGCCCCACATGCAACTGGACCCTCCGGGTTCGCTGTTCCTGAGCAAACCTAAACGTAGCCCTAGCTGTCATCGGAGAGGACTGAAAAATCAGGCCCCAGGAAATGCGTTCCGAGGCCTTTTCGCCCATCCAAAAGTGCCCGCAAAGGAAGACATTGGGTACAAGTGAACTCCCCAGGGGAGCCTTTACGCAGCCCCACATGCAACTGGACCCTCCGGGTTCGCTGTTCCCGAGCATCCCTAAACATATCCCTAGCCGGCATCGAAGATGACTGAAAAATCAGGCCCCAGGAAATGCGTTGCGATGCCTTTTCACCCATCCAAAAGTGCCCCCAAAGGAAGGCTTTGGGTACAAGTGAACTCCCCAGGGGAGCCTTTACGCAGCCCCACATGCAACTGGATCCTCCGGGTTCGCTGCTTCCGAGCATCCCTAAACATAGCCCTAGCCGGCATCGAAGACCATCGAAAAATCAGTCCCCAGGAAACGCGATGCAAGCCCCTTTGGACCATCCAAAAGTGCCCCCAAAGGAAGGCTTTGGGTACAAGTGAACTCCCCAGGGGAGCCTTTACGCAGCCCCACATGCAACTGGACCCTCCGGGTTCGCTGTTTCCGAGCATCCCTAAACATAGCCCTAGCCGGCATCGAAGACGACTGAAAAATCAGGCCCCAGGAAATGCGTTCCGAGGCCTTTTCGCCCATCCAAAAGTGCCCCCAAAGGAAGGCTTTGGGTACAAGTGAACTCCCCAGGGGAGCCTTTACGCAGCCTCACATGCAACTGGACCCTCCGGGTTCGCTGTTCCTGAGCAAACCTAAACGTAGCCCTTGCCGTCATCGGAGACGAGTGAAAAATCAGGCCCCAGGAAATGCGTTCCGAGGCCTTTTGGACCATCCAAATGTGCCCCCAAAGGAAGGCTTTGGATACAAGTGAACTCCCCAGGGGAGACTTTATGCAGCTCCACATGCACCTTGACACTCCGTGTACGCTCTTTCACATTAAGTTTAAATATATCCCTAGCCGGAATGGGAGCAGACTGAAAAACCGGGCCCAGAAAACGCGTTGCAAGCCCCTTTGGACCATCCAAAAGTGCCCCGAAAGGAAGGCTTTGGGTAAAAGTGAACTCCCCAGGGGAGCCTTTACGCAGCCCCACATGCAACTGGACCCTCCGGGTTTGCTGTTCCTGAGCAAACCTAAACGTAGCCCTAGCCGGCATGAGAGAAAACTGAAAAACCGGGACCCAGAAAACGCGTTGCAAGCCCCTTTGGACCATCCAAAAGTGCCCCCAAAAAAAGGCTTTGGGTACAACTGAAGTTCCCAGGGGAGCCTTTACGCAGCCCCACATGCAAGTGGACCCTCCGGGTTCGCTGTTTCCGAGCATCCCTAAACATAGCCCTAGCCGGCATCGAAGATGACGGAAAAATCAGGCCCCAGGAAATGCGTTGCGAGCCCTTTTCGCCCATCCAAAAGTACCCCAAAAGGAAGGCTTTGGGTACAAGAGAACTCCCCAGGGGAGCCTTTACGCAGCCTCACATGCAACTGGACCCTCCGGGTTCCCTGTTCCTGAGCAAACCTAAACGTAGCCCTAGCCGTCATCGGAGACGATTGAAAAATCAGGCCCCAGGAAATGCGTTACGAGCCCCTTTCACCCATCCAGAAGTGCCCCCAAAGGAAAACTTTGGGTACAAGTGAACTCCCCAGGGGAGCCTTTACGCAGCCCCACATGCAACTGGACCCTCCGGGTTTGCTGTTTCCAAGCAACCCTAAATATATCCCTAGCCGGCATGGGAGAAGACTGAAAAACCGAGCCCCAGAAAACGCGTTGCAAGCCCCTTTGGACCATCCAAAGGTGTCACCAAAGGAAGGCTTTGGGTACAAGTGAACTCCCCAGGGGAGCCTTTACGCAGCCCCACATGCAACTGGACCCTCCGGGTTCGCTGTTTCCGAGCATCCCTAAACATAGCACTAGCCGTCATCGATGACGACTGAAAAATCAGGCCCCAGGAAATGCGTTGCAAGCCCCTTTGGACCATCCAAAAGTGCCCGCAAAGGAAGGCTTCGGGTACAAGTGATCTCCCCAGGGGAGCCTTTACGCAGCCCCACATGCAACTGGACCCTCCGGGTTTGCTGTTCCTGAGCAAACCTAAACGTAGCCCTAGCCGTCTTCGGAGACGAGTGAAAAATCAGGCCCCAGGAAATGCGTTCCGAGGCCTTTTCGCCCATCCAAAAGTGCCCCTAAAGGAAGGCTTTGGGTACAAGTGAACTCCCCAGGGGAGCCTTTACGCAGCCCCACATGCAACTGGACTCTCCGGGTTCGCTGTTCCTGAGCAAACCTAAACGTAGCCCTAGCCGTATTCGGAGACGAGTGAAAAATCAGGCCCCAGGAAATGCGTTGTGAGCCACTTTGGACCATCCAAAAGTGCCCCCAAAGGAAGGCTTTGGGTACAAGTGAACTCCCCAGGGGAGCCTTTACGCAGCCCCACATGCAACTGGACCCTCCGGGTTCGATTTTTCCGAGCAAACCTAAATAGAACCCTAGCCGGCATGGGAGAATCTGAAAAACCGGGCCCCAGAAAACACGTTGCAATCCCCTTTGGACCATCCAAAAGTGTCACCAAAGGAAGGCTTTGGGTACAAGTGAACTCCCCAGGGGAGCCTTTACGCAGCCCCACATGCAACTGGACCCTCCGGGTTCGCTGTTTCCGAGCATCCCGATACATAGCCCTAGCCGGCAAAGGAGACGACTGAAAAATCAGGCCCCAGGAAATGCGTTGCGAGGCCTTTTCGCCCATCCAAAAGTGCCCCCAAAGGAAGGCTTTGGGTACAAGTGAACTCCCCAGGGGAGCCTTTACGCAGCCCCACATGCAACTGGACCCTCCGGGTTCGCTGTTCCTGAGCAAACCTAAACGTAGCCCTTGCCGTCATTGGAGGCGAGTGAAAAATCAGGCCCCAGGAAATGCGTTGCGAGCCCCTTTGGAACATCCAGAAATGCCCCCAAAGGAAGGCTTTGGATACAAGTGAACTCCCCAGGGGAGCCTTTACGCAGCCCCACATGCAACTGGACCCTCTGGGTTCGCTGTTTCCGAGCATCCCTAAACATAGCCCTAGCCAACATCGAAGACAAGTGAAAAATCAGGCCCCAGGAAATGCGTTGCGAGCCCTTTTCGCCCATCCAAAAGTACCCCCAAAGGAAGGCTTTGGGTACAAGTGATCTCCCCAGGGGAACCTTTACGCAGCCCCACATGCAACTGCACCCTCCGGGTTTGCTGTTCCTGAGCAAACCTAAACGTAGCCCTAGCCGTCTTCGGAGACGAGTGAAAAATCAGGCCCCAGGAAATGCGTTCCGAGGCCTTTTCGCCCATCCAAATGTGCCCCCAAAGGAAGACTTTGGGTACAAGAGAACTCCCCAGGGGAGCCTTTACGCAGCCCCACATGCAACTGGACCCTCCGGGTTCGCTGTTTCCGAGCATCCCTAAACATAGTCCTAGACGGCATCGAAGATGACTGAAAAATCAGGCCCCAGGAAATGCGTTGCAAGCCCTTTTCGCCCATCCAAAAGTGCCCCCAAAGGAAGGCTTTGGGTACAAGTGAACTCCCCAGGGGAGCCTTTACGCAGCCCCACATGCAACTGGACCCTCCGGGTTCGCTGTTTCCGAGCATCCCTAAACATATCACTAGCCGTCATCGATGACGACTGAAAAATCAGGCCCCAGGAAATGCGTTGCAAGCCCCTTTGGACCATCCAAAAGTGCCCGCAAAGGAAGGCTTTGGGTACAAGTGATCTCCCCAGGGGAGCCTTTACGCAGCCCCACATGCAACTGGACCCTCCGGGTTTGCTGTTCCTGAGCAAACCTAAACGTAGCCCTAGCCGTCTTCGGAGACGAGTGAAAAATCAGGCCCCAGGAAATGCGTTACGAGGCCTTTTCGCCCATCCAAAAGTGCCCCCAAAGGAAGGCTTTGGGTACAAGTGAACTCCCCAGGGGAGCCTTTACGCAGCCCCACATGCAACTGGACTCTCCGGGTTCGCTGTTCCTGAGCAAACCTAAACGTAGCCCTAGCCGTCATCGGAGACGAGTGAAAAATCAGGCCCCAGGAAATGCGTTGCGAGCCACTTTGGACCATCCAAAAGTGCCCCCAAAGGAAGGCGTTGGGTACAAGTGAACTCCCCAGGGGAGCCTTTACGCAGCCCCACATGCAACTGGACCCTCCGGGTTCGATTTTTCCGAGCAAACCTAAATAGAACCCTAGCCGGCATGGGAGAATCTGAAAAACCGGGCCCCAGAAAACACGTTGCAATCCCCTTTGGACCATCCAAAAGTGTCACCAAAGGAAGGCTTTGGGTACAAGTGAACTCCCCAGGGGAGCCTTTACGCAGCCCCACATGCAACTGGACCCTCCGGGTTCGCTGTTTCCGAGCATCCCGATACATAGCCCTAGACGTCATCGGAGACGACTGAAAAATCAGGCCCCAGGAAATGCGTTGCGAGCCCTTTTCGCCCATCCAAAAGTGCCCCCAAAGGAAGGCTTTGGGTACAAGTGAACTCCCCAGGGGAGCCTTTACGCAGCCCTATATGCAACTGGACTCTCCGGTTTCGCTGTTCCTGAGAAAACCTAAACGTAGCCCTAGCCGTCATCGGAGACGAGTGAAAAATCAGGCCCCAGGAAATGCTTTGCGAGCCACTTTGGACCATCCAGAAATGCCCCCAAAGGAAGGCTTTGGATACAAGTGAACTCCCCAGGGGATCCTTTACGCAGCCCCACATGCAACTGGACCCTCCGGGTTCGCTGTTTCCGAGCATCCCTAAATATAGCCCTAGACGGCATCGATGACGACTGAAAAATCAGGCCCCAGGAAATGCGTTACGAGCCCTTTTCGACCATCCAAAAGTGCCCCCAAAGGAAGGCTTTGGGTACAAGAGAACTCCCCAGGGGAGCCTTTACGCAGCCCCACATGCAACTGGACCCTCCGGGTTTGCTGTTCCTGAGCAAACCTAAACGTAGCCCTATCCGTCATCGGAGACGACTGAAAAATCAGGCCCCAGGAAATGCGTTGCGAGCCCCTTTGGACCATCCAGAAATGCCCCCAAAGGAAGGCTTTGGATACAAGTGAACTCCCCAGGGGAGCCTTTACGCAGCCCCACATGCAACTGGACCCTCTGGGTTTGCTGTTTCCGAGCATCCCTAAACATAGCCCTAGCCAACATCGAAGACGACTGAAAAATCAGGCCCCAGGAAATGCGTTGCGAGCCCTTTTCGCCCATCCAAAAGTACCCCCAAAGGAATGCTTTGAGTACAAGAGAACTCCCCAGGGGAGCCTTTACGCAGCACCACATGCAACTGCACCCTCAGGGTTCGCTGTTCATGAGCAAACCTAAACGTAGCCCTAGCCGTCATCGAAGACGACTGAAAAATCAGGCCCCAGGAAATGCGTTGCGATGCCTTTTCACCCATCCAAAAGTGCCCCCAAAGGAAGGCATTGGGTACAAGTGAACTCCCCAGGGGAGCCTTTACGCAGCCCCACATGCAACTGGATCCTCCGGGTTCGCTGTTTCCGAGCATCCCTAAACATAGCCCTAGCCGGCATCGAAGACCATAGAAAAATCAGTCCCCAGGAAACGCGATGCAAGCCCCTTTGGACCATCCAAAAGTGCCCCCAAAGGAAGGCTTTGGTTACAAGTGAACTCCACAGGGGAGCCTTTACGCAGCCCCACATGCAACTGGACCCTCCGGGTTCGCTGTTTCCGAGCATCCCTAAACATAGCCCTAGCCGGCATCGAAGACGACTGAAAAATCAGGCCCCAGGAAATGCGTTGCGAGGCCTTTTCGCCCATCCAAAAGTGCCCCCAAAGGAAGGCTTTGGGTACAAGTGAACTCCCCAGGGGAGCCTTTACGCAGCCCCACATGCAACTGGACCCTCCGGGTTCGCTGTTCCTGAGCAAACCTAAACGTAGCCCTTGCCGTCATCGGAGACGAGTGAAAAATCAGGCCCCAGGAAATGCGTTCGGAGGCCTTTTGGACCATCCAAATGTGCCCCCAAAGGAAGGCTTTGGATACAAGTGAACTCCCCAGGGGAGACTTTATGCAGCTCCACATGCACCTTGACACTCCGTGTACGCTCTTTCACATTAAGTTTAAATATATCCCTAGCCGGAATGGGAGCAGACTGAAAAACCGGGCCCAGAAAACGCGTTGCAAGCCCCTTTGGTCCATCCAAAAGTGCCCCGAAAGGAAGGCTTTGGGTAAACGTGAACTCCCCAGGGGAGCCTTTACGCAGCCCCACATGCAACTGGACCCTCCGGGTTTGCTGTTCCTGAGCAAACCTAAACGTAGCCCTAGCCGGCATGAGAGAAGACTGAAAAACCGGGACCCAGAAAACGCGTTGCAAGCCCTTTTCGCCCATCCAAAAGTGCCCCAAAAAAAAGGCTTTGGGTACATCTGAAGTTCCCAGGGGAGCCTTTACGCAGCCCCACATGCAAGTGGACCCTCCGGGTTCGCTGTTTCCGAGCATCCCTATACATAGCCCTAGCCAGCATCGAAGACCATCGAAAAATCAGTCCGCAGGAAACGCGATGCAAGCCCCTTTGGACCATCCAAAAGTGTCACAAAAGGAAGGCTTTGGGTACAAGTGAACTCCCCAGGGGAGCCTTTACGCAGCCTCACATGCAACTGGACCCTCTGGGTTCCCTGTTCCTGAGAAAACCTAAACGTAGCCCTAGCCGTCATCGGAGACGATTGAAAAATCAGGCCCCAGGAAATGCGTTACGAGCCCCTTTCACCCATCCAGAAGTGCCCCCAAAGGAAAACTTTGGGTACAAGTGAACTCCCCAGGGGAGCCTTTACGCAGCCCCACATGCAACTGGACCCTCCGGGTTCGCTGTTTCCGAGCATCCCTAAACATAGTCCTAGACGGCATCGAAGATGACTGAAAAATCAGGCCCCAGGAAATGCGTTGCAAGCCCTTTTCGCCCATCCAAAAGTGCCCCCAAAGGAAGGCTTTGGGTACAAGTGAACTCCCCAGGGGAGCCTTTACGCAGCCCCACATGCAACTGGACCCTCCGGGTTCGCTGTTTCCGAGCATCCCTAAACATAGCACTAGCCGTCATCGATGACGACTGAAAAATCAGGCCCCAGGAAATGCGTTGCAAGCCCCTTTGGACCATCCAAAAGTGCCCGCAAAAGAAGGCTTCGGGTACAAGTGATCTCCCCAGGGGAGCCTTTACGCAGCCCCACATGCAACTGGACCCTCCGGGTTTGCTGTTCCTGAGCAAACCTAAACGTAGCCCTAGCCGTCTTCGGAGACGAGTGAAAAATCAGGCCCCAGGAAATGCGTTCCAAGGCCATTTCGCCCATCCAAAAGTGCCCCCAAAGGAAGGCTTTGGGTACAAGTGAACTCCCCAGGGGAGCCTTTACGCAGCCCCACATGCAACTGGACTCTCCGGGTTCGCTGTTCCTGAGCAAACCTAAACGTAGCCCTAGCCGTCATCGGAGACGAGTGAAAAATCAGGCCCTAGGAAATGCGTTGTGAGCCACTTTGGACCATCCAAAAGTGCCCCCAAAGGAAGGCTTTGGGTACAAGAGAACTCCCCAGGGGAGCCTTTACGCAGCCCCACATGCAACTGGACCCTCCGGGTTCGATTTTTCCGAGCAAACCTAAATAGAACCCTAGCCGGCATGGGAGAATCTGAAAAACCGGGCCCCAGAAAACACGTTGCAATCCCCTTTGGACCATCCAAAAGTGTCACCAAAGGAAGGCTTTGGGTACAAGTGAACTCCCCAGGGGAGCCTTTACGGAGCCCCACATGCAACTGGACCCTCCGGGTTCACTGTTTCCGAGCATCCCGATACATAGCCCTAGCCGGCAAAGGAGACGACTGAAAAATCAGGCCCCAGGAAATGCGTTGCGAGCCCTTTTCGCCCATCCAAAAGTGCCCACAAAGGAAGGCTTTGGGTACAAGTGAACTCCCCAGGGGAGCCTTTACGCAGCCCCACATGGAACTGCAACCTCCGCGTTCGCTGTTTCCGAACATCCCTAAACATAGCCCTAGCGGGCATCGAAGACGACTGAAAAATCAGGCCCCAGGAAATGCGTTGCAAGCCCCTTTGGACCATCCAAAAGTGCCCGCAAAGGAAGGCTTTGGGTACAAGTGATCTCCCCAGGGGAGTCTTTACGCAGCACCACATGCAACTGCACCCTCCGGGTTTGCTGTTCCTGAGCAAACCTAAACGTAGCCCTAGCCGTCTTCGGAGACGAGTGAAAAATCAGGCCCCAGGAAATGCGTTCCGAGGCCTTTTCGCCCATCCAAATGTGCCCCCAAAGGAACACTTTGGGTACAAGAGAACTCCCCAGGGGAGCCTTTACGCAGCCCCACATGCAACTGGACCCTCCGGGTTCACTGTTTCCGAGCATCCCTAAATATAGCCCTAGCGGGCATTGATGACGACCGAAAAATCAGGCCCCAGGAAATGCGTTGCGAGCCCTTTTTGCCCATCCAAAAGTGCCCCTAAAGGAAGGCTTTGGGTACAAGTGAACTCCCCAGGGGAGCCTTTACGCAGCCCCACATGCAACTGGACCCTCCGGGTTCGCTGTTCCTGAGCAAACCTAAAGGTAGCCCTTGCCGTCATCGGAGACGAGTGAAAAATCAGGCCCCAGGAAATGCGTTGCGAGCCCCTTTGGACCATCCAGAAATGCCCCCAAAGGAAGGCTTTGGATACAAGTGAACTCCCCAGGGGAGCCTTTACGCAGCCCCACATGCAACTGGACCCTCTGGGTTCGCTGTTTCCGAGCATCCCTAAACATAGCCCTAGCCAACATCGAAGACGACTCAAAAATCAGGCCCCAGGAAATGCCTTGCGAGCCCTTTTCGCCCATCCAAAAGTACCCCCAAAGGAAGGCTTTGAGTACAAGAGAACTCCCCAGGGGAGCCTTTACGCAGCACCACATGCAACTGCACCCTCAGGGTTCGCTGTTCATGAGCAAACCTAAACGTAGCCCTAGCCGTCATCTGAGACGACAGAAAAATCGGGCCACAGGAAATGCGTTGCAAGCCCCTTTGAACCATCCAAAAGTGCCCGCAAAGAAAGGCTTTGGGTACAAGTGATCTCCCCAGGGGAGCCTTTACGCAGCCCCACATGCAACTGGACCCTCCGGGTTCACTGTTCCTGAGCAAACCTAAACGTAGCCCTAGCCGTATTCGGAGACGAGTGAAAAATCAGGCCCCAGGAAATGCGTTCCGAGGCCTTTTCGCCCATCCAAATGTGCCCCCAAAGGAAGACTTTGGGTACAAGAGAACTCCCCAGGGGAGCCTTTACGCAGCCCCACATGCAACTGGACCCTCCGGGTTCGCTGTTTCCGAGCATCCCTAAACATAGCCCTAGCCGGCATCGATGACGACTGAAAAATCAGGCCCCAGGAAATGCGTTACGAGCCCTTTTCGCCCATCCAAAAGTGCCCCCAAAGGAAGGCTTTGGGTACAAGTGAACTCCCCAGGGGAGCCTTTACGCAGCCCCACATGCAACTGGACCCTCCGGGTTCGCTGTTCCTGAGCAAACCTAAACGTAGCCCTTGCCGTCATTGGAGACGACTGAAAAATCAGGCCCCAGGAAATGCGTTGCGAGCCCCTTTGGAACATCCAGAAATGCCCCCAAAGGAAGGCTTTGGATACAAGTGAACTCCCCAGGGGAGCCTTTACGCAGCCCCACATGCAACTGGACCCTCTGGGTTCGCTGTTTCCGAGCATCCCTAAACATAGCCCTAGCCAACATCGAAGACAAGTGAAAAATCAGGCCCCAGGAAATGCCTTGCGAGCCCTTTTCGCCCATCCAAAAGTACCCCCAAAGGAAGGCTTTGAGTACAAGTGATCTCCCCAGGGGAGCCTTTACGCAGCACCACATGCAACTGCACCCTCCGGGTTTGCTGTTCCTGAGCAAACCTAAACGTAGCCCTAGCCGTCATCGGAGACGAGTGAAAAATCAGGCCCCAGGAAATGCGTTCCGAGGCCTTTTCGCCCATCCAAATGTGCCCCCAAAGGAAGACTTTGGGTACAAGAGAACTCCCCAGGGGAGCCTTTACGCAGCCCCACATGCAACTGGACCCTCCGGGTTCGCTGTTTCAAGCATCCCTAAACATAGTCCTAGACGGCATCGAAGATGACTGAAAAATCAGGCCCCAGGAAATGCCTTGCAAGCCCTTTTCGCCCATCCAAAAGTGCCCCCAAAGGAAGGCTTTGGGTACAAGTGAACTCCCCAGGGGAGCCTTTACGCAGCCCCACATGCAACTGGACCCTCCGGGTTCGATTTTTCCGAGCAAACCTAAATAGAACCCTAGCCGGCATGGGAGAATCTGAAAAACCGGGCCCCAGAAAACACGTTGCAATCCCCTTTGGACCATCCAAAAGTGTCACCAAAGGAAGGCTTTGGGTACAAGTGAACTCCCCAGGGGAGCCTTTACGCAGCCCCACATGCAACTGGACCCTCCGGGTTCGCTGTTTTCGAGCATCCCTAAACATAGCCCTAGCCAACATCGAAGACGACTCAAAAATCAGGCCCCAGGAAATGCCTTGCGAGCCCTTTTCGCCCATCCAAAAGTACCCCCAAAGGAAGGCTTTGAGTACAAGAGAACTCCCCAGGGGAGCCTTTACGCAGCACCACATGCAACTGCACCCTCAGGGTTCGCTGTTCATGAGCAAACCTAAACGTAGCCCTAGCCGTCATCTGAGACGACAGAAAAATCAGGCCCCAGGAAATGCGTTGCAAGCCCCTTTGGACCATCCAAAAGTGCCCGCAAAGGAACGCTTTGGGTACAAGTGAACTCCCCAGGGGAGCCTTTACGCAGCCCCACATGCAACTGGACCCTCCGGGTTCGCTGTTCCTGAGCAAACCTAAAGGTAGCCCTTGCCGTCATCGGAGACGAGTGAAAAATCAGGCCCCAGGAAATGCGTTGCGAGCCCCTTTGGACCATCCAGAAATGCCCCCAAAGGAAGGCTTTGGATACAAGTGAACTCCCCAGGGGAGCCTTTACGCAGCCCCACATGCAACTGGACCCTCTGGGTTCGCTGTTTCCGAGCATCCCTAAACATAGCCCTAGCCAACATCGAAGACGACTCAAAAATCAGGCCCCAGGAAATGCCTTGCGAGCCCTTTTCGCCCATCCAAAAGTACCCCCAAAGGAAGGCTTTGAGTACAAGAGAACTCCCCAGGGGAGCCTTTACGCAGCACCACATGCAACTGCACCCTCAGGGTTCGCTGTTCATGAGCAAACCTAAACGTAGCCCTAGCCGTCATCTGAGACGACAGAAAAATCAGGCCCCAGGAAATGCGTTGCAAGCCCCTTTGGACCATCCAAAAGTGCCCGCAAAGGAAGGCTTTGGGTACAAGTGATCTCCCCAGGGGAGCCTTTACGCAGCCCCACATGCAACTGGACCCTCCGGGTTCACTGTTCCTGAGCAAACCTAAACGTAGCCCTAGCCGTCATCGGAGACGAGTGAAAAATCAGGCCCCAGGAAATGCGTTCCGAGGCCTTTTCGCCCATCCAAATGTGCCCCCAAAGGAAGACTTTGGGTACAAGAGAACTTTCCAGGGGAGCCTTTACGCAGCCCCACATGCAACTGGACCCTCCGGGTTCGCTGTTTCCGAGCATCCCTAAACATAGCCCTAGCCGGCATCGATGACGACTGAAAAATCAGGCCCCAGGAAATGCGTTACGAGCCCTTTTCGCCCATCAACAAGTGCCCCCAAAGGAAGGCTTTGGGTACAAGTGAACTCCCCAGGGGAGCCTTTACGCAGCCCCACATGCAACTGGACCCTCCGGGTTCGCTGTTCCTGAGCAAACCTAAACGTAGCCCTTGCCGTCATTGGAGACGAGTGAAAAATCAGGCCCCAGGAAATGCGTTGCGAGCCCCTTTGGAACATCCAGAAATGCCCCCAAAGGAAGGCTTTGGATACAAGTGAACTCCCCAGGGGAGCCTTTACGCAGCCCCACATGCAACTGGACCCTCTGGGTTCGCTGTTTCCGAGCATCCCTAAACATAGCCCTAGCCAACATCGAAGACAAGTGAAAAATCAGGCCCCAGGAAATGCCTTGCGAGCCCTTTTCGCCCATCCAAAAGTACCCCCAAAGGAAGGCTTTGGGTACAAGAGAACTCCCCAGGGGAGCCTTTACACAGCACCACATGCAACTGCACCCTCAGGGTTCGCTGTTAATGAGCAAACCTAAACGTAGCCCTAGCCGTCATCGAAGAAGACTGAAAAATCAGGCCCCAGGAAATGCGTTGCGAGGCCTTTTCGCCCATCCAAAAGTGCCCCCAAAGGAAGGCTTTGGGTACAAGTGAACTCCCCAGGGGAGCCTTTACGCAGCCCCACATGCAACTGGACCCTCCGGGTTCGCTGTTTCCGAGCATCCCTAAACATATCCCTAGCCGGCATCGAAGACGACTGAAAAATCAGGCCTCAGGAAATGCGTTGCGAGCCCTTTTCGCCCATCCAAATGTGCCCCCAAAGGAAGACTTTGGGTACAAGTGAACTCCCCAGGGGAGGCTTTACGCAGCCCCACATGCAACTGGACCCTCCGGGTTCGCTGTTTCCGAGCATCCCTAAACATAGCCCTAGCCGGCATCGAAGACGACTGAAAAATCAGGCCCCAGTAAATGCGTTACGAGCCCTTTTCGCCCATCCAAAAGTGCCCCCAAAGAAAGGCTTTGGGTACAAGTGAACTCCCCAGGGGAGCCTTTACGCAGCCCCACATGCAACTGGACCCTCCGGGTTCGCTGTTCCTGAGCAAACCTAAACGTAGCCCTTGCCGTCATCGGAGACGAGTGAAAAATCAGGCCCCAGGAAATGCGTTGTGAGCCCCTTTGGACCATCCAAAAGTGCCCCCAAAGGAAGGCTTTGGGTACAAGTGATCTCCCCAGGGGAGCCTTTACGCAGCCCCACATGCAACTGGACCCTCCGGGTTCGCTGTTTCCGAGCATCCCTAAACATAGCCCTAGCCGGCATCGAAGACGAGTGAAAAATCAGGCCCCAGGAAATGCGTTGCAAGCCCCTTTGGACCATCCAAAAGTACCCCCAAAGGAAGGCTTTGGGTACAAGAGAACTCCCCAGGGGAGCCTTTACACAGCACCACATGCAACTGCACCCTCAGGGTTCGCTGTTAATGAGCAAACCTAAACGTAGCCCTAGCCGTCATCGGAGACGACTGAAAAATCAGGCCCCAGGAAATGCGTTGCGAGGCCTTTTCGCCCATCCAAAAGTGCCCCCAAAGGAAGGCTTTGGGTACAAGTGAACTCCCCAGGGGAGCCTTTACGCAGCCCCACATGCAACTGGACCCTCCGGGTTCGCTGTTTCCGAGCATCCCTAAACATATCCCTAGCCGGCATCGAAGACGACTGAAAAATCAGGCCTCAGGAAATGCGTTGCGAGCCCTTTTCGCCCATCCAAATGTGCCCCCAAAGGAAGACTTTGGGTACAAGTGAACTCCCCAGGGGAGGCTTTACGCAGCCCCACATGCAACTGGACCCTCCGGGTTCGCTGTTTCCGAGCATCCCTAAACATAGCCCTAGCCGGCATCGAAGACGACTGAAAAATCAGGCCCCAGTAAATGCGTTACGAGCCCTTTTCGCCCATCCAAAAGTGCCCCCAAAGAAAGGCTTTGGGTACAAGTGAACTCCCCAGGGGAGCCTTTACGCAGCCCCACATGCAACTGGACCCTCCGGGTTCGCTGTTCCTGAGCAAACCTAAACGTAGCCCTTGCCGTCATCGGAGACGAGTGAAAAATCAGGCCCCAGGAAATGCGTTGTGAGCCCCTTTGGACCATCCAAAAGTGCCCCCAAAGGAAGGCTTTGGGTACAAGTGATCTCCCCAGGGGAGCCTTTACGCAGCCCCACATGCAACTGGACCCTCCGGGTTCGCTGTTTCCGAGCATCCCTAAACATAGCCCTAGCCGGCATCGAAGACGAGTGAAAAATCAGGCCCCAGGAAATGCGTTACAAGCCCTTTTCGCCCATCCAAAAGTGCCCCCAAAGGAAGGCTTTGGGTACAAGTGAACTCCCCAGGGGAGCCTTTACGCAGCCCCAAATGCAACTGGACCCTCTGGGTTCGCTGTTTCCGAGCATCCCTAAACATAGCCCTAGCCGGCATCCATGACGACTGTAAAATCAGGCCCCAGGAAATGCGTTGCGAGCCCCTTAGGACCATCCAAAAGTGCCCCCAAAGGAAGGCTTTGGATACAAGTGAACTCCCCAGGGGAGACTTTACGCAGCCCCACATGTACCTTGACACTCCGTGTACGCTCTTTCACATTAAGTTTAAATATATCCCTAGCCGGAAATGGAGCAGACTGAAAAACCGGGCCCAGAAAACGCGTTGCAAGCCCCTTTCGCCAATACAAAAGTGCCCCCAAAGGAAGGCTTTGGGTAAAAGTGAACTCCCCAGGGGAGCCTTTACGCAGCCCCACATGCAACTGGACCCTCCAGGTTCGCTGTTTCCGAGCAACCCTAAATATACTCCTAGCCGGCATGGGAGAAGACTGAAAAACCGGACCCCAGAAAACGCATTGCAAGCCCCTTTGGACCATCCAAAAGTGCCCCCAAAGGAAGGCTTTGGGTACAAGTGAACTCCCCAGGGGAGCCTTTACGCAGCCCCACATGCAACTGGACCCTCTGGGTTTGCTGTTCCTGAGCAAACCTAAACGTAGCCCTAGCCGGCATGAGAGAAGACTGAAAAACCGGGATGCAGAAAACGCGTTGCAAGCCCTTTTCGCCCATCCAAAAGTGCCCCCAAAAAAAGGCTTTGGGTACATCTGAAGTTCCCAGGGGAGCCTTTACGCAGCCCCACATGCAAGTGGACCCTCCGGGTTCGCTGTTTCCGAGCATCCCTAAACATAGCCCTAGCCGGCATCGAAGAAGACGGAAAAATCAGGCCCCAGGAAATGCGTTGCGAGCCCTTTTCGCCCATCCAAAAGTACCCCAAAAGGAAGGCTTTGGGTAGAAGAGAACTCCCCAGGGGAGCCTTTACGCAGCCTCACATGCAACTGGACCCTCCGGGTTCCCTGTTCCTGAGCAAACCTAAACGTAGCCCTAGCCGTCATCGGAGACGATTGAAAAATCAGGCCCCAGAAATGCCTTGCGAGTCCCTTTCACCCATCCAGAAGTGCCCCCAAAGGAAAACTTTGGGTACAAGTGAACTCCCCAGGGGAGCCTTTACGCAGCCCCACATGCAACTGGACCGTCCGGGTTTGCTGTTTCCAAGCAACCCTAAATATATCCGTAGCCGGCATGGGAGAAGACTGAAAAACCGAGCCCCAGAAATCGCGTTGCAATCCCCTTTGGACCATCCAAAAGTGTCACCAAAGGAAGGCTTTGGGTACAAGAGAACTCCCCAGGGGAGCCTTTACGCAGCCCCACATGCAACTGGACCCTCCGGGTTCGCTGTTTCCGAGCATCCCTTAACCTAGCCCTAGCCGGCATCTATGACGACTGAAAAATCAAGCCCCAGGAAATGCGTTGCGAGGCCTTTTTGCCCATCCAAAAGTGCCCCCAAAGGAAGGCTTTGGGTAGAAGAGAACTCCCCAGGGGAGCCTTTACGCAGCCCCACATGCAACTGGACTCTCCGGGTTCGCTGTTCCTGTGCAAACCTGAACGTAGCCCTAGCCGTCATCGGACACGAGTGAAAAATCAGGCCCCAGGAAATGCCTTGCGAGCCACTTTGGACCATCCAAAAGTGCCCCCAAAGGAAGGCTTTGGGTACAAGTGAACTCCCCAGGGGAGCATTTACGAAGCCCCACATGCAACTGGACCCTCCGGGTTCGATTTTTCCGAGCAAACCTAAATAGAACCCTAGCCGGCATGGGAGAATCTGAAAAACCGGGCCCCAGAAAACACGTTGCAATCCCCTTTGGACCATCCAAAAGTGTCACCAAAGGAAGGCTTTGGGTACAAGTGAACTCCCCAGGGGAGCCTTTACGCAGCCCCACATGCAACTGGACCCTCCGGGTTCGCTGTTTCCGAGCATCCCTAAACATAGCCCTAGCCGGCAAAGAAGACGACTGAAAAATCAGGCCCTAGGAAATGCGTTCCGAACCCTTTTGGCCCAACCAAAAGTACCCCAAAGGAAGGCTTTGGGTACAAGAGAACTCCCCAGGGGAGCGTTTACGCAGCCCCACATGCAACTTGACCCTCCGGGTTTGCTGTTTCCGAGCATCCCTAAACGTAGCAATAGCCGGCATCTATGACGACTGAAAAATCAGGCCCCAGGAAATGCGTTACGAGCCCTTTTCGCCCATCCAAAAGTGCCCCCAAAGGAAGGCTTTGGGTACAAGTGAACTCCCCAGGGGAGCCTTTACGCAGCCCCACATGCAACTGGACCCTCCGGGTTCGCTGTTCCTGAGCAAACCTAAACGTAGCCCTTGCCGTCATCGGAGACGAGTGAAAAATCGGGCCCCAGGAAATGCGTTGCGAGCCCCTTTGGACCATCCAGAAATGCCCCCAAAGGAAGGCTTTGGATACAAGTGAACTCCCCAGGGGAGCCTTTACGCAGCCCCACATGCAACTGGACCCTCTGGGTTCGCTGTTTCCGAGCATCCCTAAACATAGCCCTAGCCAACATCGAAGACGACTGAAAAATCAGGCCCCAGGAAATGCCTTGCGAGCCCTTTTCGCCCATCCAAAAGTACCCCCAAAGGAAGGCTTTGAGTACAAGAGAACTCCCCAGGGGAGCCTTTACGCAGCACCACATGCAACTGCACCCTCAGGGTTCGCTGTTCATGAGCAAACCTAAACGTAGCCTTAGCCGTCATCGGAGACGACAGAAAAATCAGGCCCCAGGAAATGCGTTGCAAGCCCCTTTGGAACATCCAAAAGTGCCCGCAAAGGAAGGCTTTGGGTACAAGTGATCTCCCCAGGGGAGCCTTTACGCAGCCCCACATGCAACTGGACCCTCCGGGTTCACTGTTCCTGAGCAAACCTAAACGTAGCCCTAGCCGTATTCGGAGACGAGTGAAAAATCAGGCCCCAGGAAATGCGTTCCGAGGCCTTTTCGCCCATCCAAATGTGCCCCCAAAGGAAGACTTTGGGTACAAGAGAACTCCCCAGGGGAGCCTTTACGCAGCCCCACATGCAACTGGACCCTCCGGGTTCGCTGTTTCCGAGCATCCCTAAACATATCCCTAGCCGGCATCGATGACGACTGAAAAATCAGGCCCCAGGAAATGCGTTACGAGCCCTTTTCGCCCATCCAAAAGTGCCCCCAAAGGAAGGCTTTGGGTACAAGTGAACTCCCCAGGGGAGCCTTTACGCAGCCCCACATGCAACTGGACCCTCCGGGTTCGCTGTTCCTGAGCAAACCTAAACGTAGCCCTTGCCGTCATTGGAGACGAGTGAAAAATCAGGCCCCAGGAAATGCGTTGCGAGCCCCTTTGGAACATCCAGAAATGCCCCCAAAGGAAGGCTTTGGATACAAGTGAACTCCCCAGGGGAGCCTTTACGCAGCCCCACATGCAACTGGACCCTCTGGGTTCGCTGTTTCCGAGCATCCCTAAACATAGCCCTAGCCAACATCGAAGACAAGTGAAAAATCAGGCCCCAGGAAATGCGTTGCGAGCCCTTTTCGCCCATCCAAAAGTACCCCCAAAGGAAGGCTTTGGGTACAAGAGAACTCCCCAGGGGAGCCTTTACACAGCACCACATGCAACTGCACCCTCAGGGTTCGCTGTTAATGAGCAAACCTAAACGTAGCCCTAGCCGTCATCGGAGACGACTGAAAAATCAGGCCCCAGGAAATGCGTTGCAAGCCCCTTTGGACCATCCAAAAGTGCCCGCAAAGGAAGGCTTTGGGTACAAGTGATCTCCCCAGGGGAGCCTTTACGCAGCCCCACATGCAACTGGACCCTCCGGGTTCGCTGTTCCTGAGCAAACCTAAACGTAGCCCTAGCCGTCATCGAAGACGACTGAAAAATCAGGCCCCAGGAAATGCGTTGCGAGGCCTTTTCGCCCATCCAAAAGTGCCCCCAAAGGAAGGCTTTGGGTACAAGTGATCTCCCCAGGGGAGCCTTTACGCAGCCCCACATGCAACTGGATCCTCCGGGTTCGCTGTTTCCGAACATCCCTAAACATTACTAGCCGTCATCGGAGACGATTGAAAAATCAGGCCCCAGGAAATGCGTTACGAGCCCTTTTCGCCCATCCAAAAGTGCCCCCAAAGGAAGGCTTTGGGTACAAGTGAACTCCCCAGGGGAGCCTTTACGCAGCCCCACATGCAACTGGACCCTCCGGGTTCGCTGTTTCCGAGCATCCCTAAACATATCCCTAGCCGGCATCGAAGACGACTGAAAAATCAGGCCTCAGGAAATGCGTTGCGAGGCCTTTTCGCCCATCCAAATGTGCCCCCAAAGGAAGACTTTGGGTACAAGTGAACTCCCCAGAGGAGCCTTTACGCAGCCCCACATGCAACTGGACCCTCCGGGTTCGCTGTTTCCGAGCATCCCTAAACATAGCCCTAGCCGGCATCGAAGACGACTGAAAAATCAGGCCCCAGTAAATGCGTTACGAGCCCTTTTCGCCCATCCAAAAGTGCCCCCAAAGAAAGGCTTTGGGTACAAGTGAACTCCCCAGGGGAGCCTTTACGCAGCCCCACATGCAACTGGACCCTCCGGGTTCGCTGTTCCTGAGCAAACCTAAACGTAGCCCTTGCCGTCATCGGAGACGAGTGAAAAATCAGGCCCCAGGAAATGCGTTGCGAGCCCCTTTGGACCATCCAAAAGTGCCCCCAAAGGAAGGCTTTGGGTACAAGTGATCTCCCCAGGGGAGCCTTTACGCAGCCCCACATGCAACTGGACCCTCCGGGTTCGCTGTTTCCGAGCATCCCTAAACATAGCCCTAGCCGGCATCGAAGACGAGTGAAAAATCAGGCCCCTGGAAATGCGTTGCGAGCCCTTTTCGCCCATCCAAAAGTACCCCAAAAGGAAGGCTTTGGGTAGAAGAGAACTCCCCAGGGGAGCCTTTACGCAGCCCCACATGCAACTGGACCCTCCGGGTTCCCTGTTCCTGAGCAAACCTAAACGTAGCCCTAGCCGTCATCGGAGACGATTGAAAAATCAGGCCCCAGAAATGCCTTGCGAGTCCCTTTCACCCATCCAGAAGTGCCCCCAAAGGAAAACTTTGGTTACAAGTGAACTCCCCAGGGGAGCCTTTACGCAGCCCCACATGCAACTGGACCTTCCGGGTTTGCTGTTTCCAAGCAACCCTAAATATATCCCTAGCCGGCATGGGAGAAGACTGAAAAACCGAGCCCCAGAAATCGCGTTGCAAGCCCCTTTGGACCATCCAAAAGTGTCACCAAAGGAAGGCTTTGGGTACAAGAGAACTCCCCAGGGGAGCCTTTACGCAGCCCCACATGCAACTGGACCCTCCGGGTTCGCTGTTTCCGAGCATCCCTAAACATAGCCCTAGCCGGCATCTATGACGACTGAAAAATCAAGCCCCAGGAAATGCGTTGCGAGGCCTTTTCGCCCATCCGAAAGTGCCCCCAAAGGAAGGCTTTGGGTACAAGTGAACTCCCCAGGGGAGCCTTTACGCAGCCCCACATGCAACTGGACTCTCCGGGTTCGCTGTTCCTGTGCAAACCTGAACGTAGCCCTAGCCGTCATCGGACACGAGTGAAAAATCAGGCCCCAGGAAATGCGTTGCGAGCCACTTTGGACCATCCAAAAGTGCCCCCAAAGGAAGGCTTTGGGTACAAGTGAACTCCCCAGGGGAGCCTTTACGCAGCCCCACATGCAACTGGACCCTCCGGGTTCGATTTTTCCGAGCAAACCTAAATAGATCCCTAGCCGGCATGGGAGAATCAGAAAAACCGGGCCCCAGAAAACACGTTGCAATCCCCTTTGGACCATCCAAAAGTGTCACCAAAGGAAGGCTTTGGGTACAAGTGAACTCCCCAGGGGAGCCTTTACGCAGCCCCACATGCAACTGGACCCTCCGGGTTCGCTGTTTCCGAGCATCCCTAAACATAGCCCTAGCCGGCAAAGAAGACGACTGAAAAATCAGGCCCCAGGAAATGCGTTCCGAACCCTTTTCGCCCAACCAAAAGTGCCCCCAAAGGAAGGCTTTGGGTACAAGAGAACTCCCCAGGGGAGCGTTTACGCAGCCCCACATGCAACTTGACCCTCCGGGTTCGCTGTTTCCGAGCATCCCTAAACGTAGCCCTAGCCGGCATCTATGACGACTGAAAAATCAGGCCCCAGGAAATGCGTTACGAGCCCTTTTCGCCCATCCAAAAGTGCCCCCAAAGGAAGGCTTTGGGTACAAGTGAACTCCCCAGGGGAGCCTTTACGCAGCCCCACATGCAACTGGACCCTCCGGGTTCGCTGTTCCTGAGCAAACCTAAACGTAGCCCTTGCCGTCATCGGAGACGAGTGAAAAATCGGGCTCCAGAAAATGCGTTGCGAGCCCCTTTGGACCATCCAAAAGTGCCCCCAAAGGAAGGCTTTGGATACAAGTGATCTCCCCAGGGGAGCCTTTACGCAGCCCCACATGCAACTGCAACCTCCGGGTTCGCTGTTTCCGAACATCCCTAAACATAGCCCTAGCGGGCATCGAAGACGACTGAAAAATCAGGCGCCAGGAAATGCGTTGCAAGCCCCTTTGGACCATCCAAAAGTGCCCGCAAATGAAGGCTTTGGGTACAAGTGATCTCTCCAGGGGAGCCTTTACGCAGCCCCACATGCAACTGGACCCTCCGGGTTTGCTGTTCCTGAGCAAACCTAAACGTAGCCCTAGCCGTCTTCGGAGACGAGTGAAAAATCAGGCCCCAGGAAATGCGTTCCGAGGCCTTTTCTCCCATCCAAATGTACTTCCAAAGGAAGACTTTGGGTACAAGAGAACTCCCCAGGGGAGCCTTTACGCAGCCCCACATGCAACTGGACCCTCCGGGTTCGCTGTTTCCGAGCATCCCTAAACATAGCCCTAGCCGGCATCGATGACGACTGAAAAATCACGCCCCAGGAAATGCGTTACGAGCCCTTTTCGCCCATCAACAAGTGCCCCCAAAGGAAGGCTTTGGGTACAAGAGAACTCCCCAGGGGAGCCTTTACGCAGCCCCACATGCAACTGGACCCTCCGGGTTCGCTGTTTCCGAGCATCCCTATACATAGCCCTACCCGGCCTCGAAGACGACGGAAAAATCAGGCCCCAGGAAATGCGTTACGAGCCCTTTTCGCCCATCCAAAAGTGCCCCCAAAGGAAGGCTTTGGGTACAAGTGAACTCCCCAGGGGAGACTTTACGCAGCCCCACATGCAACTGGACCCTCCGGGTTCGCTGTTTCCGAGCATCCCTAAACATAGCCCTAGCCGGTATCCATGACGACTGTAAAATCAGGCCCCAGGAAATGCGTTGCGAGCCCATTAGGACCATCCAAATGTGCCCCCAAAGGAAGGCTTTGGATACAAGAGAACTCCCCAGGGGAGCGTTTACGCAGCCCCACATGCACCTTGACACTCCGTGTACGCTCTTTCACATTAAGTTTAAATATATCCCTAGCCGGAATGGGAGCAGACTGAAAAACCGGGCCACAGAAAACGCGTTCCAAGCCCCTTTGGACCATCCAAAAGTGCCCCCAAAGGAAGGCTTTGGGTAAAAGTGAACTCCCCAGGGGAGCCTTTACGCAGCCCCACATGCAACTGGACCCTCCAGGTTCGCTGTTTCCGAGCAACCCTAAATATACCCCTAGCCGGCATAGGAGAAGACTGAAAAACCGGGCCCCAGAAAACGCGTTGCAAGCCCCTTTGGACCATCCAAAAGTGCCCCCAAAGGAAGGCTTTGGGTACAAGTGAACTCCCCAGGGGAGCCTTTACGCAGCCCCACATGCAACTGGACCCTCCGGGTTTGCTGTTCCTGAGCAAACCTAAACGTAGCCCTAGCCGGCATGAGAGAAGACTGAAAAACCGGGACGCAGAAAACGCGTTGCAAGCCCTTTTCGCCCATCCAAAAGTGCCCCCAAAAAAAGGCTTTGGGTACATCTGAAGTTCCCAGGGGAGCCTTTACGCAGCCCCACATGCAAGTGGACCCTCCGGGTTCGCTGTTTCCGAGCATCCCTAAACATAGCCCTAGCCGGCATCGAAGACCATCGAAAAATCTGTCTCCAGGAAACGCGATGCAAGCCCCTTTGGACCATCCAAAAGTGTCACAAAAGGAAGGCTTTGGGTACAAGTGAACTCCCCAGGGGAGCCTTTACGCAGCCCCACATGCAACTGGATCCTCCGGGTTCGCTGTTTCCGAACATCCCTAAACATTACTAGCCGTCATCGGAGACGATTGAAAAATCAGGCCCCAGGAAATGCGTTACGAGCCCTTTTCGCCCATCCAAAAGTGCCCCCAAAGGAAGGCTTTGGGTACAAGTGAACTCCCCAGGGGAGCCTTTACGCAGCCCCACATGCAACTGGACCCTCCGGGTTCGCTGTTTCCGAGCATCCCTAAACATATCCCTAGCCGGCATCGAAGACGACTGAAAAATCAGGCCTCAGGAAATGCGTTGCGAGGCCTTTTCGCCCATCCAAATGTGCCCCCAAAGGAAGACTTTGGGTACAAGTGAACTCCCCAGAGGAGCCTTTACGCAGCCCCACATGCAACTGGACCCTCCGGGTTCGCTGTTTCCGAGCATCCCTAAACATAGCCCTAGCCGGCATCGAAGACGACTGAAAAATCAAGCCCCAGGAAATGCGTTGCGAGGCCCTTTGGACCATCCAAAAGTGCCCCCAAAGGAAGGCTTTGGGTACAAGTGATCTCCCCAGGGGAGCCTTTACGCAGCCTCACATGCAACTGGACCCTCCGGGTTCCCTGTTCCTGAGCAAACCTAAACGTAGCCCTAGCTGTCATCGGAGACGATTGAAAAATCAGGCCCCAGAAATGCCTTGCGAGTCCCTTTCACCCATCCAGAAGTCCCCCCAAAGGAAAACTTTGGTTACAAGTGAACTCCCCAGGGGAGCCTTTACGCAGCCCCACATGCAACTGGACCGTCCGGGTTTGCTGTTTCCAAGCAACCCTAAATATATCCCTAGCCGGCATGGGAGAAGACTGAAAAACCGAGCCCCAGAAATCGCGTTGCAAGCCCCTTTGGACCATCCAAAAGTGTCACCAAAGGAAGGCTTTGGGTACAAGAGAACTCCCCAGGGGAGCCTTTACGCAGCCCCACATGCAACTGGACCCTCCGGTTTCGCTGTTTCCGAGCATCCCTAAACATAGCCCTAGCCGGCATCTATGACGACTGAAAAATCAAGCCCCAGGAAATGCGTTGCGAGGCCTTTTCGCCCATCCGAAAGTGCCCCCAAAGGAAGGCTTTGGGTACAAGTGAACTCCCCAGGGGAGCCTTTACGCAGCCCCACATGCAACTGGACTCTCCGGGTTCGCTGTTCCTGTGCAAACCTGAACGTAGCCCTAGCCGTCATCGGACACGAGTGAAAAATCAGGCCCCAGGAAATGCGTTGCGAGCCCCTTTGGACCATCCAAAAGTGCCCCCAAAGGAAGGCTTTGGGTACAAGTGAACTCCCCAGGGGAGCCTTTACGCAGCCCCACATGCAACTGGACCCTCCGGGTTCGATTTTTCCGAGCAAACCTAAATAGAACCCTAGCCGGCATGGGAGAATCTGAAAAACGGGCCCCAGAAAACACGTTGCAATCCCCTTTGGACCATCCAAAAGTGTCACCAAAGGAAGGGTTTGGGTACAAGTGAACTCCCCAGGGGAGCCTTTACGCAGCCCCACATGCAACTGGACCCTCCGGGTTCGCTGTTTCCGAGCATCCCTAAACATAGCCCTAGCCGGCAAAGAAGACGACTGAAAAATCAGGCCCCAGGAAATGCGTTCCGAACCCTTTTCGCCCAACCAAAAGTGCCCCCAAAGGAAGGCTTTGGGTACAAGAGAACTCCCCAGGGGAGCGTTTACGCAGCCCCACATGCAACTTGACCCTCCGGGTTCGCTGTTTCCGAGCATCCCTAAACGTAGCCCTAGCCGGCATCTATGACGACTGAAAAATCAGGCCCCAGGAAATGCGTTACGAGCCCTTTTCGCCCATCCAAAAGTGCCCCCAAAGGAAGGCTTTGGGTACAAGTGAACTCCCCAGGGGAGCCTTTACGCAGCCCCACATGCAACTGGACCCTCCGGGTTCGCTGTTCCTGAGCAAACCTAAACGTAGCCCTTGCCGTCATCGGAGACGAGTGAAAAATCGGGCCCCAGAAAATGCGTTGCGAGCCCCTTTGGACCATCCAAAAGTGCCCCCAAAGGAAGGCTTTGGATACAAGTGAACTCCCCAGGGGAGCCTTTACGCAGCCCCACATGCAACTGCAACCTCCGGGTTCGCTGTTTCCGAGCATCCCTAAACATAGCCCTAGCCAACATCGAAGACGACTGAAAAATCAGGCGCCAGGAAATGCGTTGCAAGCCCCTTTGGACCATCCAAAAGTGCCCGCAAATGAAGGCTTTGGGTACAAGTGATCTCCCCAGGGGAGCCTTTACGCAGCCCCACATGCAACTGGACCCTCCGGGTTTGCTGTTCCTGAGCAAACCTAAACGTAGCCCTAGCCGTCTTCGGAGACGAGTGAAAAATCAGGCCCCAGGAAATGCGTTCCGAGGCCTTTTCTCCCATCCAAATGTACTTCCAAAGGAAGACTTTGGGTACAAGAGAACTCCCCAGGGGAGCCTTTACGCAGCCCCACATGCAACTGGACCCTCCGGGTTCGCTGTTTCCGAGCATCCCTAAACATAGCCCTAGCCGGCAAAGAAGACGACTGAAAAATCAGGCCCCAGGAAATGCGTTCCGAACCCTTTTCGCCCAACCAAAAGTGCCCCCAAAGGAAGGCTTTGGGTACAAGAGAACTCCCCAGGGGAGCGTTTACGCAGCCCCACATGCAACTTGACCCTCCGGGTTCGCTGTTTCCGAGCATCCCTAAACGTAGCCCTAGCCGGCATCTATGACGACTGAAAAATCAGGCCCCAGGAAATGCGTTACGAGCCCTTTTCGCCCATCCAAAAGTGCCCCCAAAGGAAGGCTTTGGGTACAAGTGAACTCCCCAGGGGAGCCTTTACGCAGCCCCACATGCAACTGGACCCTCCGGGTTCGCTGTTCCTGAGCAAACCTAAACGTAGCCCTTGCCGTCATCGGAGACGAGTGAAAAATCGGGCTCCAGAAAATGCGTTGCGAGCCCCTTTGGACCATCCAAAAGTGCCCCCAAAGGAAGGCTTTGGATACAAGTGATCTCCCCAGGGGAGCCTTTACGCAGCCCCACATGCAACTGCAACCTCCGGGTTCGCTGTTTCCGAACATCCCTAAACATAGCCCTAGCGGGCATCGAAGACGACTGAAAAATCAGGCGCCAGGAAATGCGTTGCAAGCCCCTTTGGACCATCCAAAAGTGCCCGCAAATGAAGGCTTTGGGTACAAGTGATCTCTCCAGGGGAGCCTTTACGCAGCCCCACATGCAACTGGACCCTCCGGGTTTGCTGTTCCTGAGCAAACCTAAACGTAGCCCTAGCCGTCTTCGGAGACGAGTGAAAAATCAGGCCCCAGGAAATGCGTTCCGAGGCCTTTTCTCCCATCCAAATGTACTTCCAAAGGAAGACTTTGGGTACAAGAGAACTCCCCAGGGGAGCCTTTACGCAGCCCCACATGCAACTGGACCCTCCGGGTTCGCTGTTTCCGAGCATCCCTAAACATAGCCCTAGCCGGCATCGATGACGACTGAAAAATCACGCCCCAGGAAATGCGTTACGAGCCCTTTTCGCCCATCAACAAGTGCCCCCAAAGGAAGGCTTTGGGTACAAGAGAACTCCCCAGGGGAGCCTTTACGCAGCCCCACATGCAACTGGACCCTCCGGGTTCGCTGTTTCCGAGCATCCCTATACATAGCCCTACCCGGCCTCGAAGACGACGGAAAAATCAGGCCCCAGGAAATGCGTTACGAGCCCTTTTCGCCCATCCAAAAGTGCCCCCAAAGGAAGGCTTTGGGTACAAGTGAACTCCCCAGGGGAGACTTTACGCAGCCCCACATGCAACTGGACCCTCCGGGTTCGCTGTTTCCGAGCATCCCTAAACATAGCCCTAGCCGGTATCCATGACGACTGTAAAATCAGGCCCCAGGAAATGCGTTGCGAGCCCATTAGGACCATCCAAATGTGCCCCCAAAGGAAGGCTTTGGATACAAGAGAACTCCCCAGGGGAGCGTTTACGCAGCCCCACATGCACCTTGACACTCCGTGTACGCTCTTTCACATTAAGTTTAAATATATCCCTAGCCGGAATGGGAGCAGACTGAAAAACCGGGCCACAGAAAACGCGTTCCAAGCCCCTTTGGACCATCCAAAAGTGCCCCCAAAGGAAGGCTTTGGGTAAAAGTGAACTCCCCAGGGGAGCCTTTACGCAGCCCCACATGCAACTGGACCCTCCAGGTTCGCTGTTTCCGAGCAACCCTAAATATACCCCTAGCCGGCATAGGAGAAGACTGAAAAACCGGGCCCCAGAAAACGCGTTGCAAGCCCCTTTGGACCATCCAAAAGTGCCCCCAAAGGAAGGCTTTGGGTACAAGTGAACTCCCCAGGGGAGCCTTTACGCAGCCCCACATGCAACTGGACCCTCCGGGTTTGCTGTTCCTGAGCAAACCTAAACGTAGCCCTAGCCGGCATGAGAGAAGACTGAAAAACCGGGACGCAGAAAACGCGTTGCAAGCCCTTTTCGCCCATCCAAAAGTGCCCCCAAAAAAAGGCTTTGGGTACATCTGAAGTTCCCAGGGGAGCCTTTACGCAGCCCCACATGCAAGTGGACCCTCCGGGTTCGCTGTTTCCGAGCATCCCTAAACATAGCCCTAGCCGGCATCGAAGACCATCGAAAAATCTGTCTCCAGGAAACGCGATGCAAGCCCCTTTGGACCATCCAAAAGTGTCACAAAAGGAAGGCTTTGGGTACAAGTGAACTCCCCAGGGGAGCCTTTACGCAGCCCCACATGCAACTGGATCCTCCGGGTTCGCTGTTTCCGAACATCCCTAAACATTACTAGCCGTCATCGGAGACGATTGAAAAATCAGGCCCCAGGAAATGCGTTACGAGCCCTTTTCGCCCATCCAAAAGTGCCCCCAAAGGAAGGCTTTGGGTACAAGTGAACTCCCCAGGGGAGCCTTTACGCAGCCCCACATGCAACTGGACCCTCCGGGTTCGCTGTTTCCGAGCATCCCTAAACATATCCCTAGCCGGCATCGAAGACGACTGAAAAATCAGGCCTCAGGAAATGCGTTGCGAGGCCTTTTCGCCCATCCAAATGTGCCCCCAAAGGAAGACTTTGGGTACAAGTGAACTCCCCAGAGGAGCCTTTACGCAGCCCCACATGCAACTGGACCCTCCGGGTTCGCTGTTTCCGAGCATCCCTAAACATAGCCCTAGCCGGCATCGAAGACGACTGAAAAATCAAGCCCCAGGAAATGCGTTGCGAGGCCCTTTGGACCATCCAAAAGTGCCCCCAAAGGAAGGCTTTGGGTACAAGTGATCTCCCCAGGGGAGCCTTTACGCAGCCTCACATGCAACTGGACCCTCCGGGTTCCCTGTTCCTGAGCAAACCTAAACGTAGCCCTAGCTGTCATCGGAGACGATTGAAAAATCAGGCCCCAGAAATGCCTTGCGAGTCCCTTTCACCCATCCAGAAGTCCCCCCAAAGGAAAACTTTGGTTACAAGTGAACTCCCCAGGGGAGCCTTTACGCAGCCCCACATGCAACTGGACCGTCCGGGTTTGCTGTTTCCAAGCAACCCTAAATATATCCCTAGCCGGCATGGGAGAAGACTGAAAAACCGAGCCCCAGAAATCGCGTTGCAAGCCCCTTTGGACCATCCAAAAGTGTCACCAAAGGAAGGCTTTGGGTACAAGAGAACTCCCCAGGGGAGCCTTTACGCAGCCCCACATGCAACTGGACCCTCCGGTTTCGCTGTTTCCGAGCATCCCTAAACATAGCCCTAGCCGGCATCTATGACGACTGAAAAATCAAGCCCCAGGAAATGCGTTGCGAGGCCTTTTCGCCCATCCGAAAGTGCCCCCAAAGGAAGGCTTTGGGTACAAGTGAACTCCCCAGGGGAGCCTTTACGCAGCCCCACATGCAACTGGACTCTCCGGGTTCGCTGTTCCTGTGCAAACCTGAACGTAGCCCTAGCCGTCATCGGACACGAGTGAAAAATCAGGCCCCAGGAAATGCGTTGCGAGCCCCTTTGGACCATCCAAAAGTGCCCCCAAAGGAAGGCTTTGGGTACAAGTGAACTCCCCAGGGGAGCCTTTACGCAGCCCCACATGCAACTGGACCCTCCGGGTTCGATTTTTCCGAGCAAACCTAAATAGAACCCTAGCCGGCATGGGAGAATCTGAAAAACGGGCCCCAGAAAACACGTTGCAATCCCCTTTGGACCATCCAAAAGTGTCACCAAAGGAAGGGTTTGGGTACAAGTGAACTCCCCAGGGGAGCCTTTACGCAGCCCCACATGCAACTGGACCCTCCGGGTTCGCTGTTTCCGAGCATCCCTAAACATAGCCCTAGCCGGCAAAGAAGACGACTGAAAAATCAGGCCCCAGGAAATGCGTTCCGAACCCTTTTCGCCCAACCAAAAGTGCCCCCAAAGGAAGGCTTTGGGTACAAGAGAACTCCCCAGGGGAGCGTTTACGCAGCCCCACATGCAACTTGACCCTCCGGGTTCGCTGTTTCCGAGCATCCCTAAACGTAGCCCTAGCCGGCATCTATGACGACTGAAAAATCAGGCCCCAGGAAATGCGTTACGAGCCCTTTTCGCCCATCCAAAAGTGCCCCCAAAGGAAGGCTTTGGGTACAAGTGAACTCCCCAGGGGAGCCTTTACGCAGCCCCACATGCAACTGGACCCTCCGGGTTCGCTGTTCCTGAGCAAACCTAAACGTAGCCCTTGCCGTCATCGGAGACGAGTGAAAAATCGGGCCCCAGAAAATGCGTTGCGAGCCCCTTTGGACCATCCAAAAGTGCCCCCAAAGGAAGGCTTTGGATACAAGTGAACTCCCCAGGGGAGCCTTTACGCAGCCCCACATGCAACTGCAACCTCCGGGTTCGCTGTTTCCGAGCATCCCTAAACATAGCCCTAGCCAACATCGAAGACGACTGAAAAATCAGGCGCCAGGAAATGCGTTGCAAGCCCCTTTGGACCATCCAAAAGTGCCCGCAAATGAAGGCTTTGGGTACAAGTGATCTCCCCAGGGGAGCCTTTACGCAGCCCCACATGCAACTGGACCCTCCGGGTTTGCTGTTCCTGAGCAAACCTAAACGTAGCCCTAGCCGTCTTCGGAGACGAGTGAAAAATCAGGCCCCAGGAAATGCGTTCCGAGGCCTTTTCTCCCATCCAAATGTACTTCCAAAGGAAGACTTTGGGTACAAGAGAACTCCCCAGGGGAGCCTTTACGCAGCCCCACATGCAACTGGACCCTCCGGGTTCGCTGTTTCCGAGCATCCCTAAACATAGCCCTAGCCGGCATCGATGACGACTGAAAAATCAGGCCCCAGGAAATGCGTTACGAGCCCTTTTCGCCCATCAACAAGTGCCCCCAAAGGAAGGCTTTGGGTACAAGAGAACTCCCCAGGGGAGCCTTTACGCAGCCCCACATGCAACTGGACCCTCCGGGTTCGCTGTTTCCGAGCATCCCTATACATAGCCCTACCCGGCCTCGAAGACGACGGAAAAATCAGGCCCCAGGAAATGCGTTACGAGCCCTTTTCGCCCATCCAAAAGTGCCCCCAAAGGAAGGCTTTGGGTACAAGTGAACTCCCCAGGGGAGACTTTACGCAGCCCCACATGCAACTGGACCCTCCGGGTTCGCTGTTTCCGAGCATCCCTAAACATAGCCCTAGCCGGCATCCATGACGACTGTAAAATCAGGCCCCAGGAAATGCGTTGCGAGCCCATTAGGACCATCCAAATGTGCCCCCAAAGGAAGGCTTTGGATACAAGTGAACTCCCCAGGGGAGCGTTTACGCAGCCCCACATGCACCTTGACACTCCGTGTACGCTCTTTCACATTAAGTTTAAATATATCCCTAGCCGGAATGGGAGCAGACTGAAAAACCGGGCCACAGAAAACGCGTTCCAAGCCCCTTTGGACCATCCAAAAGTGCCCCCAAAGGAAGGCTTTGGGTAAAAGTGAACTCCCCAGGGGAGCCTTTACGCAGCCCCACATGCAACTGGACCCTCCAGGTTCGCTGTTTCCGAGCAACCCTAAATATACCCCTAGCCGGCATGGGAGAAGACTGAAAAACCGGGCCCCAGAAAACGCGTTGCAAGCCCCTTTGGACCATCCAAAAGTGCCCCCAAAGGAAGGCTTTGGGTACAAGTGAACTCCCCAGGGGAGCCTTTACGCAGCCCCACATGCAACTGGACCCTCCGGGTTTGCTGTTCCTGAGCAAACCTAAACGTAGCCCTAGCCGGCATGAGAGAGGACTGAAAAACCGGGACGCAGAAAACGCGTTGCAAGCCCTTTTCGCCCATCCAAAAGTGCCCCCAAAAAAAGGCTTTGGGTACATCTGAAGTTCCCAGGGGAGCCTTTACGCAGCCCCACATGCAAGTGGACCCTCCGGGTTCGCTGTTTCCGAGCATCCCTAAACATAGCCCTAGCCGGCATCGAAGACCATCGAAAAATCTGTCTCCAGGAAACGCGATGCAAGCCCCTTTGGACCATCCAAAAGTGTCACAAAAGGAAGGCTTTGGGTACAAGTGAACTCCCCAGGGGAGCCTTTACGCAGCCCCACATGCAACTGGACCCTCCGGGTTCGCTGTTTCCGAGCATCCCTAAACATAGCCCTAGCCGGCATCGAAGACAACGGAAAAATCAGGCCCCAGGAAATGCGTTGCGAGCCCTTTTCGCCCATCCAAATGTGCCCCCAAAGGAAAACTTTGGGTACAAGTGAACTCCCCAGGGGAGTCTTTACGCAGCCCAACATGCAACTGGACCGTCCGGGTTTGCTGTTTCCAAGCAACCCTAAATATATCCCTAGCCGGCATGGGAGAAGACTGAAAAACCGAGCCCCAGAAAACGCGTTGCAAGCCCCTTTGGACCATCCAAAAGTGTCACCAAAGGAAGGCTTTGGGTACAAGTGAACTCCCCAGGGGAGCCTTTACGCAGCCCCACATGCAACTGGACCCTCCGGGTTCGCTGTTTCCGAGCATCCCTAAACATAGCCGTAGCCGGCATCGAAGACGACTGAAAAATCAGGCCCCAGGAAATGCGTTGCGAGGCCTTTTCGCCCATCCAAAAGTGCCCCCAAAGGAAGGCTTTGGGTACAAGTGAACTCCCCAGGGGAGCCTTTATGCAGCCCCACATGCAACTGGACCCTCCGGGTTCGCTGTTTCCGAGCATCCCTAAACATAACCCTAGCCGGCATCGAAGACGACTGAAAAATCAGGCCCCAGGAAATGCGTTACGAGGCCTTTTCGCCCATCCAAAAGTGCCCCCAAAGGAAGGCTTTGGGTACAAGTGAACTCCCCAGGGGAGCCTTTACGCAGCCCCACATGCAACTGGACCCTCCGGGTTCGCTGTTTCCGAGCATCCCTAAACATAGCCCTAGCCGGCATCGATGACGACTGAAAAATCAAGCCCCGGGAAATGCGTTACGAGCCCTTTTCGCCCATCCAAAAGTGCCCCCAAAGGAAGGCTTTGGGTACAAGTGAACTCCCCAGGGGAGCCTTTACGCAGCCCTACATGCAACTGGACTCTCCGGGTTCGCTGTTCCTGTGCAAACCTAAACGTAGCCCTAGCCGTCATCGGACACGAGTGAAAAATCAGGCCCCAGGAAATGCGTTGCGAGCCACTTTGGACCATCCAAAAGTGCCCCCAAAGGAAGGCTTTGGGTACAAGTGAACTCCCCAGGGGAGCCTTTACGCAGCCCCACATGCAACTGGACCCTCCGGGTTCGATTTTTCCGAGCAAACCTAAATAGAACCCTAGCCGGCATGGGAGAATCTGAAAAACCGGGCCCCAGAAAACACGTTGCAATCCCCTTTGGACCATCCAAAAGTGTCACCAAAGGAAGGCTTTGGGTACAAGTGATCTCCCCAGGGGAGCCTTTACGCAGCCCCACATGCAACTGGACCCTCCGGGTTCGCTGTTTCCGAGCATCCCTATACATAGCCCTAGCCGGCATCGAAGACGATTGAAAAATCAGGCCCCAGGAAATGCGTTACGAGCCCTTTTCGCCCATCCAAAAGTGCCCCCAAAGGAAGGCTTTGGGTACAAGTGAACTCCCCAGGGGAGACTTTACGCAGCCCCACATGCAACTGGACCCTCCGGGTTCGCTGTTTCCGAGCATCCCTAAACATAGCCCTAGCCGGCATCCATGACGACTGTAAAATCAGGCCCCAGGAAATGCGTTGCGAGCCCCTTAGGACCATCCAAAAGTGCCCCCAAAGGAAGGCTTTGGATACAAGTGAACTCCCCAGGGGAGACTTTACGCCGCCCCACATGCACCTTGACACTCCTTGTACGCTCTTTCACATTAAGTTTAAATATATCCCTAGCCGGAATGGGAGCAGACTGAAAAACCGGGCCCAGAAAACGCGTTGCAAGCCCCTTTCGCCAATCCAAAAGTGCCCCCAAAGGAAGGCTTTGGGTAAAAGTGAACTCCCCAGGGGAGCCTTTACGCAGCCCCACATGCAACTGGACCCTCCAGGTTCGCTGTTTCCGAGCAACCCTAAATATACCCCTAGCCGGCATGGGAGAAGACTGAAAAACCGGGCCCCAGAAAACGCGTTGCAAGCCCCTTTGGACCATCCAAAAGTGCCCCCAAAAAAAGGCTTTGGGTACATCTGAAGTTCCCAGGGGAGCCTTTACGCAGCCCCACATGCAAGTGGACCCTCCGGGTTCGCTGTTTCCGAGCATCCCTAAACATAGCCCTAGCCGGCATCGAAGACCATCGAAAAATCTGTCTCCAGGAAACGCGATGCAAGCCCCTTTGGACCATCCAAAAGTGTCACAAAAGGAAGGCTTTGGGTACAAGTGAACTCCCCAGGGGAGCCTTTACACAGCCCCACATGCAACTGGACCCTCCGGGTTCGCTGTTTCCGAGCATCCCTAAACATAGCCCTAGCCGGCATCGATGACGACTGAAAAATCAGGCCCCAGGAAATGCGTTGCGAGCCCTTTTCGCCCATCCAAAAGTACCCCAAAAGGAAGGCTTTGGGTAGAAGAGAACTCCCCAGGGGAGCCTTTACGCAGCCTCACATGCAACTGGACCCTCCGGGTTCCCTGTTCCTGAGCAAACCTAAACGTAGCCCTAGCCGTCATCAGAGACGATTGAAAAATCAGGCCCCAGGAAATGCCTTGCGAGTCCCTTTCACCCATCCAGAAGTGCCCCCAAAGGAAAACTTTGGGTACAAGTGAACTCCCCAGGGGAGCCTTTACGCAGCCCCACATGCAACTGGACCCTCCGGGTTTGCTGTTTCCAAGCAACCCTAAATATATCCCTAGCCGGCATGGGAGAAGACTGAAAAACCGAGCCCCAGAAATCGCATTGCAAGCCCCTTTGGACCATCCAAAAGTGTCACCAAAGGAAGGCTTTGGGTACAAGAGAACTCCCCAGGGGAGCCTTTACGCAGCCCCACATGCAACTGGACCCTCTGGGTTCGCTGTTTCCGAGCATCCCTAAACATAGCCCTAGCCGGCATCGATGACGACTGAAAAATCAAGCCCCAGGAAATGCGATGCGAGGCCTTTTCGCCCATCCAAAAGTGCCCCCAAAGGAAGGCTTTGGGTACAAGTGAACTCCCCAGGGGAGCCTTTACGCAGCCCCACATGCAACTGGATTCTCCGGGTTCGCTGTTCCTGTGCAAACCTGAACGTAGCCCTAGCCGTCATCGGACACGAGTGAAAAATCAGGCCCCAGGAAATGCCTTGCGAGCCACTTTGGACAATCCAAAAGTGTCACCAAAGGAAGGCTTTGGGTACAAGTGAACTCCCCAGGGGAGCCTTTACGCAGCCCCACATGCAACTGGACACTCCGGGTTCGCTGTTTCCGAGCATCCCTAAACATAGCCCTAGCCGGCAAAGAAGACGACTGAAAAATCAGGCCCCAGGAAATGCGTTGCGAACCCTTTTCGCCCAACCAAAAGTACCCCAAATGAAGGCTTTGGGTACAAGTGAACTCCCCAGGGGAGACTTTACGCCGCCCCACATGCACCTTGACACTCCGTGTACGCTCTTTCACATTAAGTTTAAATATATCCCTAGCCGGAATGGGAGCAGACTGAAAAACCGGGCCCAGAAAACGCGTTGCAAGCCCCTTTCGCCAATCCAAAAGTGCCCCCAAAGGAAGGCTTTGGGTAAAAGTGAACTCCCCAGGGGAGCCTTTACGCAGCCCCACATGCAACTGGACCCTCCAGGTTCGCTGTTTCCGAGTAACCCTAAATATACCCCTAGCCGGCATGGGAGAAGACTGAAAAACCGGGCGCCAGAAAACGCGTTGCAAGCCCCTTTGGACCATCCAAAAGTGCCCCCAAAGGAAGGCTTTGGGTACAAGTGAACTCCCCAGGGGAGCCTTTACGCAGCCCCACATGCAACTGGACCCTCCGGGTTTGCTGTTCCTGAGCAAACCTAAACGTAGCCCTAGCCGGCATGAGAGAAGACTGAAAAACCGGGACGCAGAAAACGCGTTGCAAGCCCTTTTCGCCCATCCAAAAGTGCCCCCAAAAAAAGGCTTTGGGTACATCTGAAGTTCCCAGGGGAGCCTTTACGCAGCCCCACATGCAAGTGGACCCTCCGGGTTCGCTGTTTCCGAGCATCCCTAAACATAGCCCTAGCCGGCATCGAAGACCATCGAAAAATCTGTCTCCAGGAAACGCGATGCAAGCCCCTTTGGACCATCCAAAAGTGTCACAAAAGGAAGGCTTTGGGTACAAGTGAACTCCCCAGGGGAGCCTTTACACAGCCCCACATGCAACTGGACCCTCCGGGTTCGCTGTTTCCGAGCATCCCTAAACATAGCCCTAGCCGGCATCGAAGACGACGGAAAAATCAGGCCCCAGGAAATGCGTTGCGAGCCCTTTTCGCCCATCCAAAAGTACCCCAAAAGGAAGGCTTTGGGTAGAAGAGAACTCCCCAGGGGAGCCTTTACGCAGCCTCACATGCAACTGGACCCTCCGGGTTCCCTGTTCCTGAGCAAACCTAAACGTAGCCCTAGCCGTCATCGGAGACGATTGAAAAATCAGGCCCCAGGAAATGCCTTGCGAGTCCCTTTCACCCATCCAGAAGTGCCCCCAAAGGAAAACTTTGGGTACAAGTGAACTCCCCAGGGGAGCCTTTACGCAGCCCCACATGCAACTGGACCGTCCGGGTTTGCTGTTTTCAAGCAACCCTAAATATATCCCTAGCCGGCTTGGGAGAAGACTGAAAAACCGAGCCCCAGAAATCGCGTTGCAAGCCCCTTTGGACCATCCAAAAGTGTCACCAAAGGAAGGCTTTGGGTACAAGAGAACTCCCCAGGGGAGCGTTTACGCAGCCCCACATGCAACTGGACCCTCCGGGTTCGCTGTTTCCGAGCATCCCTAAACGTAGCCCTAGCCGGCATCTATGACGACTGAAAAATCAGGCCCCAGGAAATGCGTTACGAGCCCTTTTCGCCCATCCAAAAGTGCCCCCAAAGGAAGGCTTTGGGTACAAGTGAACTCCCCAGGGGAGCCTTTACGCAGCCCCACATGCAACTGGACCCTCCGGGTTCGCTGTTCCTGAGCAAACCTAAACGTAGCCCTAGCCGTCATCGGAGACGAGTGAAAAATCGGGCCCCAGGAAATGCGTTGCGAGCCCCTTTGGACCATCCAAAAGTGCCCCCAAAGGAAGGCTTTGGGTACAAGTGAACTCCCCAGGGGAGCCTTTACGCAGCCCCACATGCAACTGCAACCTCCGGGTTCGCTGTTTCCGAACATCCCTAAACATAGCCCTAGCGGGCATCGAAGACGACTGAAAAATCAGGCGCCAGGAAATGCGTTGCAAGCCCCTTTGGACCATCCAAATGTTCCCGCAAAGGAAGGCTTTGGGTACAAGTGATCTCCCCAGGGGAGCCTTTACGCAGCCCCACATGCAACTGGACCCTCCGGGTTTGCTGTTCCTGAGCAAACCTAAACGTAGCCCTAGCCGTCTTCGGAGACGAGTGAAAAATCAGGCCCCAGGAAATGCGTTCCGAGGCCTTTTCTCCCATCCAAATGTACTTCCAAAGGAAGACTTTGGGTACAAGAGAACTCCCCAGGGGAGCCTTTACGCAGCCCCACATGCAACTGGACCCTCCGGGTTCGCTGTTTCCGAGCATCCCTAAACATAGCCCTAGCCGGCATCGATGACGACTGAAAAATCAGGCCCCAGGAAATGCGTTACGAGCCCTTTTCGCCCATCAACAAGTGCCCCCAAAGGAAGGCTTTGGGTACAAGAGAACTCCCCAGGGGAGCCTTTACGCAGCCCCACATGCAACTGGACCCTCCGGGTTCGCTGTTTCCGAGCATCCCTAAACATATCCCTAGCCGGCATCGATGACGACTGAAAAATCAGGCCCCAGGAAATGCGTTGCGAACCCTTTTCGCCCAACCAAAAGTACCCCAAATGAAGGCTTTGGGTACAAGTGAACTCCCCAGGGGAGACTTTACGCCGCCCCACATGCACCTTGACACTCCGTGTACGCTCTTTCACATTAAGTTTAAATATATCCCTAGCCGGAATGGGAGCAGACTGAAAAACCGGGCCCAGAAAACGCGTTGCAAGCCCCTTTCGCCAATCCAAAAGTGCCCCCAAAGGAAGGCTTTGGGTAAAAGTGAACTCCCCAGGGGAGCCTTTACGCAGCCCCACATGCAACTGGACCCTCCAGGTTCGCTGTTTCCGAGTAACCCTAAATATACCCCTAGCCGGCATGGGAGAAGACTGAAAAACCGGGCGCCAGAAAACGCGTTGCAAGCCCCTTTGGACCATCCAAAAGTGCCCCCAAAGGAAGGCTTTGGGTACAAGTGAACTCCCCAGGGGAGCCTTTACGCAGCCCCACATGCAACTGGACCCTCCGGGTTTGCTGTTCCTGAGCAAACCTAAACGTAGCCCTAGCCGGCATGAGAGAAGACTGAAAAACCGGGACGCAGAAAACGCGTTGCAAGCCCTTTTCGCCCATCCAAAAGTGCCCCCAAAAAAAGGCTTTGGGTACATCTGAAGTTCCCAGGGGAGCCTTTACGCAGCCCCACATGCAAGTGGACCCTCCGGGTTCGCTGTTTCCGAGCATCCCTAAACATAGCCCTAGCCGGCATCGAAGACCATCGAAAAATCTGTCTCCAGGAAACGCGATGCAAGCCCCTTTGGACCATCCAAAAGTGTCACAAAAGGAAGGCTTTGGGTACAAGTGAACTCCCCAGGGGAGCCTTTACACAGCCCCACATGCAACTGGACCCTCCGGGTTCGCTGTTTCCGAGCATCCCTAAACATAGCCCTAGCCGGCATCGAAGACGACGGAAAAATCAGGCCCCAGGAAATGCGTTGCGAGCCCTTTTCGCCCATCCAAAAGTACCCCAAAAGGAAGGCTTTGGGTAGAAGAGAACTCCCCAGGGGAGCCTTTACGCAGCCTCACATGCAACTGGACCCTCCGGGTTCCCTGTTCCTGAGCAAACCTAAACGTAGCCCTAGCCGTCATCGGAGACGATTGAAAAATCAGGCCCCAGGAAATGCCTTGCGAGTCCCTTTCACCCATCCAGAAGTGCCCCCAAAGGAAAACTTTGGGTACAAGTGAACTCCCCAGGGGAGCCTTTACGCAGCCCCACATGCAACTGGACCGTCCGGGTTTGCTGTTTTCAAGCAACCCTAAATATATCCCTAGCCGGCTTGGGAGAAGACTGAAAAACCGAGCCCCAGAAATCGCGTTGCAAGCCCCTTTGGACCATCCAAAAGTGTCACCAAAGGAAGGCTTTGGGTACAAGAGAACTCCCCAGGGGAGCGTTTACGCAGCCCCACATGCAACTGGACCCTCCGGGTTCGCTGTTTCCGAGCATCCCTAAACGTAGCCCTAGCCGGCATCTATGACGACTGAAAAATCAGGCCCCAGGAAATGCGTTACGAGCCCTTTTCGCCCATCCAAAAGTGCCCCCAAAGGAAGGCTTTGGGTACAAGTGAACTCCCCAGGGGAGCCTTTACGCAGCCCCACATGCAACTGGACCCTCCGGGTTCGCTGTTCCTGAGCAAACCTAAACGTAGCCCTAGCCGTCATCGGAGACGAGTGAAAAATCGGGCCCCAGGAAATGCGTTGCGAGCCCCTTTGGACCATCCAAAAGTGCCCCCAAAGGAAGGCTTTGGGTACAAGTGAACTCCCCAGGGGAGCCTTTACGCAGCCCCACATGCAACTGCAACCTCCGGGTTCGCTGTTTCCGAACATCCCTAAACATAGCCCTAGCGGGCATCGAAGACGACTGAAAAATCAGGCGCCAGGAAATGCGTTGCAAGCCCCTTTGGACCATCCAAATGTTCCCGCAAAGGAAGGCTTTGGGTACAAGTGATCTCCCCAGGGGAGCCTTTACGCAGCCCCACATGCAACTGGACCCTCCGGGTTTGCTGTTCCTGAGCAAACCTAAACGTAGCCCTAGCCGTCTTCGGAGACGAGTGAAAAATCAGGCCCCAGGAAATGCGTTCCGAGGCCTTTTCTCCCATCCAAATGTACTTCCAAAGGAAGACTTTGGGTACAAGAGAACTCCCCAGGGGAGCCTTTACGCAGCCCCACATGCAACTGGACCCTCCGGGTTCGCTGTTTCCGAGCATCCCTAAACATAGCCCTAGCCGGCATCGATGACGACTGAAAAATCAGGCCCCAGGAAATGCGTTACGAGCCCTTTTCGCCCATCAACAAGTGCCCCCAAAGGAAGGCTTTGGGTACAAGAGAACTCCCCAGGGGAGCCTTTACGCAGCCCCACATGCAACTGGACCCTCCGGGTTCGCTGTTTCCGAGCATCCCTAAACATATCCCTAGCCGGCATCGATGACGACTGAAAAATCAGGCCCCAGGAAATGCGTTACGAGCCCTTTTCGCCCATCCAAAAGTGCCCCCAAAGGAAGGCTTTGGGTACAAGAGAACTCCCCAGGGGAGCCTTTACGCAGCCCCACATGCAACTGGACCCTCCGGGTTCGCTCTTTCCGAGCATCCCTAAACATAGCCCTAGCCGGCATCGGAGACGACTGAAAAATCAGGCCCAGGAAATGCGTTACGAGCCCTTTTCGCCCATCCAAAAGTGCCCCCAAAGGAAGGCTTTGGGTACAAGTGAACTCCCCAGGGGAGCCTTTACGCAGCCCCACATGCAACTGGACCCTCCGGGTTCGCTGTTCCTGAGCAAACCTAAACGTAGCCCTTGCCGTCATCGGAGACGAGTGAAAAATCGGGCCTACGGAAATGCGTTGCGAGCCCCTTTGGACCATCCAAAAGTGCCCCCAAAGGAAGGCTTTGGATACAAGTGAACTCCCCAGGGGAGCCTTTATGCAGCCCCACATGCAACTGCAACCTCCGGGTTCGCTGTTTTCGAACATCCCTAAACATAGCCCTAGCGGGCATCGAAGACGAGTGAAAAATCAGGCCCCAGGAAATGCGTTGCAAGCCCCTTTGGACCATCCAGAAGTGCCCGCAAAGGAAGGCTTTGGGTACAAGTGATCTCCCCAGGGGAGCCTTTACGCAGCCCCACATGCAACTGGACCCTCCGGGTTTGCTGTTCCTAAGCAAACCTAAACGAAGCCCTAGCCGTCTTCGGAGACGAGTGAAAAATCAGGCCCCAGGAAATGCGTTCCGAGGCCTTTTCTCCCATCCAAATGTGCTTCCAAAGGAAGACTTTGGGTACAAGTGAACTCCCCAGGGGAGCCTTTACGCAGCCCCACATGCAACTGGACCCTCCGGGTTCGATTTTTCCGAGCAAACCTAAATAGAACCCTAGCCGGCATGGGAGAATCTGAAAAATCAGGCCCCAGAAAACACGTTGCAATCCCCTTTGGACCATCCAAAAGTGTCACCAAAGGAAGGCTTTGGGTACAAGTGAACTCCCCAGGGGAGCCTTTACGCAGCCCCACATGCAACTGGACCCTCCGGGTTCGCTGTTTCCGAGCATCCCTAAACATAGCCCTAGCCGGCAAAGAAGACGACTGAAAAATCAGGCCCCAGGAAATGCGTTGCGAACCCTTTTCGCCCAACCAAAAGTACCCCAAAGGAAGGCTTTGGGTACAAGAGAACTCCCCAGGGGAGCCTTTACGCAGCCCCACATGCAACTTGACCCTCCGGGTTCGCTGTTTCCGAGCATCCCTAAACATAGCCCTAGCCGGCATCGGAGACGACTGAAAAATCAGGCCCCAGGAAATGCGTTACGAGCCCTTTTCGCCCATCCAAAAGTGCCCCCAAAGGAAGGCTTTGGGTACAAGTGAACTCCCCAGGGGAGCCTTTACGCAGCCCCACATGCAACTGCAACCTCCGGGTTCGCTGTTTCCGAACATCCCTAAACATAGCCCTAGCGGGCATTGAAGACGACTGAAAAATCAGGCGCCAGGAAATGCGTTGCAAGCCCCTTTGGACCATCCAAAAGTGCCCGCAAAGGAAGGCTTTGGGTACAAGTGATCTCCCCAGGGGAGCCTTTACGCAGCACCACATGCAACTGGACCCTCCGGGTTTGCTGTTCCTGAGCAAACCTAAACGTAGCCCTAGCCGTCTTCGGAGACGAGTGAAAAATCAGGCCCCAGGAAATGCGTTCCGAGGCCTTTTCTCCCATCCAAATGTACTTCCAAAGGAAGACTTTGGGTACAAGAGAACTCCCCAGGGGAGCCTTTACGCAGCCCCACATGCAACTGCAACCTCCGGGTTCGCTGTTTCCGAGCATCCCTAAACATATCCCTAGCCGGCATCGATGACGACTGAAAAATCAGGCCCCAGGAAATGCGTTACGAGCCCTTTTCGCCCATCCAAAAGTGCCCCCAAAGGAAGGCTTTGGGTACAAGAGAACTCCCCAGGGGAGCCTTTACGCAGCCCCACATGCAACTGGACCCTCCGGGTTCGCTCTTTCCGAGCATCCCTAAACATAGCCCTAGCCGGCATCGGAGACGACTGAAAAATCAGGCCCAGGAAATGCGTTACGAGCCCTTTTCGCCCATCCAAAAGTGCCCCCAAAGGAAGGCTTTGGGTACAAGTGAACTCCCCAGGGGAGCCTTTACGCAGCCCCACATGCAACTGGACCCTCCGGGTTCGCTGTTCCTGAGCAAACCTAAACGTAGCCCTTGCCGTCATCGGAGACGAGTGAAAAATCGGGCCCCAGGAAATGCGTTGCGAGCCCCTTTGGACCATCCAAAAGTGCCCCCAAAGGAAGGCTTTGGATACAAGTGAACTCCCCAGGGGAGCCTTTATGCAGCCCCACATGCAACTGCAACCTCCGGGTTCGCTGTTTTCGAACATCCCTAAACATAGCCCTAGCGGGCATCGAAGACGAGTGAAAAATCAGGCCCCAGGAACTGCGTTGCAAGCCCCTTTGGACCATCCAAAAGTGCCCGCAAAGGAAGGCTTTGGATACAAGTGATCTCCCCAGGGGAGCCTTTACGCAGCCCCACATGCAACTGGACCCTTCGGGTTTGCTGTTCCTAAGCAAACCTAAACGTAGCCCTAGCCGTCTTCGGAGACGAGTGAAAAATCAGGCCCCAGGAAATGCGTTCCGAGGCCTTTTCGCCCATCCAAATGTGTCACCAAAGGAAGACTTTGGGTACAAGTGAACTCCCCAGGGGAGCCTTTACGCAGCCCCACATGCAACTGGACCCTCCGGGTTCGCTGTTTCCGAGCATCCCTAAACATATCCCTAGCCGGCATCGATGACGACTGAAAAATCAGGCCCCAGGAAATGCGTTACGAGCCCTTTTCGCCCATCCAAAAGTGCCCCCAAAGGAAGGCTTTGGGTACAAGAGAACTCCCCAGGGGAGCCTTTACGCAGCCCCACATGCAACTTGACCCTCCGGGTTCGCTGTTTCCGAGCATCCCTAAACATAGCCCTAGCCGGCATCGGAGACGACTGAAAAATCGGGCCCCAGGAAATGCGTTACGAGGCCTTTTCGCCCATCCAAAAGTGCCCCCAAAGGAAGGCTTTGGGTACAAGTGAACTCCCCAGGGGAGCCTTTACGCAGCCCCACATGCAACTGGACCCTCCGGGTTTGCTGTTCCTGAGCAAACCTAAACGTAGCCCTTGCCGTCATCGGAGACGAGTGAAAAATCAGGCCTACGGAAATGCGTTGCGAGCCCCTTTGGACCATCCAAAAGTGCCCCCAAAGGAAGGCTTTGGATACAAGTGAACTCCCCAGGGGAGCCTTTACGCAGCCCCACATGCAACTGCAACCTCCGGGTTCGCTGTTTCCGAACATCCCTAAACATAGCCCTAGCGGGCATCGAAGACGACTGAAAAATCAGGCCCCAGGAAATGCGTTGCAAGCCCCTTTGGACCATCCAAAAGTGCCCGCAAAGGAAGGCTTTGGGTACAAGTGATCTCCCTAGGGGAGCCTTTACGCAGCCCCACATGCAACTGGACCCTCCGGGTTTGCTGTTCCTGAGCAAACCTAAACGTAGCTCTAGCCGTCTTCGGAGACGAGTCAAAAATCAGGCCTACGGAAATGCGTTCCGATGCTTTTTCTCCCATCCAAATGTGCCCCCAAAGGAAGACTTTGGGTACAAGTGAACTCCCCAGGGGAGCCTTTACGCAGCCCCACATGCAACTGGACCCTCCGGGTTCGCTGTTTCCGAGCATCCCTAAACATAGCCCTAGCGGGCATCGGAGACGACTGAAAAATCAGGCCTACGGAAATGCGTTGCGAGCCCTTTTCGCCCATCCAAAAGTACCCCAAAGGAAGGCTTTGGGTACAAGAGAATTCCCCAGGGGAGCCTTTACGCAGCCCCACATGCAACTGGACCCTTCGTGTTCGATTTTTCCAAGCAACACTAAATATATCCCTAGCCGGCATGGGAGAAGACTGAAAACCCGGGCCACAGAAAACGCGTTGCAAGCCCCTTTGGACCATCCAAAAGTGTCACCAAAGGAAGTCTTTGGGTACAAGTGAACTCCCCAGGGGAGCCTTTACGCAGCCCCACATGCAACTTGACCCTCTGGGTTTGCTGTTTCCGAGCATCCCTAAACATAGCCGTAGCCGGCATCGATGACGACTGAAAAATCAGGCCCCAGGAAATGCGTCACGAGCCCTTTTCGCCCATCCAAAAGTGCCCCCAAAGAAAGGCTTTGGGTACAAGTGAACTCCCCAGGGGAGCCTTTACGCAGCCCCACATGCAACTGGACCCTCCGGGTTCGCTGTTTCCGAGCATCCCTAAACATAGCCCTAGCGGGCATCGGAGACGACTGAAAAATCAGGCCTACGGAAATGCGTTGCGAGCCCTTTTCGCCCATCCAAAAGTACCCCAAAGGAAGGCTTTGGGTACAAGAGAATTCCCCAGGGGAGCCTTTACGCAGCCCCACATGCAACTGGACCCTTCGTGTTCGATTTTTCCAAGCAACACTAAATATATCCCTAGCCGGCATGGGAGAAGACTGAAAACCCGGGCCACAGAAAACGCGTTGCAAGCCCCTTTGGACCATCCAAAAGTGTCACCAAAGGAAGTCTTTGGGTACAAGTGAACTCCCCAGGGGAGCCTTTACGCAGCCCCACATGCAACTTGACCCTCTGGGTTTGCTGTTTCCGAGCATCCCTAAACATAGCCGTAGCCGGCATCGATGACGACTGAAAAATCAGGCCCCAGGAAATGCGTCACGAGCCCTTTTCGCCCATCCAAAAGTGCCCCCAAAGGAAGGCTTTGGGTACAAGTGAACTCCCCAGGGGAGCCTTTACGCAGCCCCACATGGAACTGCAACCTCCGGGTTCGCTGTTTCCGAACATCCCTAAACATAGCCCTAGCGGGCATCGATGACGACTGAAAAATCAGGCCCAGGAAATGCGTTGCAAGCCCCTTTGGACCATCCAAAAGTTCCCGCAAAGGAAGGCTTTGGGTACAAGTGATCTTCCCAGGGGAGCCTTTACGCAGCACCACATGCAACTGCACCCTCAGGGTTCGCTGTTCATGGGCAAACCTAAACGTAGCCCTAGCCGTCATCGGAGACGACTGAAAAATCAGGCCCCAGGAATTGCGTTGCAAGCCCCTTTGGACCATCCAAAAGTGCCCGCAAAGGAAGGCTTTGGGTACAAGTGATCTCCCCAGGGGAGCCTTTACGCAGCCCCACATGCAACTGGACCCTTCGTGTTCGATTTTTCCGAGCAACACTAAATATATCCCTAGCCGGCATGGGAGAAGACTGAAAACCCGGGCCACAGAAAACGCATTGCAAGCCCCTTTGGACCATCCAAAAGTGCCCCCAAAGGAAGGCTTTGGGTACAAGTGAACTCCCCAGGGGAGCCTTTACGCAGCCCCACATGCAACTGGACCCTCCGGGTTCGCTGTTCCTGAGCAAACCTAAACGTAGCCCTTTCCGTCATCGGAGACGAGTGAAAAATCAGGCCCCAGGAAATGCGTTGCGAGCCCCTTTGGACCATCCAAAAGTGCCCCCAAAGGAAGGCTTTGGATACAAGTGAACTCCCCAGGGGAGCCTTTACGCAGCCCCACATGCAACTGCAACCTCCGGGTTCGCTGTTTCCGAACATCCCTAAACATAGCCCTAGCGGGCATCGAAGATGACTGAAAAATCAGGCCCCAGGAAATGCGTTGCTAGCCCCTTTGGACCATCCAAAAGTGCCCCCAAAGGAAGGCTTTGGGTACAAGTGATCTCCCCAGGGGAGCCTTTACGCAGCCCCACATGCAACTGGACCCTCCGGGTTTGCTGTTCCTGAGCAAACCTAAAAGTAGCCCTAGCCGTCTTCGGAGACGAGTGAAAAATCAGGCCCCAGGAAATGCGTTGCGAGGCCTTTTCGCCCATCCAAATGTGCCCCCAAAGGAAGACTTTGGGTACAAGAGAACTCCCCAGGGGAGCCTTTACGCAGCCCCACATACAACTGGACCCTCCGGGTTCGCTGTTTCCGAGCATCCCTAAACATAGTCCTAGCCGGCATCGAAGACGACTGAAAAATCAGGCCCCAGGAAATGCGTTGCCAGGCCTTTTCGCCCATCCAAAAGTGCCCCCAAAGGAAGACTTTGGGTACAAGAGAACTCCCCAGGGGAGCCTTTACGCAGCCCCACATGCAACTGGACCCTCCGGGTTCGCTGTTTCCGAGCATCCCTATACATAGCCCTAGCCGGCATCGAAGATGACTGAAAAATCAGGCCCCAGGAAATGCGTTGCGAGCCCTTTTCGCCCATCCAAAAGTGCCCCCAAAGGAAGGCTTTGGGTACAAGTGAACTCCCCAGGGGAGCCTTTACGCAGCCCCACATGCAACTGGACCCTCCGGGTTCGCTGTTTCCGAGCATCCCTAAACATAACCCTAGTTGGCATCGAAGACAAGTGAAAAATCAGGACCCAGGAAATGCGTTGCGAGCCACTTTGGACCATCCAAAAGCGCCCCCAAAGGAAGGCTTTGGGTACAAGTGATCTCCCCAGGGGAGCCTTTACGCAGCCCCACATGCAACTGGACCCTCTGGGTTCTCTGTTCCTGAGCAAACCTAAACGTAGCCCTAGCTGTCATCGGAGACGAGTGAAAAATCAGGCCCCAGGAAATGCGTTCCGAGGCCTTTTCGCCCATCCAAATGTGCCCCCAAAGGAAGACTTTGGGTACAAGAGAACTCCCCAGGGGAGCCTTTACGCAGCCCCACATGCAACTGGACCCTCCGGGTTCGCTGTTTCCGAGCATCCCTAAACATATTCCTAGACGGCATCGAAGACGACTGAAAAATCAGGCCCCAGGAAGTGCCTTGCAAGCCCTTTTCGCCCATCCAAAAGTGCCCCCAAAGGAAGGCTTTGGATACAAGAGAACTCCCCAGGGGAGCCTTTACGCAGCCACACATGCAACTGGACCCTCCGGGTTCGATTTTTCCGAGCAACCCTAAATATATCACTAGCTGGCATGGGAGAACCTGAAAACCCGGGCCACAGAAAACGCGTTGCAAGCCCCTTTGGACCGTCCAAAAGTGTCACCAAAGGAAGGCTTTGGGTACAAGTGAACTCCCCAGGGGAGTCTTTACGCAGCCCCACATGCAACTGGACCCTCCTGGTTCGCTGTTTCCGAGCATCCCTAAACATAGCCCTAGCCGGCATCGAAGACGACTGAAAAATCAGGCCCCAGGAAATGCGTTGCGAGGCCTTTTCGCCCATCCAAAAGTGCCCCCAAAGGAAGACTTTGGGTACAAGTGAACTCCCCAGGGGAGCCTTTACGCAGGCCCACATGCAATTGCAACCTCCGGGTTCTCTATTTCCGAACATCCCTAAACATAGCCCTAGCGGGCATCGAAGATGACTGAAAAATCAGGCCCCAGGAAATGCGTTGTGAGCCCTTTTCGCCCATCCAAAAGTACCCCAAAGGAAGGCTTTGGGTACAAGAGAACTCCCCAGGGGAGCCTTTACGCAGCCCCACATGCAACTGGACCCTTCGGGTTCGATTTTTCCGAGCAACCCTAAATATATTCCTAGCCGGCATGGTAGAAGACTGAAAACCCGGGCCACAGAAAACGCGTTGCAAGCCCCTTTGGACCATCCAAAAGTGTCACCAAAGGAAGGCTTTGGGTACAAGTGAACTCCCCAGGGGAGCCTTTACGCAGCCCCACATGCAACTTGACCCTCCGGGTTCGCTGTTTCCGAGCATCCCTAAACATAGCCCTATCCGGCATCGAAGACGACTGAAAAATCAGGCCCCAGGAAATGCGTTACGAGCCCTTTTCGCCCATCCAAAAGTGCCCCCAAAGGAAGGCTTTGGGTACAAGTGAACTCCCCAGGGGAGCCTTTACGCAGCCCCACATGCAACTGGACCCTCCGGGTTCGCTGTTCCTGAGCAAACCTAAACATAGCCCTACCCGGCCTCGAAGATGACTTAAAAATCAGGCCCCAGGAAATGCGTTGCGAGCCCCTTCGGACAATCCAAACGTGCCCCCAAAGGAAGGCTTTGGGTACAAGTGAACTCCCCAGGGGAGCCTTTACGCAGCCCCACATGGAACTGCAACCTCCGGGTTCGCTGTTTCCGAACATCCCTAAACATAGCCCTAGCGGGCATCAAAGACGACTGAAAACCCGGGCCCCAGAAAACGCATTGCAAGCCCCTTTGGACCATCCAAAAGTATCACCAAAGGAAGGCTTTGGGTACAAGTGATCTCCCCAGGGGAGCCTTTACGCAGCCCCACATGCAACTGGACCCTCCGGGTTTGCTGTTCCTGTGCAAACCTAAACGTAGCCCTAGCCGTTTTCGGAGACGAGTTAAAAATCAGGCCCCAGGAAATGCATTCCGAGGCTTTTTCTCCCATCCAAATGTGCCCCCAAAGGAATACTTTCGGTACAAGTGAACTCCGCAGGGGAGCATTTACGCAGCCCCACATGCAACTGGACCCTCCGGGTTCGCTGTTTCCGAGCATCCCTAAACATAGCCCTAGCCGGCATCGAAGACGACTGAAAAATCAGGCCCCAGGAAATGCGTTGCGAGCCCTTTTCGCCCATCCAAAAGTGCCCCCAAAGGAAGGCTTTGGGTACAAGTGAACTCCCCAGGGGAGCCTTTACGCAGCCCCACATGCAACTGGACCCTCCGGGTTCGATTTTTCCGAGCAAACCTAAATAGATCCCTAGCCGGCATGGGAGAATCTGAAAAACCGGGCCCCAGAAAACACGTTGAAATCCCCTTTGGACCATCCAAAAGTGTCACCAAAGGAAGGCTTTGGGTACAAATGAACTCCCCAGGGGAGCCTTTACGCAGCCCCACATGCAACTGGACCCTCCGGGTTCGCTGTTTCCGAGCATCCCTAAACATAGCCCTAGCCGGCAAAGAAGACGACTGAAAAATCAGGACCCAGGAAATGCGTTGCGAGCCCCTTCGGACCATCCAAAAGTGCCCCCAAAGGAAGGCTTTGGGTACAAGAGAACTCCCCAGGGGAGCCTTTACGCAGCCGCACATGAAACTGGACCCTTCGGGTTCGATTTTTCCGAGCAACCCTAAATATATTCCTAGCCGGCATGGGAGAAGACTGAAAACCCGGGCCACAGAAAACGCGTTGCAAGCCCCTTTGGACCATCCAAAAGTGTCACCAAAGGAAGGCTTTGGGTACAAGTGAACTCCCCAGGGGAGCCTTTACGCAGCCCCACATGCAACTGGACCCTCCGGGTTCGCTGTTTCCGAGCATCCCTAAACATAGCCCTAGCCGGCATCGATGACGACTGAAAAATCAGGCCCCAGGAAATGCGTTACGAGCCCTTTTCGCCCATCCAAAAGTGCCCCCAAAGGAAGGCTTTGGGTACAAGTGATCTCCCCAGGGGAGCCTTTACGCAGCCCCACATGCAACTGGACCCTCCGGGTTCGCTGTTTCCGAGCATCCCTAAACATAGCCCTAGCCGGCATCGAAGACGACTGAAAAATCAGGCCCCAGGAAATGCGTTGCGAGCCCCTTTGGACCATCCAAAAGTGCCCCCAAAGGAAGGCTTTGGATACAAGTGAACTCCCCAGGGGAGCCTTTACGCAGCCCCACATGCAACTGGACCCTCCGGGATCGATTTTTCCGAGCAAACCTAAATAGAACCCTAGCGTGCATGGGAGAATCTGAAAAACCGGGCCCCAGAAAACACGTTGCAATCCCCTTTGGACCATCCAAAAGTGTCACCAAAGGAAGGCTTTGGGTACAAGTGAACTCCCCAGGGGAGCCTTTACGCAGCCCCACATGCAACTGGACCCTCCGGGTTCGCTGTTTCCGAGCATCCCTAAACATAGCCCTAGCCGGCAAAGAAGACAACTGAAAAATCAGGCCCCAGGAAATGCGTTGCGAGCCCTTTTCGCCCATCCAAAAGTACCCCAAAGGAAGGCTTTGGGTACAAGAGAACTCCCCAGGGGAGCCTTTACGCAGCCCCACATGCAACTGGACCCTTCGTGTTCGAATTTTCCGAGCAAAACTAAATATATCCCTAGCCGGCATGGGAGAAGACTGAAAACCCGGGCCACAGAAAACGCATTGCAAGCCCCTTTGGACCATCCAAAAGTGTCACCAAAGGAAGGCTTTGGGTACAAGTGATCTCCCCAGGGGAGCCTTTACGCAGTCCCACATGCAACTTTACCCTCCGGGTTCGCTGTTCCTGAGCAAACCTAAACGTAGCCCTAGCCGTCTTCGGAGACGAGTGAAAAATCAGGCCCCAGGAAATGCGTTGCGAGGCCTTTTCGCCCATCCAAAAGTGCCCCCAAAGAAAGACTTTGGGTACAAGAGAACTCCCCAGGGGAGCCTTTACGCAGCCCCACATACAACTGGACCCTCCGGGTTCGCTGTTTCCGAGCATCCCTAAACATATCCCTAGACGGCATCGAAGACGAGTGAAAAATCAGGCCCCAGGAAATGCGTTGCGAGCCCTTTTCGCCCATCCAAAAGGGCCCCCAAAGGAAGGCTTTGGGTACAAGTGAACTCCCCAGGGGAGCCTTTACGCAGCCCCACATGCAACTGGACCCTCCGGGTTCGCTGTTTCCGAGCATTCCTAAACATATTCCTAGACGGCATCGAAGACGACTGAAAAATCAGGCCCCAGGAAATGCCTTGCAAGCCCTTTTCGCCCATCCAAAAGTGCCCCCAAAGGAAGGCTTTGGATACAAGAGAACTCCCCAGGGGAGCCTTTACGCAGCCACACATGCAACTGGACCCTCCGGGTTTGCTGTTCCTGAGCAAACCTAAACGTAGCTCTAGCCGTCTTCGGAGACGAGTCAAAAATCAGGCCTACGGAAATGCGTTCCGAGGCTTTTTCTCCCATCCAAATGTGCCCCCAAAGGAAGGCTTTGGGTACAAGTGAACTCCCCAGGGGAGCCTTTACGCAGCCCCACATGCAACTGGACCCTCCGGGTTCGCTGTTTCCGAGCATCCCTAAACATAGCCCTAGCGGGCATCGATGACGACTGAAAAATCAGGCCTACGGAAATGCGTTCCGAGGCTTTTTCTCCCATCCAAATGTGCCCCCAAAGGAAGACTTTGGGTACAAGTGAACTCCCCAGGGGAGCCTTTACGCAGCCCCACATGCAACTGCAACCTCCGGGTTCGCTGTTTCCGAACATCCCTAAACATAGCCCTAGCGGGCATCGATGACGACTGAAAAATCAGGCCCAGGAAATGCGTTGCAAGCCCCTTTGGACCATCCAAAAGTGCCCGCAAAGGAAGGCTTTGGGTACAAGTGATCTCCCCAGGGGAGCCTTTACGCAGCACCACATGCAACTGGACCCTCAGGGTTCGCTGTTCATGGGCAAACCTAAACGTAGCCCTAGCCGTCATCGGAGACGACTGAAAAATCAGGCCCCAGGAATTGCGTTGCAAGCCCCTTTGGACCATCCAAAAGTGCCCCCAAAGGAAGGCTTTGGGTACAAGTGATCTCCCCAGGGGAGCCTTTACGCAGCCCCACATGCAACTGGACCCTTCGTGTTCGATTTTTCCGAGCAACACTAAATATATCCCTAGCCGGCATGGGAGAAGACTGAAAACCCGGGCCACAGAAAACGCATTGCAAGCCCCTTTGGACCATCCAAAAGTGCCCCCAAAGGAAGGCTTTGGGTACAAGTGAACTCCCCAGGGGAGCCTTTACGCAGCCCCACATGCAACTGGACCCTCTGGGTTCGCTGTTTCCGAGCATCCCTAAACATAGCCGTAGCCGGCATCGATGACGACTGAAAAATCAGGCCCCAGGAAATGCGTCACGAGCCCTTTTCGCCCATCCAAAAGTGCGCGCAAAGGAAGGCTTTGGGTACAAGTGATCTCCCCAGGGGAGCCTTTACGCAGCCCCACATGCAACTGCACCCTCCGGGTTCGCTGTTCATGGGCAAACCTAAAAGTAGCCCTAGCCGTCTTCGGAGACGAGTGAAAAATCAGGCCCCAGGAAATGCGTTGCGAGGCCTTTTCGCCCATCCAAATGTGCCCCCAAAGGAAGACTTTGGGTACAAGAGAACTCCCCAGGGGAGCCTTTACGCAGCCCCACATACAACTGGACCCTCCGGGTTCGCTGTTTCCGAGCATCCCTAAACATAGTCCTAGCCGGCATCGAAGACGACTGAAAAATCAGGCCCCAGGAAATGCGTTGCCAGGCCTTTTCGCCCATCCAAAAGTGCCCCCAAAGGAAGACTTTGGGTACAAGAGAACTCCCCAGGGGAGCCTTTACGCAGCCCCACATGCAACTGGACCCTCCGGGTTCGCTGTTTCCGAGCATCCCTATACATAGCCCTAGCCGGCATCGAAGACGACTGAAAAATCAGGCCCCAGGAAATGCGTTGCGAGCCCTTTTCGCCCATCCAAAAGTGCCCCCAAAGGAAGGCTTTGGGTACAAGTGAACTCCCCAGGGGAGCCTTTACGCAGCCCCACATGCAACTGGACCCTCCGGGTTCGCTGTTTCCGAGCATCCCTAAACATAACCCTAGTTGGCATCGAAGACAAGTGAAAAATCAGGACCCAGGAAATGCGTTGCGAGCCACTTTGGACCATCCAAAAGCGCCCCCAAAGGAAGGCTTTGGGTACAAGTGATCTCCCCAGGGGAGCCTTTACGCAGCCCCACATGCAACTGGACCCTCCGGGTTCGATTTTTCCGAGCAACCCTAAATATATCACTAGCTGGCATGGGAGAATCTGAAAACCCGGGCCACAGAAAACGCGTTGCAAGCCCCTTTGGACCGTCCAAAAGTGTCACCAAAGGAAGGCTTTGGGTACAAGTGAACTCCCCAGGGGAGTCTTTACGCAGCCCCACATGCAACTGGACCCTCTGGGTTCGCTGTTTCCGAGCATCCCTAAACATAGCCGTAGCCGGCATCGATGACGACTGAAAAATCAGGCCCCAGGAAATGCGTCACGAGCCCTTTTCGCCCATCCAAAAGTGCGCGCAAAGGAAGGCTTTGGGTACAAGTGATCTCCCCAGGGGAGCCTTTACGCAGCCCCACATGCAACTTGACCCTCCGGGTTCGCTGTTTCCGAGCATCCCTAAACATAGCCCTAGCTGGCATCGAAGACGACTGAAAAATCAGGCCCCAGGAAATGCGTTACGAGCCCTTTTCGCCCATCCAAAAGTGCCCCCAAAGGAAGGCTTTGGGTACAAGTGAACTCCCCAGGGGAGCCTTTACGCAGCCCCACATGCAACTGGACCCTCCGGGTTCGCTGTTCCTGAGCAAACCTAAACATAGCCCTACCCGGCCTTGAAGATGACTTAAAAATCAGGCCCCAGGAAATGCGTTGCGAGCCCCTTCGGACAATCCAAACGTGCCCCCAAAGGAAGGCTTTGGGTACAAGTGAACTCCCCAGGGGAGCCTTTACGCAGCCCCACATGCAACTGCAACCTCCGGGTTCGCTGTTTCCGAACATCCCTAAACATAGCCCTAGCGGGCATCAAAGACGACTGAAAACCCGGGCCCCAGAAAACGCATTGCAAGCCCCTTTGGACCATCCAAAAGTATCACCAAAGGAAGGCTTTGGGTACAAGTGATCTCCCCAGGGGAGCCTTTACGCAGCCCCGCATGCAACTGGACCCTCCGGGTTTGCTGTTCCTGTGCAAACCTAAACGTAGCCCTAGCCGGCATCGAAGACGACTGAAAAATCAGGCCCCAGGAAATGCGTTGCGAGCCCTTTTCGCCCATCCAAAAGTGCCCCCAAAGGAAGGCTTTGGGTACAAGTGAACTCCCCAGGGGAGCCTTTACGCAGCCCCACATGCAACTGGACCCTCCGGGTTCGATTTTTCCGAGCAAACCTAAATAGAACCCTAACCGGCATGGGAGAATCTGAAAAACCGGGCCCCAGAAAACACGCTGAAATCCCCTTTGGACCATCCAAAAGTGTCACCAAAGGAAGGCTTTGGGTACAAATGAACTCCCCAGGGAAGCCTTTACGCAGCCCCACATGCAACTGGACCCTCCGGGTTCGCTGTTTCTGAGCATCCCTAAACATAGCCCTAGCCGGCAAAGAAGACGACTGAAAAATCAGGACCCAGGAAATGCGTTGCGAGCCCCTTCGGACCATCCAAAAGTGCCCCCAAAGGAAGGCTTTGGGTACAAGAGAACTCCCCAGGGGAGCCTTTACGCAGCCGCACATGAAACTGGACCCTTCGGGTTCGATTTTTCCGAGCAACCCTAAATATATTCCTAGCCGGCATGGGAGAAGACTGAAAACCCGGGCCACAGAAAACGCGTTGCAAGCCCCTTTGGACCATCCAAAAGTGTCACCAAAGGAAGGCTTTGGGTACAAGTGAACTCCCCAGGGGAGCCTTTACGCAGCCCCACATGCAACTGGACCCTCCGGGTTCGCTGTTTCCGAGCATCCCTAAACATAGCCCTAGCCGGCATCGATGACGACTGAAAAATCAGGCCCCAGGAAATGCGTTACAAGCCCTTTTCGCCCATCCAAAAGTGCCCCCAAAGGAAGGCTTTGGGTACAAGTGATCTCCCCAGGGGAGCCTTTACGCAGCCCCACATGCAACTGGACCCTCCGGGTTCGCTGTTTCCGAGCATCCCTAAACATAGCCCTAGCGGGCATCAAAGACGACTGAAAACCCGGGCCCCAGAAAACGCATTGCAAGCCCCTTTGGACCATCCAAAAGTATCACCAAAGGAAGGCTTTGGGTACAAGTGATCTCCCCAGGGGAGCCTTTACGCAGCCCCACATGCAACTGGACCCTCCGGGTTTGCTGTTCCTGTGCAAACCTAAACGTAGCCCTAGCCGTCTTCGGAGACGAGTGAAAAATCAGGCCCCAGGAAATGCATTCCGAGGCTTTTTCTCCCATCCAAATGTGCCCCCAAAGGAATACTTTGGGTACAAGTGAACTCCGCAGGGGAGCATTTACGCAGCCCCACATGCAACTGGACCCTCCGGGTTCGCTGTTTCCGAGCATCCCTAAACATAGCCCTAGCCGGCATCGAAGATGACTGAAAAATCAGGCCCCAGGAAATGCGTTGCGAGCCCTTTTCGCCCATCTAAAAGTGCCCCCAAAGGAAGGCTTTGGGTACAAGTGAACTCCCCAGGGGAGCCTTTACGCAGCCCCACATGCAACTGGACTCTCCGGGTTCGCTGTTCCTGAGCAAACCTAAACGTAGCCCTATCCGTCATCGGACACGTGAAAAAACAGGCCCCAGGAAATGTGTTGCGAGCCCCTTTGGACCATCCAAAAGTGCCCCCAAAGGAAGGCTTTGGGTACAAGTGAACTCCCCAGGGGAGCCTTTACGCAGCCCCACATGCAACTGGACCCTCCGGGTTCGATTTTTCCGAGCAAACCTAAATAGAACCCTAGCCGGCATGGGAGAATCTGAAAAACCGGGCCCCAGAAAACACGTTGAAATCCCCTTTGGACCATCCAAAAGTGTCACCAAAGGAAGGCTTTGGGTACAAGTGAACTCCCCAGGGGAGCCTTTACGCAGCCCCACATGCAACTGGACCCTCCGGGTTCGCTGTTTCCGAGCATCCCTAAACATAGCCCTAGCAGGCAAAGAAGACGACTGAAAAATCAGGACCCAGGAAATGCGTTGCGAGCCCCTTCGGACCATCCAAAAGTGCCCCCAAAGGAAGGCTTTGGGTACAAGAGAACTCCCCAGGGGAGCCTTTACGCAGCCGCACATGAAACTGGACCCTTCGGGTTCGATTTTTCCGAGCAACCCTAAATATATTCCTAGCCGGCATGGGAGAAGACTGAAAACCCGGGCCACAGAAAACGCGTTGCAAGCCCCTTTGGACCATCCAAAAGTGTCACCAAAGGAAGTCTTTGGGTACAAGAGAACTCCCCAGGGGAGCCTTTACGCAGCCCCACATGCAACTGGACCCTCCGGGTTCGCTGTTTCCGAGCATCCCTAAACATAGCCCTAGCCGGCATCGATGACGACTGAAAAATCAGGCCCCAGGAAATGCGTTACGAGCCCTTTTCGCCCATCCAAAAGTGCCCCCAAAGGAAGGCTTTGGGTACAAGTGAACTCCCCAGGGGAGCCTTTACGCAGCCCCACATGCAACTGGACCCTCCGGGTTCGCTGTTTCCGAGCATCCCTATACATAGCCCTAGCCGGCATCGAAGACGACTGAAAAATCAGGCCCCAGGAAATGCGTTGCGAGCCCTTTTCGCCCATCCAAAAGTGCCCCCAAAGGAAGGCTTTGGGTACAAGTGAACTCCCCAGGGGAGCCTTTACGCAGCCCCACATGCAACTGGACCCTCCGGGTTCGCTGTTTCCGAGCATCCCTAAACATAACCCTAGTTGGCATCGAAGACAAGTGAAAAATCAGGACCCAGGAAATGCGTTGCGAGCCACTTTGGACCATCCAAAAGCGCCCCCAAAGGAAGGCTTTGGGTACAAGTGATCTCCCCAGGGGAGCCTTTACGCAGCCCCACATGCAACTGGACCCTCCGGGTTCGATTTTTCCGAGCAACCCTAAATATATCACTAGCTGGCATGGGAGAATCTGAAAACCCGGGCCACAGAAAACGCGTTGCAAGCCCCTTTGGACCGTCCAAAAGTGTCACCAAAGGAAGGCTTTGGGTACAAGTGAACTCCCCAGGGGAGTCTTTACGCAGCCCCACATGCAACTGGACCCTCTGGGTTCGCTGTTTCCGAGCATCCCTAAACATAGCCGTAGCCGGCATCGATGACGACTGAAAAATCAGGCCCCAGGAAATGCGTCACGAGCCCTTTTCGCCCATCCAAAAGTGCGCGCAAAGGAAGGCTTTGGGTACAAGTGATCTCCCCAGGGGAGCCTTTACGCAGCCCCACATGCAACTTGACCCTCCGGGTTCGCTGTTTCCGAGCATCCCTAAACATAGCCCTAGCTGGCATCGAAGACGACTGAAAAATCAGGCCCCAGGAAATGCGTTACGAGCCCTTTTCGCCCATCCAAAAGTGCCCCCAAAGGAAGGCTTTGGGTACAAGTGAACTCCCCAGGGGAGCCTTTACGCAGCCCCACATGCAACTGGACCCTCCGGGTTCGCTGTTCCTGAGCAAACCTAAACATAGCCCTACCCGGCCTTGAAGATGACTTAAAAATCAGGCCCCAGGAAATGCGTTGCGAGCCCCTTCGGACAATCCAAACGTGCCCCCAAAGGAAGGCTTTGGGTACAAGTGAACTCCCCAGGGGAGCCTTTACGCAGCCCCACATGCAACTGCAACCTCCGGGTTCGCTGTTTCCGAACATCCCTAAACATAGCCCTAGCGGGCATCAAAGACGACTGAAAACCCGGGCCCCAGAAAACGCATTGCAAGCCCCTTTGGACCATCCAAAAGTATCACCAAAGGAAGGCTTTGGGTACAAGTGATCTCCCCAGGGGAGCCTTTACGCAGCCCCGCATGCAACTGGACCCTCCGGGTTTGCTGTTCCTGTGCAAACCTAAACGTAGCCCTAGCCGGCATCGAAGACGACTGAAAAATCAGGCCCCAGGAAATGCGTTGCGAGCCCTTTTCGCCCATCCAAAAGTGCCCCCAAAGGAAGGCTTTGGGTACAAGTGAACTCCCCAGGGGAGCCTTTACGCAGCCCCACATGCAACTGGACCCTCCGGGTTCGATTTTTCCGAGCAAACCTAAATAGAACCCTAACCGGCATGGGAGAATCTGAAAAACCGGGCCCCAGAAAACACGCTGAAATCCCCTTTGGACCATCCAAAAGTGTCACCAAAGGAAGGCTTTGGGTACAAATGAACTCCCCAGGGAAGCCTTTACGCAGCCCCACATGCAACTGGACCCTCCGGGTTCGCTGTTTCTGAGCATCCCTAAACATAGCCCTAGCCGGCAAAGAAGACGACTGAAAAATCAGGACCCAGGAAATGCGTTGCGAGCCCCTTCGGACCATCCAAAAGTGCCCCCAAAGGAAGGCTTTGGGTACAAGAGAACTCCCCAGGGGAGCCTTTACGCAGCCGCACATGAAACTGGACCCTTCGGGTTCGATTTTTCCGAGCAACCCTAAATATATTCCTAGCCGGCATGGGAGAAGACTGAAAACCCGGGCCACAGAAAACGCGTTGCAAGCCCCTTTGGACCATCCAAAAGTGTCACCAAAGGAAGGCTTTGGGTACAAGTGAACTCCCCAGGGGAGCCTTTACGCAGCCCCACATGCAACTGGACCCTCCGGGTTCGCTGTTTCCGAGCATCCCTAAACATAGCCCTAGCCGGCATCGATGACGACTGAAAAATCAGGCCCCAGGAAATGCGTTACAAGCCCTTTTCGCCCATCCAAAAGTGCCCCCAAAGGAAGGCTTTGGGTACAAGTGATCTCCCCAGGGGAGCCTTTACGCAGCCCCACATGCAACTGGACCCTCCGGGTTCGCTGTTTCCGAGCATCCCTAAACATAGCCCTAGCGGGCATCAAAGACGACTGAAAACCCGGGCCCCAGAAAACGCATTGCAAGCCCCTTTGGACCATCCAAAAGTATCACCAAAGGAAGGCTTTGGGTACAAGTGATCTCCCCAGGGGAGCCTTTACGCAGCCCCACATGCAACTGGACCCTCCGGGTTTGCTGTTCCTGTGCAAACCTAAACGTAGCCCTAGCCGTCTTCGGAGACGAGTGAAAAATCAGGCCCCAGGAAATGCATTCCGAGGCTTTTTCTCCCATCCAAATGTGCCCCCAAAGGAATACTTTGGGTACAAGTGAACTCCGCAGGGGAGCATTTACGCAGCCCCACATGCAACTGGACCCTCCGGGTTCGCTGTTTCCGAGCATCCCTAAACATAGCCCTAGCCGGCATCGAAGATGACTGAAAAATCAGGCCCCAGGAAATGCGTTGCGAGCCCTTTTCGCCCATCTAAAAGTGCCCCCAAAGGAAGGCTTTGGGTACAAGTGAACTCCCCAGGGGAGCCTTTACGCAGCCCCACATGCAACTGGACTCTCCGGGTTCGCTGTTCCTGAGCAAACCTAAACGTAGCCCTATCCGTCATCGGACACGTGAAAAAACAGGCCCCAGGAAATGTGTTGCGAGCCCCTTTGGACCATCCAAAAGTGCCCCCAAAGGAAGGCTTTGGGTACAAGTGAACTCCCCAGGGGAGCCTTTACGCAGCCCCACATGCAACTGGACCCTCCGGGTTCGATTTTTCCGAGCAAACCTAAATAGAACCCTAGCCGGCATGGGAGAATCTGAAAAACCGGGCCCCAGAAAACACGTTGAAATCCCCTTTGGACCATCCAAAAGTGTCACCAAAGGAAGGCTTTGGGTACAAGTGAACTCCCCAGGGGAGCCTTTACGCAGCCCCACATGCAACTGGACCCTCCGGGTTCGCTGTTTCCGAGCATCCCTAAACATAGCCCTAGCAGGCAAAGAAGACGACTGAAAAATCAGGACCCAGGAAATGCGTTGCGAGCCCCTTCGGACCATCCAAAAGTGCCCCCAAAGGAAGGCTTTGGGTACAAGAGAACTCCCCAGGGGAGCCTTTACGCAGCCGCACATGAAACTGGACCCTTCGGGTTCGATTTTTCCGAGCAACCCTAAATATATTCCTAGCCGGCATGGGAGAAGACTGAAAACCCGGGCCACAGAAAACGCGTTGCAAGCCCCTTTGGACCATCCAAAAGTGTCACCAAAGGAAGTCTTTGGGTACAAGAGAACTCCCCAGGGGAGCCTTTACGCAGCCCCACATGCAACTGGACCCTCCGGGTTCGCTGTTTCCGAGCATCCCTAAACATAGCCCTAGCCGGCATCGATGACGACTGAAAAATCAGGCCCCAGGAAATGCGTTACGAGCCCTTTTCGCCCATCCAAAAGTGCCCCCAAAGGAAGGCTTTGGGTACAAGTGAACTCCCCAGGGGAGCCTTTACGCAGCCCCACATGCAACTGGACCCTCCGGGTTCGCTGTTTCCGAGCATCCCTAAACATAGCCCTAGCCGGCATCGATGACGACTGAAAAATCAGGCCCCAGGAAATGCGTTCCGAGGCCTTTTCGCCCATCCAAAAGTGCCCCCACAGGAAGGCTTTGGGTACAAGTGATCTCCCCAGGGGAGCCTTTACGCAGCCCCACATGCAACTGGACCCTCCGGGTTCGCTGTTTCCGAGCATCCCTAAACATAGCCCTAGCCGGCATCGAAGACGACTGAAAAATCAGGCCCCAGGAAATGCGTTGCGAGCCCTTTTCGCCCATCCAAAAGTGCCCCCAAAGGAAGGCTTTGGGTACAAGTGAACTCCCCAGGGGAGCCTTTACGCAGCCCCACATGCAACTGGACTCTCCGGGTTCGCTGTTCCTGAGCAAACCTAAACGTAGCCCTATCCGTCATCGGACACGTGAAAAAACAGGCCCCAGGAAATGTGTTGCGAGCCCCTTTGGACCATCCAAAAGTGCCCCCAAAGGAAGGCTTTGGGTACAAGTGAACTCCCCAGGGGAGCCTTTACGCAGCCCCACATGCAACTGGACCCTCCGGGTTCGATTTTTCCGAGCAAACCTAAATAGAACCCTAGCCGGCATGGGAGAATCTGAAAAACCGGGCCCCAGAAAACACGTTGAAATCCCCTTTGGACCATCCAAAAGTGTCACCAAAGGAAGGCTTTGGGTACAAGTGAACTCCCCAGGGGAGCCTTTACGCAGCCCCACATGCAACTGGACCCTCCGGGTTCGCTGTTTCCGAGCATCCCTAAACATATCCCTAGCTGGCAAAGAAGACGACTGAAAAATCAGGACCCAGGAAATGCGTTGCGAGCCCCTTCGGACCATCCAAAAGTGCCCCCAAAGGAAGGCTTTGGGTACAAGAGAACTCCCCAGGGGAGCCTTTACGCAGCCGCACATGAAACTGGACCCTTCGGGTTCGATTTTTCGAGCAACCCTAAATATATTCCTAGCCGGCATGGGAGAAGACTGAAAACCCGGGCCACAGAAAACGCGTTGCAAGCCCCTTTGGACCATCCAAAAGTGTCACCAAAGGAAGTCTTTGGGTACAAGAGAACTCCCCAGGGGAGCCTTTACGCAGCCCCACATGCAACTGGACCCTCCGGGTTCGCTGTTTCCGAGCATCCCTAAACATAGCCCTAGCCGGCATCGATGACGACTGAAAAATCAGGCCCCAGGAAATGCGTTACGAGCCCTTTTCGCCCATCCAAAAGTGCCCCCAAAGGAAGGCTTTGGGTACAAGTGAACTCCCCAGGGGAGCCTTTACGCAGCCCCACATGCAACTGGACCCTCCGGGTTCGCTGTTTCCGAGCATCCCTAAACATAGCCCTAGCCGGCATCGATGACGACTGAAAAATCAGGCCCCAGGAAATGCGTTCCCAGGCCTTTTCTCCCATCCAAAAGTGCCCCCACAGGAAGGCTTTGGGTACAAGTGATCTCCCCAGGGGAGCCTTTACGCAGCCCCACATGCAACTGGACCCTCCGGGTTCGCTGTTTCCGAGCATCCCTAAACATAGCCCTAGCCGGCATCGATGACGACTGAAAAATCAGGCCCCAGGAAATGCGTTCCGAGGCCTTTTCTCCCATCCAAAAGTGCCCCCAAAGGAAGGCTTTGGGTACAAGTGATCTCCCCAGGGGAGCCTTTACGCAGCCCCACATGCAACTGGACCCTCCGGGTTCGCTGTTCCTGAGCAAACTTAAACGTAGCCCTAGCCGTCATCGGAGACGAGTGAAAAATCAGGCCCCAGGAAATGCGTTGCGAGCCCCTTTGGACCATCCAAAAGTGCCCCCAAAGGAAGGCTTTGGGTACAAGTGAACTCCCCAGGGGAGCCTTTACGCAGCCCCACATGCAACTGGACCCTCCGGGTTCGCTGTTTCCGAGCATCCCTAAACATAGCCCTAGCCGGCAAAGAAGACAACTGAAAAATCAGGCCCCAGGAAATGCGTTGCGAGCCCTTTTCGCCCATCCAAAAGTACCCCAAAGGAAGGCTTTGGGTACAAGAGAACTCCCCAGGGGAGCCTTTACGCAGCCCCACATGCAACTGGACCCTTCGTGTTCGAATTTTCCGAGCAACACTAAATATATCCCTAGCCGGCATGGGAGAAGACTGAAAACCCGGGCCACAGAAAACGCATTGCAAGCCCCTTTGGACCATCCAAAAGTGTCACCAAAGGAAGGCTTTGGGTACAAGTGATCTCCCCAGGGGAGCCTTTACGCAGTCCCACATGCAACTTTACCCTCCGGGTTCGCTGTTCCTGAGCAAACCTAAACGTAGCCCTAGCCGTCTTCGGAGACGAGTGAAAAATCAGGCCCCAGGAAATGCGTTGCGAGGCCTTTTCGCCCATCCAAAAGTGCCCCCAAAGAAAGACTTTGGGTACAAGAGAACTCCCCAGGGGAGCCTTTACGCAGCCCCACATACAACTGGACCCTCCGGGTTCGCTGTTTCCGAGCATCCCTAAACATATCCCTAGACGGCATCGAAGACGAGTGAAAAATCAGGCCCCAGGAAATGCGTTGCGAGCCCTTTTCGCCCATCCAAAAGGGCCCCCAAAGGAAGGCTTTGGGTACAAGTGATCTCCCCAGGGGAGCCTTTACGCAGCCCCACATGCAACTGGACCCTCCGGGTTCGCTGTTTCCGAGCATCCCTAAACATAGCCCTAGTCGGCATCGATGACGAGTGAAAAATCAGGCCCCAGGAAATGCGTTCTGAGGCCTTTTCTCCCATCCAAAAGTGCCCCCAAAGGAAGGCTTTGGGTACAAGTGATCTCCCCAGGGGAGCCTTTACGCAGCCCCACATGCAACTGGACCCTCCGGGTTCGCTGTTTCCGAGCATCCCTAAACATAACCCTAGCCGTCATCGGAGACGACTGAAAAATCAGGCCCCAGGAAATGCGTTGCAAGCCCTTTTCGCCCATCCAAAAGTGTCACCAAAGGAAGGCTTTGGATACAAGAGAACTCCCCAGGGGAGCCTTTACACAGCCCCACATGCAACTGGACCCTCCGGGTTCGATTTTTCCGAGCAAACCTAAATAGAACACTAGCGTGCATGGGAGAATCTGAAAAACCGGGCCCCAGAAAACACGTTGCAATCCCCTTTGGACCATCCAAAAGTGTCACCAAAGGAAGGCTTTGGGTACAAGTGAACTCCCCAGGGGAGCCTTTACGCAGCCCCACATGCAACTGGACCCTCCGGGTTCGCTGTTTCCGAGCATCCCTAAACATAGCCCTAGCCGGCAAAGAAGACAACTGAAAAATTAGGCCCCAGGAAATGCGTTGCAAGCCCTTTTCGCCCATCCAAAAGTACCCCAAAGGAAGGCTTTGGGTACAAGAGAACTCCCCAGGGGAGCCTTTACGCAGCCCCACATGCAACTGGACCCTTCGTGTTCGATTTTTCCGAGCAACACTAAATATATCCCTAGCCGGCATGGGAGAAGACTGAAAACCCGGGCCACAGAAAACGCATTGCAAGCCCCTTTTGACCATCCAAAAGTGTCACCAAAGGAAGGCTTTGGGTACAAGTGATCTCCCCAGGGGAGCCTTTACGCAGTCCCACATGCAACTTTACCCTCCGGGTTCGCTGTTCCTGAGCAAACCTAAACGTAGCCCTAGCCGTCTTCGGAGACGAGTAAAAATCAGGCCCCAGGAAATGCGTTGCGAGGCCTTTTCGCCCATCCAAATGTGCCCCTAAAGAAAGACTTTGGGTACAAGAGAACTCCCCAGGGGAGCCTTTACGCAGCCCCACATACAACTGGACCCTCCGGGTTCGCTGTTTCCGAGCATCCCTAAACATATCCCTAGCCGGCATCTAAGACGAGTGAAAAATCAGGCCCCAGGAAATGCGTTGCGAGGAGTTTTCGCCCATCCAAAAGTGCCCCCAAAGGAAGGCTTTGGGTACAAGTGAACTCCCCAGGGGAGCCTTTACGCAGCCCCACATGCAACTGGACCCTCCGGGTTCGCTGTTTCCGAGCATCCCTAAACATAGCCCTAGCCGGCAAAGAAGACGACTGAAAAATCAGGACCCAGGAAATGCGTTGCGAGCCCCTTCGGACCATCCAAAAGTGCCCCCAAAGGAAGGCTTTGGGTACAAGAGAACTCCCCAGGGGAGCCTTTACGCAGCCGCACATGAAACTGGACCCTTCGGGTTCGATTTTTCGAGCAACCCTAAATATATTCCTAGCCGGCATGGGAGAAGACTGAAAACCCGGGCCACAGAAAACGCGTTGCAAGCCCCTTTGGACCATCCAAAAGTGTCACCAAAGGAAGTCTTTGGGTACAAGAGAACTCCCCAGGGGAGCCTTTACGCAGCCCCACATGCAACTGGACCCTCCGGGTTCGCTGTTTCCGAGCATCCCTAAACATAACCCTAGCCGGCATCGATGACGACTGAAAAATCAGGCCCCAGGAAATGCGTTACGAGCCCTTTTCGCCCATCCAAAAGTGCCCCCAAAGGAAGGCTTTGGGTACAAGTGAACTCCCCAGGGGAGCCTTTACGCAGCCCCACATGCAACTGGACCCTCCGGGTTCGCTGTTTCCGAGCATCCCTAAACATAGCCCTAGCCGGCATCGATGACGACTGAAAAATCAGGCCCCAGGAAATGCGTTCCGAGGCCTTTTCTCCCATCCAAAAGTGCCCCCACAGGAAGGCTTTGGGTACAAGTGATCTCCCCAGGGGAGCCTTTACGCAGCCCCACATGCAACTGGACCCTCCGGGTTCGCTGTTTCCGAGCATCCCTAAACATAGCCCTAGCCGGCATCGATGACGACTGAAAAATCAGGCCCCAGGAAATGCGTTCCGAGGCCTTTTCTCCCATCCAAAAGTGCCCCCAAAGGAAGGCTTTGGGTACAAGTGATCTCCCCAGGGGAGCCTTTACGCAGCCCCACATGCAACTGGACCCTCCGGGTTCGCTGTTCCTGAGCAAACCTAAACGTAGCCCTAGCCGTCATCGGAGACGAGTGAAAAATCAGGCCCCAGGAAATGCGTTGCGAGCCCCTTTGGACCATCCAAAAGTGCCCCCAAAGGAAGGCTTTGGATACAAGTGAACTCCCCAGGGGAGCCTTTACGCAGCCCCACATGCAACTGGACCCTCCGGGTTCGATTTTTCCGAGCAAACCTAAATAGAACCCTAGCGTGCATGGGAGAATCTGAAAAACCGGGCCCCAGAAAACACGTTGCAATCCCCTTTGGACCATCCAAAAGTGTCACCAAAGGAAGGCTTTGGGTACAAGTGAACTCCCCAGGGGAGCCTTTACGCAGCCCCACATGCAACTGGACCCTCCGGGTTCGCTGTTTCCGAGCATCCCTAAACATAGCCCTAGCCGGCAAAGAAGACAACTGAAAAATCAGGCCCCAGGAAATGCGTTGCAAGCCCTTTTCGCCCATCCAAAAGTACCCCAAAGGAAGGCTTTGGGTACAAGAGAACTCCCCAGGGGAGCCTTTACGCAGCCCCACATGCAACTGGACCCTTCGGGTTCGATTTTTCCGAGCAACACTAAATATATTCCTAGCCGGCATGGGAGAAGACTGAAAACCCGGGCCACAGAAAACGCATTGCAAGCCCCTTTGGACCATCCAAAAGTGTCACCAAAGGAAGGCTTTGGGTACAAGTGATCTCCCCAGGGGAGCCTTTACGCAGTCCCACATGCAACTTTACCCTCCGGGTTCGCTGTTCCTGAGCAAACCTAAACGTAGCCCTAGCCGTCTTCGGAGACGAGTAAAAATCAAGCCCCAGGAAATGCGTTGCGAGGCCTTTTCGCCCATCCAAATGTGCCCCTAAAGAAAGACTTTGGGTACAAGAGAACTCCCCAGGGGAGCCTTTACGCAGCCCCACATACAACTGGACCCTCCGGGTTCGCTGTTTCCGAGCATCCCTAAACATATCCCTAGCCGGCATCTAAGACGAGTGAAAAATCAGGCCCCAGGAAATGCGTTGCGAGGAGTTTTCGCCCATCCAAAAGTGCCCCCAAAGGAAGGCTTTGGGTACAAGTGAACTCCCCAGGGGAGCCTTTATGCAGCCCCACAAGCAACTGGACCCTCCGGGTTCGCTGTTTCCGAGCATCCCTAAACATAGCCCTAGCCGGCAGCGAAGACAAGTGAAAAATAAGGACCCAGGAAATGTGTTGCCAGGCCTTTTCGCCCATCCAAAAGTGCCCCCAAAGGAAGGCTTTGGGTACAAGTGAACTCCCCAGGGGAGCCTTTACGCAGCCCCACATGCAACTGGACCCTCCGGGTTCGATTTTTCCGAGCATCCCTAAACATAATCCTAGCCGGCATCGAAGACGACTGAAAAATCAGGCCCCAGGAAATGCGTTGCGAGCCCTTTTCGCCCATCCAAAAGTGCCCCCAAAGGAAGACTTTGGGTACAAGAGAACTCCCCAGGGGAGCCTTTACGCAGCCCCACATACAACTGGACCATCTGGGTTCGCTGTTTCCGAGCATCCCTAAACATAGCCCTAGTTGGCATCGAAGACGACTGAAAAATCAGGCCCCAGGAAATGCGTTGCAAGCCCTTTTCGCCCATCCAAAAGTGCCCCCAAAGGAAGGCTTTGGATACAAGAGAACTCCCCAGGGGAGCCTTTACGCAGCCACACATGCAACTGGACCCTCCGGGTTCGATTTTTCCGAGCAACACTAAATATATCACTAGCTGGCATGGGAGAAGACTGAAAACCCGGGCCACAGAAAACGCGTTGCAAGGCCCTTTGGACCGTCCAAAAGTGTCACCAAAGGAAGGCTTTGGGTACAAGTGAACTCCCCAGGGGAGCCTTTACGCAGCCCCACATGCAACTGGACCCTCCGGGTTCGCTGTTCCTGAGCAAACCTAAACGTAGCCCTAGCCGTCATCGGAGACGAGTGAAAAATCAGGCCCCAGGAAATGCGTTGCGAGCCCCTTTGGACCATCCAAACGTGCCCCCAAAGGAAGGCTTTGGGTACAAGTGAACTCCCCAGGGGAGCCTTTACGCAGCCCCACATGCAATTGCAACCTCCGGGTTCTCTATTTCCGAACATCCCTAAACATAGCCCTAGCGGGCATCGAAGACGACTGAAAAATCAGGCCCCAGGAAATGCGTTGCAAGCCCCTTTGGACCATCCAAAAGTGCCCGCAAAGGAAGGCTTTGGGTACAAGTGATCTCCCCAGGGGAGCCTTTACGCAGCACCACATGCAACTGCACCCTCAGGGTTCGCTGTTCATGAGCAAACCTAAACGTAGCCCTACCCGTCATCGGAGACGACTGAAAAATCAGGCCCCAGGAATTGCGTTGCAAGCCCCTTTGGACCATCCAAAAGTGCCCGCAAAGGAAGGCTTTGGATACAAGTGATCTCCCCAGGGGAGCCTTTACGCAGCCCCACATGCAACTGGACCCTCCGGGTTCGCTGTTCCTGAGCAAACCTAAACGTAGCCCTAGCCGTCATCGGAGACGAGTGAAAAATCAGGCCCCAGGAAATGCGTTGCGAGCCCTTTTCGCCCATCCAAAAGTGACCCCAAAAGAAAGGCTTTGGGTACAAGTGAACTCCCCAGGGGAGCCTTTACGCAGCCCCACATGCAACTGGACCCTCCGGGTTCGCTGTTTCTGAGCATCCCTAAACATATCCATAGCCGGCATCGATGACGACTGAAAAATCAGGCCCCAGGAAATGCGTTGCGAGCCCCTTTGGACCGTCCAAAAGTGTCACCAAAGGAAGGCTTTGGGTACAAGTGAACTCCCCAGGGGAGCCTTTACGCAGCCCCACATGCAACTGGACCCTCCGGGTTCGCTGTTCCTGAGCAAACCTAAACGTAGCCCTAGCCGTCATCGGAGACGAGTGAAAAATCAGGCCCCAGGAAATGCGTTGCGAGCCCCTTTGGACCATACAAACGTGCCCCCAAAGGAAGGCTTTGGGTACAAGTGAACTCCCCAGGGGAGCCTTTACGCAGCCCCACATGCAACTGGACCCTCCGGGTTCTCTATTTCCGAACATCCCTAAACATAGCCCTAGCGGGCATCGAAGACGACTGAAAAATCAGGCCCCAGGAAATGCGTTGCAAGCCCCTTTGGACCATCCAAAAGTGCCCCCAAAGGAAGGCTTTGGGTACAAGTGATCTCCCCAGGGGAGCCTTTACGCAGCCACACATGCAACAGGACCCTCCGGGTTCGATTTTTCCGAGCAACCCTAAATATATCCCTAGCTGGCATGGGAGAAGACTGAAAACCCAGGCCACAGAAAACACGTTGCAAGCCCCTTTGGACCATCCAAAAGTGTCACCAAAGGAAGGCTTTGGGTAAAAGTGAACTCCCCAGGGGAGCCTTTACGCAGCCACACATGCAACTGGACCCTCCGGGTTCGCTGTTCCTGAGCAAACCTAAACGTAGCCCTAGCCGTCATCGGAGACGAGTGAAAAATCAGGCCCCAGGAAATGCGTTGCGATCCCTTTTCGCCCATCCAAAAGTGCCCCCAAAGGAAGGCTTTGGGTACAAGAGAACTCCCCAGGGGAGCCTTTACGCAGCCCCACATGCAACTGGACCCTCCGGGTTCGCTGTTTCCGAGCATCCCTAAACATAGCCCTAGCCGGCATCGAAGACATGTGAAAAATCAGGACCCAGGAAATGCGTTGCGAGCCCCTTAGGACCATCCAAAAGTGCCCCCAAAGGAAGGCTTTGGGAACAAGTGATCTCCCCAGGGGAGCCTTTACGCAGCCCCACATGCAACTGGACCCTCCGGGTTCTCTGTTCCTGAGCAAACCTAAACGTAGCCCTAGCCGTCATCGGAGACGACTGAAAAATCAGGACCCAGAAAATGCGTTGCAAGCCCCTTTGGACCATCCAAAAGTGCCCGCAAAGGAAGGCTTTGGGTACAAGTGAACTCCCCAGGGGAGCCTTTACGCAGCACCACATGCAACTGGACCCTCCAGGTTCGCTGTTTCCGAGCAACCCTAAACATAGCCCTAGCGGGCATCGAAGACGACTGAAAAATCAGGCCCCAGGAAATGCGTTGCAAGCCCCTTTGGACCATCCAAAAGTGCCCGCAAAGGAACGCTTTGGGTACAAGTGATCTTCCCAGGGGAGCCTTTACGCAGCACCACATGCAACTGCACCCTCAGGGTTCGCTGTTCATGGGCAAACCTAAACGTAGCCCTAGCCGTCATCGGAGACGACTGAAAAATCAGGACCCAGAAAATGCGTTGCAAGCCCCTTTGGACCATCCAAAAGTGCCCGCAAAGGAAGGCTTTGGGTACAAGTGAACTCCCCAGGGGAGCCTTTACGCAGCCCCACATGCAACTGGACCCTCCGGGTTCGCTGTTCCTGAGCAAACCTAAACGTAGCCCTAGCCGTCATCGGAGACGAGTGAAAAATCAGGCCCCAGGAAACGCGTTGCGAGCCCTTTTCGCCCATCCAAAAGTGCCCCCAAAGGAAGGCTTTGGGTACAAGTGAACTCCCCAGGGGAGCCTTTACGCAGCCCCACATGCAACTGGACCCTCCGGGTTCGCTGTTTCCGAGAATCTCTAAACATAGCCCTAGCCGGCATCGAAGACGACTGAAAAATCAGGCCCCAGGAAATGCGTTGCGAGCCCTTTTCGTCCATCCAAATGTGCCCCCAAAGGAAGGCTTTGGGTACAAGTGAACTCCCCAGGGGAGCCTTTACGCAGCCCCACATGCAACTGGACCCTCCGGGTTCGCTGTTTCCGAGAATCTCTAAACATAGCCCTAGCCGGCATCGAAGACGACTGAAAAATCAGGCCCCAGGAAATGCGTTGCGAGCCCTTTTCGTCCATCCAAAAGTGCCCCCAAAGGAAGGCTTTGGGTACAAGAGAACTCCCCAGGGGAGCCTTTATGCAGCCCCACAAGCAACTGGACCCTCCGGGTTCGCTGTTTCCGAGCATCCCTAAACATAGCCCTAGCCGGCAGCGAAGACAAGTGAAAAATAAGGACCCAGGAAACGTGTTGCCAGGCCTTTTCGCCCATCCAAAAGTGCCCCCAAAGGAAGGCTTTGGGTACAAGTGAACTCCCCAGGGGAGCCTTTACGCAGCCCCACATGCAACTGGACCCTCCGGGTTCGATTTTTCCGAGCATCCCTAAACATAATCCTAGCCGGCATCGAAGACGACTGAAAAATCAGGCCCCAGGAAATGCGTTGCGAGCCCTTTTCGCCCATCCAAAAGTGCCCCCAAAGGAAGACTTTGGGTACAAGAGAACTCCCCAGGGGAGCCTTTACGCAGCCCCACATACAACTGGACCATCTGGGTTCGCTGTTTCCGAGCATCCCTAAACATAGCCCTAGTTGGCATCGAAGACGACTGAAAAATCAGGCCCCAGGAAATGCGTTGCAAGCCCTTTTCGCCCATCCAAAAGTGCCCCCAAAGGAAGGCTTTGGATACAAGAGAACTCCCCAGGGGAGCATTTACGCAGCCACACATGCAACTGGACCCTCCGGGTTCGATTTTTCCGAGCAACACTAAATATATCACTAGCTGGCATGGGAGAAGACTGAAAACCCGGGCCACAGAAAACGCGTTGCAAGGCCCTTTGGACCGTCCAAAAGTGTCACCAAAGGAAGGCTTTGGGTACAAGTGAACTCCCCAGGGGAGCCTTTACGCAGCCCCACATGCAACTGGACCCTCCGGGTTCGCTGTTCCTGAGCAAACCTAAACGTAGCCCTAGCCGTCATCGGAGACGAGTGAAAAATCAGGCCCCAGGAAATGCGTTGCGAGCCCCTTTGGACCATCCAAACGTGCCCCCAAAGGAAGGCTTTGGGTACAAGTGAACTCCCCAGGGGAGCCTTTACGCAGCCCCACATGCAATTGCAACCTCCGGGTTCTCTATTTCCGAACATCCCTAAACATAGCCCTAGCGGGCATCGAAGACGACTGAAAAATCAGGCCCCAGGAAATGCGTTGCAAGCCCCTTTGGACCATCCAAAAGTGCCCGCAAAGGAAGGCTTTGGGTACAAGTGATCTCCCCAGGGGAGCCTTTACGCAGCACCACATGCAACTGCACCCTCAGGGTTCGCTGTTCATGAGCAAACCTAAACGTAGCCCTACCCGTCATCGGAGACGACTGAAAAATCAGGCCCCAGGAATTGCGTTGCAAGCCCCTTTGGACCATCCAAAAGTGCCCGCAAAGGAAGGCTTTGGATACAAGTGATCTCCCCAGGGGAGCCTTTACGCAGCCCCACATGCAACTGGACCCTCCGGGTTCGCTGTTCCTGAGCAAACCTAAACGTAGCCCTAGCCGTCATCGGAGACGAGTGAAAAATCAGGCCCCAGGAAATGCGTTGCGAGCCCTTTTCGCCCATCCAAAAGTGACCCCAAAAGAAAGGCTTTGGGTACAAGTGAACTCCCCAGGGGAGCCTTTACGCAGCCCCACATGCAACTGGACCCTCCGGGTTCGCTGTTTCTGAGCATCCCTAAACATATCCATAGCCGGCATCGATGACGACTGAAAAATCAGGCCCCAGGAAATGCGTTGCGAGCCCCTTTGGACCGTCCAAAAGTGTCACCAAAGGAAGGCTTTGGGTACAAGTGAACTCCCCAGGGGAGCCTTTACGCAGCCCCACATGCAACTGGACCCTCCGGGTTCGCTGTTCCTGAGCAAACCTAAACGTAGCCCTAGCCGTCATCGGAGACGAGTGAAAAATCAGGCCCCAGGAAATGCGTTGCGAGCCCCTTTGGACCATACAAACGTGCCCCCAAAGGAAGGCTTTGGGTACAAGTGAACTCCCCAGGGGAGCCTTTACGCAGCCCCACATGCAACTGGACCCTCCGGGTTCTCTATTTCCGAACATCCCTAAACATAGCCCTAGCGGGCATCGAAGACGACTGAAAAATCAGGCCCCAGGAAATGCGTTGCAAGCCCCTTTGGACCATCCAAAAGTGCCCCCAAAGGAAGGCTTTGGGTACAAGTGATCTCCCCAGGGGAGCCTTTACGCAGCCACACATGCAACAGGACCCTCCGGGTTCGATTTTTCCGAGCAACCCTAAATATATCCCTAGCTGGCATGGGAGAAGACTGAAAACCCAGGCCACAGAAAACACGTTGCAAGCCCCTTTGGACCATCCAAAAGTGTCACCAAAGGAAGGCTTTGGGTAAAAGTGAACTCCCCAGGGGAGCCTTTACGCAGCCACACATGCAACTGGACCCTCCGGGTTCGCTGTTCCTGAGCAAACCTAAACGTAGCCCTAGCCGTCATCGGAGACGAGTGAAAAATCAGGCCCCAGGAAATGCGTTGCGATCCCTTTTCGCCCATCCAAAAGTGCCCCCAAAGGAAGGCTTTGGGTACAAGAGAACTCCCCAGGGGAGCCTTTACGCAGCCCCACATGCAACTGGACCCTCCGGGTTCGCTGTTTCCGAGCATCCCTAAACATAGCCCTAGCCGGAATCGAAGACATGTGAAAAATCAGGACCCAGGAAATGCGTTGCGAGCCCCTTAGGACCATCCAAAAGTGCCCCCAAAGGAAGGCTTTGGGAACAAGTGATCTCCCCAGGGGAGCCTTTACGCAGCCCCACATGCAACTGGACCCTCCGGGTTCTCTGTTCCTGAGCAAACCTAAACGTAGCCCTAGCCGTCATCGGAGACGACTGAAAAATCAGGACCCAGAAAATGCGTTGCAAGCCCCTTTGGACCATCCAAAAGTGCCCGCAAAGGAAGGCTTTGGGTACAAGTGAACTCCCCAGGGGAGCCTTTACGCAGCACCACATGCAACTGGACCCTCCAGGTTCGCTGTTTCCGAGCAACCCTAAACATAGCCCTAGCGGGCATCGAAGACGACTGAAAAATCAGGCCCCAGGAAATGCGTTGCAAGCCCCTTTGGACCATCCAAAAGTGCCCGCAAAGGAACGCTTTGGGTACAAGTGATCTTCCCAGGGGAGCCTTTACGCAGCACCACATGCAACTGCACCCTCAGGGTTCGCTGTTCATGGGCAAACCTAAACGTAGCCCTAGCCGTCATCGGAGACGACTGAAAAATCAGGACCCAGAAAATGCGTTGCAAGCCCCTTTGGACCATCCAAAAGTGCCCGCAAAGGAAGGCTTTGGGTACAAGTGAACTCCCCAGGGGAGCCTTTACGCAGCCCCACATGCAACTGGACCCTCCGGGTTCGCTGTTCCTGAGCAAACCTAAACGTAGCCCTAGCCGTCATCGGAGACGAGTGAAAAATCAGGCCCCAGGAAACGCGTTGCGAGCCCTTTTCGCCCATCCAAAAGTGCCCCCAAAGGAAGGCTTTGGGTACAAGTGAACTCCCCAGGGGAGCCTTTACGCAGCCCCACATGCAACTGGACCCTCCGGGTTCGCTGTTTCCGAGAATCTCTAAACATAGCCCTAGCCGGCATCGAAGACGACTGAAAAATCAGGCCCCAGGAAATGCGTTGCGAGCCCTTTTCGTCCATCCAAATGTGCCCCCAAAGGAAGGCTTTGGGTACAAGTGAACTCCCCAGGGGAGCCTTTACGCAGCCCCACATGCAACTGGACCCTCCGGGTTCGCTGTTTCCGAGAATCTCTAAACATAGCCCTAGCCGGCATCGAAGACGACTGAAAAATCAGGCCCCAGGAAATGCGTTGCGAGCCCTTTTCGTCCATCCAAAAGTGCCCCCAAAGGAAGGCTTTGGGTACAAGAGAACTCCCCAGGGGAGCCTTTACGCAGCCCCACATGCAACTGGACCCTCCGGGTTCGATTTTTCCGAGCAATCCTAAATATATCACTAGTCGGTATGGGAGAAGACTGAAAACCCGGGCCCCAGAAAACGCGTTGCAAGCCCCTTTGGACCATCCAAAAGTTTCACCAAAGGAAGGCTTTGGGTACAAGAGAACTCCCCAGGGGAGCCTTTACGCAGCCCCACATGCAACTGGACCCTCCGGGTTCGCTGTTCATGAGCAAACCTAAACGTAGCCCTAGCCGTCTTCGGAGACGACTGAAAAATCAGGCCCCAGGAAATGCGTTGCAAGCCCCTTTGGACCATCCAAAAGTGCCCGCAAAGGAAGGCTTTGGGTACAAGTGATCTCCCCAGGGGAGCCTTTACGCAGCCCCACATGCAACTGGACCCTCCGGGTTCGCTGTTCCTGAAAAACCGAAACGTAGCCCTAGCCGTCTTCGGAGACGAGTGAAAAATCAGGCCAAGGGAAATGCGTTGCGAGCCCTTTTCGCCCATCCAAAAGTGCCCGCAAAGGAAGACTTTGGGTACAAGTGAACTCCCCAGGGGAGCCTTTACGCAGCCACACATGCAACTGGACGCTCCGGGTTCGATTTTTCCGAGCAACCCTAAATATATCACTAGCTGGCATGGGAGAAGACTGAAAACCCGTGCCACAGAAAACGCGTTGCAAGCCCCTTTGGACCATCCAAAAGTGTCACCAAAGGAAGGCTTTGGGTACAAGTGAACTCCCCAGGGGAGCCTTTACGCAGCCCCACATGCAACTGGACCCTCCGGGTTCGCTGTTCCTGAGCAAACCTAAACGTAGCCCTAGCTGTCATCGGAGACGAGTGAAAAATCAGGCCCCAGGAAATGCGTTCCGAGGCCTTTTCGCCCATCCAAATGTGCCCCCAAAGGAAGACTTTGGGTACAAGAGAACTCCCCAGGGGAGCCTTTACGCAGCCCCACATGCAACTGGACCCTCCGGGTTCGCTGTTTCCGAACATCCCTAAACATTGCCCTAGCCGGCAAAGAAGACGACTGAAAAATAAGGCCCCAGGAAATGCGTTGCGAGGCCTTTTCGCCCATCCAAAAGTGCCCCCAAAGGAAGGCTTTGGGTACAAGTGAACTCCCCAGGGGAGCCTTTACGCAGCCCCACATGCAACTGGACCCTCTGGGTTCGCTGTTTCCGAGCATCCCTAAACATAGCCCTAGCCGGCATCGATGACGACTGAAAAATCAGGCCCCAGGAAATGCGTTGCGAGCCCCTTAGGACCATCCAAAAGTACCCCCAAAGGAAGTCTTTGGATACAAGTGAACTCCCCAGGGGAGCCTTTACGCAGCCACACATGCAACTGAACCCTCCGGGTTCGATTTTTCCGAGCAACCCTAAATATATCACTAGTCGGCATGGGAGAAGACTGAAAACCCGGGCCCCAGAAAACGCGTTGCAAGCCCCTTTGGACCATCCAAAAGTGTCACCAAAGGAAGGCTTTGGGTACAAGTGAACTCCCCAGGGGAGCCTTTACGCAGCCCCACATGCAACTGGACCCTCCGGGTTCGCTGTTTCCGAGCATCCCTAAACATAGCCCTAGCCGGCATCGAAGACGAGTGAAAAATCAGGCCCCAGGAAATGCTTTGCGAGCCCCTTAGGACCATCCAAAAGTACCCCCAAAGGAAGGCTTTGGATACAAGTGAACTCCCCAGGGGAGCCTTTACGCAGCCACACATGCAACTGGACCCTCCGGGTTCGATTTTTCCGAGCAACCCTAAATATATCACTAGTCGGCATGGGAGAAGACTGAAAACCCGGGCCCCAGAAAACGCGTTGCAAGCCACTTTGGACCATCCAAAAGTGTCACCAAAGGAAGGCTTTGGGTACAAGTGAACTCCCCAGGGGAGCCTTTACGCAGCCCCACATGCAACTGGACCCTCCGGGTTCGCTGTTCCTGAGCAAACCTAAACGTAGCCCTAGCCGTCATCGGAGACGAGTGAAAAATCAGGCCCCAGGAAATGCGTTGCGAGCCCTTTTCGCCCATCCAAAAGTGCCCCCAAAGGAAGGCTTTGGGTACAAGTGAACTCCCCAGGGGAGCCTTTACGCAGCCCCACATACAACTGGACCCTCCGGGTTCCCTGTTTCCGAGCATCCCTAAACATATCCCTAGCCGGCATCTAAGACGAGTGAAAAATCAGGCCCCAGGAAATGCGTTGCGAGGAGTTTTCGCCCATCCAAAAGTGCCCCCAAAGGAAGGCTTTGGGTACAAGTGAACTCCCCAGGGGAGCCTTTATGCAGCCCCACAAGCAACTGGACCCTCCGGGTTCGCTGTTTCCGAGCATCCCTAAACATAGCCCTAGCCGGCAGCGAAGACAAGTGAAAAATAAGGACCCAGGAAATGTGTTGCGATGCCTTTTCACCCATCCAAAAGTGCCCCCAAAGGAAGGCTTTGGGTACAAGTGAACTCCCCAGGGGAGCCTTTACGCAGCCCCACATGCAACTGGACCCTCCGGGTTCGATTTTTCCGAGCATCCCTAAACATAATCCTAGCCGGCATCGAAGACGACTGAAAAATCAGGCCCCAGGAAATGCGTTGCGAGCCCTTTTCGCCCATCCAAAAGTGCCCCCAAAGGAAGACTTTGGGTACAAGAGAACTCCCCAGGGGAGCCTTTACGCAGCCCCACATACAACTGGACCCTCTGGGTTCGCTGTTTCCGAGCATCCCTAAACATAGCCCTAGTTGGCATCGAAGACGACTGAAAAATCAGGCCCCAGGAAATGCGTTGCAAGCCCTTTTCGCCCATCCAAAAGTGCCCCCAAAGGAAGGCTTTGGATACAATAGAACTCCCCAGGGGAGCCTTTACGCAGCCACACATGCAACTGGACCCTCCGGGTTCGATTTTTCCGAGCAACACTAAATATATCACTAGCTGGCATGGGAGAAGACTGAAAACCCGGGCCACAGAAAACGCGTTGCAAGGCCCTTTGGACCGTCCAAAAGTGTCACCAAAGGAAGGCTTTGGGTACAAGTGAACTCCCCAGGGGAGCCTTTACGCAGCCCCACATGCAACTGGACCCTCCGGGTTCGCTGTTCCTGAGCAAACCTAAACGTAGCCCTAGCCATCATCGGAGACGAGTGAAAAATCAGGCCCCAGGAAATGCGTTGCGAGCCCCTTTGGACCATCCAAACGTGCCCCCAAAGGAAGGCTTTGGGTACAAGTGAACTCCCCAGGGGAGCCTTTACGCAGCCCCACATGCAATTGCAACCTCCGGGTTCTCTATTTCCGAACATCCCTAAACATAGCCCTAGCGGGCATCGAAGACGACTGAAAAATCAGGCCCCAGGAAATGCGTTGCAAGCCCCTTTGGACCATCCAAAAGTGCCCGCAAAGGAAGGCTTTGGGTACAAGTGATCTCCCCAGGGGAGCCTTTACGCAGCACCACATGCAACTGCACCCTCAGGGTTCGCTGTTCATGAGCAAACCTAAACGTAGCCCTACCCGTCATCGGAGACGACTGAAAAATCAGGCCCCAGGAATTGCGTTGCAAGCCCCTTTGGACCATCCAAAAGTGCCCGCAAAGGAAGGCTTTGGATACAAGTGATCTCCCCAGGGGAGCCTTTACGCAGCCCCACATGCAACTGGACCCTCCGGGTTCGCTGTTCCTGAGCAAACCTAAACGTAGCCCTAGCCGGCATCGGAGACGAGTGAAAAATCAGGCCCCAGGAAATGCGTTGCGAGCCCTTTTCGCCCATCCAAAAGTACCCCCAAAGGAAGGCTTTGGGTACAAGTGAACTCCCCAGGGGAGCCTTTACGCAGCCCCACATGCAACTGGACCCCCCGGGTTCGCTGTTTCCGAGCATCCCTAAATATAGTCCTAGACGGCATCGAAGACGACTGAAAAATCAGGCCCCAGGAAATGCGTTACAAGCCCTTTTCGCCCATCCAAAAGTGACCCCAAAAGAAAGGCTTTGGGTACAAGTGAACTCCCCAGGGGAGCCTTTACGAAGCCCCACATGCAACTGGACCCTCCGGGTTCGCTGTTTCTGAGCATCCCTAAACATATCCATAGCCGGCATCGATGACGACTGAAAAATCAGGCCCCAGGAAATGCGTTGCGAGCCCCTTTGGACCGTCCAAAAGTGTCACCAAAGGAACGCTTTGGGTACAAGTGAACTCCCCAGGGGAGCCTTTACGCAGCCCCACATGCAACTGGACCCTCCGGGTTCGCTGTTCCTGAGCAAACCTAAACGTAGCCCTAGCCGTCATCGGAGACGAGTGAAAAATCAGGCCCCAGGAAATGCGTTGCGAGCCCCTTTGGACCATCCAAACGTGCCCCCAAAGGAAGGCTTTGGGTACAAGTGAACTCCCCAGGGGAGCCTTTACGCAGCCCCACATGCAACTGGACCCTCCGGGTTCTCTATTTCCGAACATCCCTAAACATAGCCCTAGCGGGCATCGAAGACGACTGAAAAATCAGGCCCCAGGAAATGCGTTGCAAGCCCCTTTGGACCATCCAAAAGTGCCCCCAAAGGAAGGCTTTGGGTACAAGTGAACTCCCCAGGGGAGCCTTTACGCAGCCACACATGCAACAGGACCCTCCGGGTTCGATTTTTCCGAGTAACCCTAAATATATCACTAGTCGGCATGGGAGAAGACTGAAAACCCGGGCCCCAGAAAACGCGTTGCAAGCCCCTTTGGACCATCCAAAAGTGTCACCAAAGGAAGGCTTTGGGTACAAGTGAACTCCCCAGGGGAGCCTTTACGCAGCCCCACATGCAACTGGACCCTCCGGGTTCGCTGTTTCCGAGCATCCCTAAACATAGCCCTAGCCGGCATCGAAGACGAGTGAAAAATCAGGCCCCAGGAAATGCGTTACGAGCCCTTTTCGCCCATCCAAAAGTGCCCGCAAAGGGAGGCTTTGGGTACAAGAGAACTCCCCAGGGGAGCCTTTACGCAGCCCCACATGCAACTGGACCCTCCGGGTTCGCTGTTTCCGAGCATCCCTAAACATAGCCCTAGCCGGCATCGATGACGACTGAAAAAGCAGGCCCCAGGAAATGCTTTGCGAGCCCCTTAGGACCATCCAAAAGTACCCCCAAAGGAAGGCTTTGGATACAAGTGAACTCCCCAGGGGAGCCTTTACGCAGCCACACATGCAACTGGACCCTCCGGGTTCGATTTTTCCGAGCAACCCTAAATATATCACTAGTCGGCATGGGAGAAGACTGAAAACCCGGGCCCCAGAAAACGCGTTGCAAGCCACTTTGGACCATCCAAAAGTGTCACCAAAGGAAGGCTTTGGGTACAAGTGAACTCCCCAGGGGAGCCTTTACGCAGCCCCACATGCAACTGGACCCTCCGGGTTCGCTGTTCCTGAGCAAACCTAAACGTAGCCCTAGCCGTCATCGGAGACGAGTGAAAAATCAGGCCCCAGGAAATGCGTTGCGAGCCCTTTTCGCCCATCCAAAAGTGCCCCCAAAGGAAGGCTTTGGGTACAAGTGAACTCCCCAGGGGAGCCTTTACGCAGCCCCACATGCAACTGGACCCTCCGGGTTCGCTGTTTCCGAGCATCTCTAAAAATAGCCCTAGCCGGCATCGAAGACGACTGAAAAATCAGGCCCCAGGAAATGCGTTGCGAGCCCTTTTCGTCCATCCAAAAGTGCCCCCAAAGGAAGGCTTTGGGTACAAGTGAACTCCCCAGGGGAGCCTTTACGCAGCCCCACATGCAACTGGACCCTCCGGGTTTGATTTTTCCGAGCAATCCTAAATATATCACTAGTCGGTATGGGAGAAGACTGAAAACCCGGGCCCCAGAAAACGCGTTGCAAGCCCCTTTGGACCATCCAAAAGTGTCACCAAAGGAAGGCTTTGGGTACAAGAGAACTCCCCAGGGGAGCCTTTACGCAGCCCCACATGCAACTGGACCCTCCGGGTTCGCTGTTCCTGAGCAAACCTAAACGTAGCCCTAGCCGTCATCGGAGACGAGTGAAAAATCAGGCCCCAGGAAATGCGTTCCGAGGCCTTTTCGCCCATCCAAATGTGCCCCCAAAGGAAGACTTTGGGTACAAGTGAACTCCCCATGGGAGCCTTTACGCAGCCCCACATGCAACTGGACCCTCCGGGTTCGCTGTTCCTGAGCAAACCTAAACGTAGCCCTAGCTGTCATCGGAGACGAGTGAAAAATCAGGCCCCAGGAAATGCGTTCCGAGGCCTTTTCGCCCATCCAAATGTGCCCCCAAAGGAAGACTTTGGGTACAAGAGAAGTCCCCAGGGGAGCCTTTACGCAGCCACACATGCAACTGGACGCTCCGGGTTCGATTTTTCCGAGCAACCCTAAATATATCACTAGCTGGCATGGGAGAAGACTGAAAACCCGTGCCACAGAAAACTCGTTGCAAGCCCCTTTGGACCATCCAAAAGTGTCACCAAAGGAAGGCTTTGGGTACAAGTGAACTCCCCAGGGGAGCCTTTACGCAGCCCCACATGCAACTGGACCCTCCGGGTTCGCTGTTCCTGAGCAAACCTAAACGTAGCCCTAGCTGTCATCGGAGACGAGTGAAAAACCAGGCCCCAGGAAATGCGTTCCGAGGCCTTTTCGCCCATCCAAATGTGCCCGCAAAGGAAGACTTTGGGTACAAGAGAACTCCCCAGGGGAGCCTTTACGCAGCCCCACATGCAACTGGACCCTCCGGGTTCGATTTTTCCGAGCAATCCTAAATATATCACTAGTCGGTATAGGAGAAGTCTGAAAACCCGGGCCCCAGAAAACGCGTTGCAAGCCCCTTTGGACCATCCAAAAGTGTCACCAAAGGAAGGCTTTGGGTACAAGAGAACTCCCCAGGGGAGCCTTTACGCAGCCCCACATGCAACTTGACCCTCCGGGTTCGCTGTTCATGAGCAAACCTAAACGTAGCCCTAGCCGTCATCGGAGACGAGTGAAAAATCAGGCCCCAGGAAATGCGTTGCAAGCCCCTTTGGACCATCCAAAAGTGCCCGCAAAGGAAGGCTTTGGGTACAAGTGATCTCCCCAGGGGAGCCTTTACGCAGCCCCACATGCAACTGGACCCTCCGGGTTCGCTGTTCCTGAAAAACCGAAACGTAGCCCTAGCCGTCTTCGGAGACGAGTGAAAAATCAGGCCCCAGGAAATGCGTTGCGAGCCCTTTTCGCCCATCCAAAAGTGCCCGCAAAGGAAGACTTTGGGTACAAGTGAACTCCCCAGGGGAGCCTTTACGCAGCCACACATGCAACTGGACCCTCCGGGTTCGATTTTTCCGAGCAACCCTAAATATATCACTAGCTGGCATGGGAGAAGACTGAAAACCCGTGCCACAGAAAACGCGTTGCAAGCCCCTTTGGACCATCCAAAAGTGTCACCAAAGGAAGGCTTTGGGTACAAGTGAACTCCCCAGGGGAGCCTTTACGCAGCCCCACATGCAACTGGACCCTCCGGGTTCGCTGTTCCTGAGCAAACCTAAACGTAGCCCTAGCTGTCATCGGAGACGAGTGAAAAATCAGGCCCCAGGAAATGCGTTCCGAGGCCTTTTCGCCCATCCAAATGTGCCCCCAAAGGAAGGCTTTGGGTACAAGTGAACTCCCCAGGGGAGCCTTTACGCAGCCCCACATGCAACTGGACCCTCCGGGTTCGCTGTTCCTGAGCATCCCTAAACATAGCCCTAGACGGCATCGAAGACGACTGAAAAATCAGGCCCCAGGAAATGCGTTGCGAGCCCTTTTCACCCATCCAAAAGTGCCCCCAAAGGAAGGCTTTGGGTACAAGAGAACTCCCCAGGGGAGCCTTTACGCAGCCCCACATGCAACTGGACCCTCCGGGTTCGCTGTTTCCGAGCATCCCTAAACATAGCCCTAGCAGTCATCGAAGACAAGTGAAAAATCAGGACCCAGGAAATGCGTTGCGAGCCCGTTCGGACCATCAAAAAGTGCCCCCAAAGGAAGGCTTTGGGTACAAGTGATCTCCCCAGGGGAGCCTTTACGCAGCCCCACATGCAACTGGACCCTCCGGGTTCGCTGTTCCTGAGCAAACCTAAACATAACCCTAGCCGTCATCGGAGACGAGTGAAAAATCAGGCCCCAGGAAATGCGTTCCGAGGCCTTTTCGCCCATCCAAATGTGCCCCCAAAGGAAGGCTTTGGGTACAAGAGAACTCCCCAGGGGAGCCTTTACGCAGCCCCACATGCAACTGGACCCTCCGGGTTCGCTGTTTCCGAGCATCCCTAAACATAGTCCTAGACGGCATCGAACACGACTGAAAAATCAGGCCCCAGGAAATGCGTTGCAAGCCCTTTTCGCCCATCGAAAAGTGCCCGCAAAGGAAGGCTTTGGGTACAAGTGAACTCCCCAGGGGAGCCTTTACGCAGCCCCACATGCAACTGGACCCTCCGGGTTCGATTTTTCCGAGCAAACCTAAATATATCACTAGCCGGCATGGGAGAAGACTGAAAACCCGGGCCCCAGAAAAGGCGTTGCAAGCCCCTTTGGACCATCCAAATGTATCACCAAAGGAAGGCTTTGGGTACAAGTGAACTCCCCAGGGGAGCCTTTACGCAGCCCCACATGCAACTGGACCCTCCGGGTTCCCTGTTTCCGAGCATCCCTAAACATAGCCCTAGGCGGCATCGAAGACGACTGAAAAATCAGGCCCCAGGAAATGCGTTGCGAGCCCTTTTCGCCCATCCAAAAGTGCCCCCAAAGGAACGCTTTGGGTACAAGAGAACTCCCCAGGGGAGCCTTTACGCAGCCCCACATGCAACTGGACCCTCCGGGTTCGCTGTTTCCGAGCATCTCTAAAAATAGCCCTAGCCGGCATCGAAGACGACTGAAAAATCAGGCCCCAGGAAATGCGTTGCGAGCCCTTTTCGTCCATCCAAAAGTGCCCCCAAAGGAAGGCTTTGGGTACAAGTGAACTCCCCAGGGGAGCCTTTACGCAGCCCCACATGCAACTGGACCCTCCGGGTTTGATTTTTCCGAGCAATCCTAAATATATCACTAGTCGGTATGGGAGAAGACTGAAAACCCGGGCCCCAGAAAACGCGTTGCAAGCCCCTTTGGACCATCCAAAAGTGTCACCAAAGGAAGGCTTTGGGTACAAGAGAACTCCCCAGGGGAGCCTTTACGCAGCCCCACATGCAACTGGACCCTCCGGGTTCGCTGTTCCTGAGCAAACCTAAACGTAGCCCTAGCCGTCATCGGAGACGAGTGAAAAATCAGGCCCCAGGAAATGCGTTCCGAGGCCTTTTCGCCCATCCAAATGTGCCCCCAAAGGAAGACTTTGGGTACAAGTGAACTCCCCAGGGGAGCCTTTACGCAGCCCCACATGCAACTGGACCCTCCGGGTTCGCTGTTCCTGAGCAAACCTAAACGTAGCCCTAGCTGTCATCGGAGACGAGTGAAAAATCAGGCCCCAGGAAATGCGTTCCGAGGCCTTTTCGCCCATCCAAATGTGCCCCCAAAGGAAGACTTTGGGTACAAGAGAAGTCCCCAGGGGAGCCTTTACGCAGCCACACATGCAACTGGACGCTCCGGGTTCGATTTTTCCGAGCAACCCTAAATATATCACTAGCTGGCATGGGAGAAGACTGAAAACCCGTGCCACAGAAAACTCGTTGCAAGCCCCTTTGGACCATCCAAAAGTGTCACCAAAGGAAGGCTTTGGGTACAAGAGAACTCCCCAGGGGAGCCTTTACGCAGCCCCACATGCAACTTGACCCTCCGGGTTCGCTGTTTCCGAGCATCCCTAAACATAATCCTAGACGGCATCGAAGACGACTGAAAAATCAGGCTCTAGGAAATGCGTTGCAAGCCCTTGTCGCCCATCCAAAAGTGCCCCCAAAGGAAGGCTTTGGGTACAAGTGAACTCCCTAGGGGAGCCTTTACGCAGCCCCACATGCAACTGGACCCTCCGGGTTCGCTGTTTCCGAGCATCCCTAAACATTGCCCTAGCCGGCAAAGAAGACGACTGAAAAATCAGGCCCCAGGAAATGCGTTCCGAGGCCTTTTCGCCCATCCAAATGTGCCCCCAAAGGAAGACTTTGGGTACAAGAGAACTCCCCAGGGGAGCCTTTACGCAGCCCCACATGCAACTGGACCCTCCGGGTTCGCTGTTTCCGAGCATCCCTAAACATCGCCCTAGACGGCATCGAAGACGAATGAAAAATCAGGACCCAGGAAATGCGTTGCGAGCCCTTTTCGCCCATCCAAAAGTGCCCCCAAAGGAAGGCTTTGGGTACAAGAGAACTCCCCAAGGGAGCCTTTACGCAGCCCCACATGCAACTGGACCCTCCGGGTTCGCTGTTTCCGAGCATCCCTAAAAATAGCCCTAGCCAGCATCGAAGACAAGTGAAAAATCAGGACCCAGGAAATGCGTTGCGAGCCCCTTCGGACCATCAAAAAGTGCCCCCAAAGGAAGGCTTTGGGTACAAGTGATCTCCCCAGGGGAGCCTTTACGCAGCCCCACATGCAACTGGACCCTCCGGTTTCGCTGTTCCTGAGCAAACCTAAACATAGCCCTAGCCATCATCGGAGACGACTGAAAAATCAGGCCCCAGGAAATGCGTTCCGAGGCCTTTTCGCCCATCCAAATGTGCCCCCAAAGGAAGGCTTTGGGTACAAGAGAACTCCCCAGGGGAGCCTTTACGCAGCCCCACATGCAACTGGACCCTCCGGGTTCGCTGTTTCCGAGCATCCCTAAACATAGTCCTAGACGGCATCGAACACGACTGAAAAATCAGGCCCCAGGAAATGCGTTGCAAGCCCTTTTCGCCCATCCAAAAGTGCCCCCAAAGGAAGGCTTTGGGTACAAGTGAACTCCCCAGGGGAGCCTTTACGCAGCCCCACATTCAACTGGACGCTCCGGGTTCGATTTTTCCGAGCAACCCTAAATATATCACTAGCCGGCATGGGAGAAGACTGAAAACCCGGGCCCCAGAAAACGCGTTGCAAGCCCCTTTGGACCATCCAAAAGTATCAGCAAAGGAAGGCTTTGGGTACAAGAGAACTCCCCAGGGGAGCCTTTACGCAGCCCCACATGCAACTGGACCCTCCGGGTTCGCTGTTTCCGAGCATCCCTAAACATAGCCCTAGCCGGCATCGAAGACGACTGAAAAATCAGGCCCCAGGAAATGCGTTGCAAGCCCTTTTCGCCCATCCAAAAGTGCCCCCAAAGGAACGCTTTGGGTACAAGAGAACTCCCCAGGGGAGCCTTTACGCAGCCCCACATGCAACTGGACCCTCCGGGTTCGCTGTTTCCGAGCATCCCTAAACATAGCCCTAGCCGGCTTCGAAGAAGACTGAAAAATCAGGCCCCAGGAAATGCGTTGCGAGCCCTTTTTGCCCATCCAAAAGTGCCCCCAAAGGAACGCTTTGGGTACAAGTGAACTCCCCAGGGGAGCCTTTACGCAGCCCCACATGCAACTGGACCCTCCAGGTTCGCTGTTCCTGAGCAAACCTAAACGTAGCCCTAGCCGGCATCGAAGACGAGTGAAAAATCAGGCCCCAGGAAATGCGTTCCGAGGCCTTTTCGCCCATCCAAATGTGCCCCCAAAGGAAGACTTTGGGTACAAGAGAACTCCCCAGGGGAGCCTTTACGCAGCCCCACATGCAACTTGACCCTCCGGGTTCGCTGTTTCCGAGCATCCCTAAACATAGTCCTAGACGGCATCGAAGACGACTGAAAAATCAGGCTCTAGGAAATGCGTTGCAAGCCCTTGTCGCCCATCCAAAAGTGCCCCGAAAGGAAGGCTTTGGGTACAAGTCAACTCCCCAGGGGAGCCTTTACACAGCCCCACATGCAACTGGACCCTCCGGGTTCGCTGTTTCCGAGCATCCCTAAACATTGCCCTAGACGGCAAAGAAGACGACTGAAAAATAAGGCCCCAGGAAATGCGTTGTGAGGCCTTTTCGCCCATCCAAAAGTGCCCCCAAAGGAAGGCTTTGGGTACAAGTGAACTCCCCAGGGGAGCCTTTACGCAGCCCCACATGCAACTGGACCCTCCGGGTTCGCTGTTTCCGAGCATCCCTAAACATAGCCCTAGCCGGCATCGAAGACAAGTGAAAAATCAGGCCCCAGGAATTGTGTTGCGAGCCCCTTTGGACCAACCAAAAGTGCCCCCAAAGGAAGGCTTTGGTTACAAGTGAACTCCCCAGGGGAGCCTTTACGCAGCCCCACATGCAACTGGATCCTCCGGGTTCGCTGTTTCCGAGCATCCCTAAACATAGCCCTAGCCGGCATCGAAGACAAGTGAAAAATCAGGCCCCAGGAAATGCGTTGCGAGGCCTTTTCGCCCATCTAAAAGTTCCCCCAAAGGAAGGCTTTGGGTACAAGTGAACTCCCCAGGGGAGCCTTTACGCAGCCCCACATGCAACTGGACCCTCCGGGTTCGATTTTTCCGAGCAATCCTAAATATATCACTAGTCGGTATGGGAGAAGACTGAAAAGCCGGGCCCCAGAAAACGCGTTGCAAGCCCCTTTGGACCATCCAAAAGTGTCACCAAAGGAAGGCTTTGGGTACAAGAGAACTCCCCAGGGGAGCCTTTACGCAGCCCCACATGCAACTGGACCCTCCGGGTTCGCTGTTCATGAGCAAACCTAAACGTAGCCCTAGCCGTCATCGGAGACGAGTGAAAAATCAGGCCCCAGGAAATGCATTCCGAGGCCTTTTCGCCCATCCAAATGTGCCCCCAAAGGAAGACTTTGGGTACAAGTGAACTCCCCAGGGGAGCCTTTACGCAGCCCCACATGCAACTGGACCCTCCGGGTTCGCTGTTTCCGAGCATCCCTAAACATATTCTTAGCCGGCATCGAAGACGACTGAAAAATCAGGACCCAGGAAATGCGTTGCGAGGCCTTTTCGCCCATCCAAAAGTGCCCCCAAAGGAAGGCTTTGGGTACAAGTGAACTCCCCAGGGGAGCCTTTACGCAGCCCCACATGCAACTGGACCCTCCGGGTTCGCTGTTTCCGAGCATCCCTAAACATTGCCCTAGCCGGCAAAGAAGATGACTGAAAAATAAGGCCCCAGGAAATGCGTTGCGAGGCCTTTTCGCCCATCCAAAAGTGCCCCCAAAGGAAGGCTTTGTGTACAAGTGAACTCCCCAGGGGAGCCTTTACGCAGCCCCACATGCAACTGGACCCTCCGGGTTCGCTGTTTCCGAGCATCCCTAAACATAGCCCTAGCCGGCATTGATGACGACTGAAAAATCAGGCCCCAGGAAATGCGTTGCGAGCCCCTTAGGACCATCCAAAAGTACCCCCAAAGGAAGTCTTTGGGTACAAGTGAACTCCCCAGGGGAGCCTTTACGCAGCCACACATGCAACTGGACCCTCCGGGTTCGATTTTTCCGAGCAACCCTAAATATATCACTAGTCGGCATGGGAGAAGACTGAAAACCCGGGCCCCAGAAAACGCATTGCAAGCCCCTTTGGACCATCCAAAAGTATCACCAAAGGAAGGCTTTGGGTACAAGTGAACTCCCCAGGGGAGCCTTTACGCAGCCCCACATGCAACTGGACCCTCCGGGTTCGCTGTTTCCGAGCATCCCTAAACATAGCCCTAGCCGGCATCGAAGACGACTGAAAAATCAGGACCCAGGAAATGCGTTGCGAGCCCTTTTCGTCCATCCAAACGTGCCCCCAAATGAAGGCTTTGGGTACAAGTGAACTCCCCAGGGGAGCCTTTACGCAGCCCCAGATGCAACTGGACCCTCCGGGTTCGATTTTTCCGAGCAATCCTAAATATATCACTAGTCGGTATGGGAGAAGACTGAAAACCCGGGCCCCAGAAAACGCGTTGCAAGCCCCTTTGGACCATCCAAAAGTGTCACCAAAGGAAGGCTTTGGGTACAAGTGAACTCCCCAGGGGAGCCTTTACGCAGCCCCACATGCAACTGGACCCTTCGGGTTCACTGTTCCTGAGTAAACCTAAACGTAGCCCTAGCTGTCATCGGAGACGAGTGAAAAATCAGGCCCCAGGAAATGCGTTCCGAGGCCTTTTCGCCCATCCAAATGTGCCGCCAAAGGAAGACTTTGGGTACAAGAGAACTCCCCAGGGGAGCCTTTACGCAGCCCCACATGCAACTGGACCCTCCGGGTTCGCTGTTTCCGAGCATCCCTAAATATATCCCTAGACGGCATCGAAGACGACTGAAAAATCAGGCCCCAGGAAATGCGTTGCGAGCCCTTTTCGCCCATCCAAAAGTGCCCCCAAAGGAAGGCTTTGGGTACAAGACAACTCCCCAGGGGAGCCTTTACGCAGCCCCACATGCAACTGGACACTCCGGGTTCGCTGTTTCCGAGCATCCCTAAACATAGCCCTAGCCAGCATCGAAGACAAGTGAAAAATCAGGACCCAGGAAATGTGTTGCGAGCACCTTCGGACCATCCAAAAGTGCCCCCAAAGGAACGCTTTGGGTACAAGAGAACTCCCCGGGGGAGCCTTTACGCAGCCCCACATGCAACTGGACCCTCCGGGTTCTCTGTTCCTGAGCAAACCTAAACGTAGCCCTAGCCGTCATCGGAGACGAGTGAAAAATCAGGCCCCAGGAAATGCGTTACGAGCCCTTTTCGCCCATCCAAAAGTGCCCCCAAAGGAAGGCTTTGGGTACAAGACAACTCCCCAGGGGAGCCTTTACGCAGCCCCACATGCAACTGGACCCTCCGGGTTCGCTGTTTCCGAGCATCCCTAAACATAACCCTAGCCGGCATCGATGACGACTGAAAAATCAGGCCCCAGGAAATGCGTTACGAGCCCTTTTCGCCCATCCAAAAGTGCCCCCAAAGGAAGGCTTTGGGTACAAGTGAACTCCCCAGGGGAGCCTTTACGCAGCCCCACATGCAACTGGACCCTCCGGGTTCGTTCTTTCCGAGCATCCCTAAACATAGCCCTAGCCGGCATCGATGACGACTGAAAAATCAGGCCCCAGGAAATGCGTTCCGAGGCCTTTTCTCCAATCCAAAAGTGCCCCCACAGGAAGGCTTTGGGTACAAGTGATCTCCCCAGGGGAGCCTTTACGCAGCCCCACATGCAACTGGACCCTCCGGGTTCGCTGTTTCCGAGCATCCCTAAACATAGCCCTAGCCGGCATCGATGACGACTGAAAAATCAGGCCCCAGGAAATGCGTTCCGAGGCCTTTTCTCCCATCCAAAAGTGCCCCCAAAGGAAGGCTTTGGGTACAAGTGATCTCCCCAGGGGAGCCTTTACGCAGCCCCACATGCAACTGGACCCTCCGGGTTCGCTGTTCCTGAGCAAACCTAAACGTAGCCCTAGCCGTCATCGGAGACGAGTGAAAAATCAGGCCCCAGGAAATGCGTTGCGAGCCCCTTTGGACCATCCAAAAGTGCCCCCAAAGGAAGGCTTTGGATACAAGTGAACTCCCCAGGGGAGCCTTTACGCAGCCCCACATGCAACTGGACCCTCCGGGTTCGATTTTTCCGAGCAAACCTAAATAGAACCCTAGCGTGCATGGGAGAATCTGAAAAACCGGGCCCCAGAAAACACGTTGCAATCCCCTTTGGACCATCCAAAAGTGTCACCAAAGGAAGGCTTTGGGTACAAGTGAACTCCCCAGGGGAGCCTTTACGCAGCCCCACATGCAACTGGACCCTCCGGGTTCGCTGTTTCCGAGCATCCCTAAACATAGCCCTAGCCGGCAAAGAAGACAACTGAAAAATCAGGCCCCAGGAAATGCGTTGCAAGCCCTTTTCGCCCATCCAAAAGTACCCCAAAGGAAGGCTTTGGGTACAAGAGAACTCCCCAGGGGAGCCTTTACGCAGCCCCACATGCAACTGGACCCTTCGGGTTCGATTTTTCCGAGCAACACTAAATATATCCCTAGCCGGCATGGGAGAAGACTGAAAACCCGGGCCACAGAAAACGCATTGCAAGCCCCTTTGGACCATCCAAAAGTGTCACCAAAGGAAGGCTTTGGGTACAAGTGATCTCCCCAGGGGAGCCTTTACGCAGTCCCACATGCAACTTTACCCTCCGGGTTCGCTGTTCCTGAGCAAACCTAAACGTAGCCCTAGCCGTCTTCGGAGACGAGTAAAAATCAAGCCCCAGGAAATGCGTTGCGAGGCCTTTTCGCCCATCCAAATGTGCCCCTAAAGAAAGACTTTGGGTACAAGAGAACTCCCCAGGGGAGCCTTTACGCAGCCCCACATACAACTGGACCCTCCGGGTTCGCTGTTTCCGAGCATCCCTAAACATATCCCTAGCCGGCATCTAAGACGAGTGAAAAATCAGGCCCCAGGAAATGCGTTGCGAGGAGTTTTCGCCCATCCAAAAGTGCCCCCAAAGGAAGGCTTTGGGTACAAGTGAACTCCCCAGGGGAGCCTTTATGCAGCCCCACAAGCAACTGGACCCTCCGGGTTCGCTGTTTCCGAGCATCCCTAAACATAGCCCTAGCCGGCAGCGAAGACAAGTGAAAAATAAGGACCCAGGAAATGTGTTGCCAGGCCTTTTCGCCCATCCAAAAGTGCCCCCAAAGGAAGGCTTTGGGTACAAGTGAACTCCCCAGGGGAGCCTTTACGCAGCCCCACATGCAACTGGACCCTCCGGGTTCGATTTTTCCGAGCATCCCTAAACATAATCCTAGCCGGCATCGAAGACGACTGAAAAATCAGGCCCCAGGAAATGCGTTGCGAGCCCTTTTCGCCCATCCAAAAGTGCCCCCAAAGGAAGACTTTGGGTACAAGAGAACTCCCCAGGGGAGCCTTTACGCAGCCCCACATACAACTGGACCATCTGGGTTCGCTGTTTCCGAGCATCCCTAAACATAGCCCTAGTTGGCATCGAAGACGACTGAAAAATCAGGCCCCAGGAAATGCGTTGCAAGCCCTTTTCGCCCATCCAAAAGTGCCCCCAAAGGAAGGCTTTGGATACAAGAGAACTCCCCAGGGGAGCCTTTACGCAGCCACACATGCAACTGGACCCTCCGGGTTCGATTTTTCCGAGCAACACTAAATATATCACTAGCTGGCATGGGAGAAGACTGAAAACCCGGGCCACAGAAAACGCGTTGCAAGGCCCTTTGGACCGTCCAAAAGTGTCACCAAAGGAAGGCTTTGGGTACAAGTGAACTCCCCAGGGGAGCCTTTACGCAGCCCCACATGCAACTGGACCCTCCGGGTTCGCTGTTCCTGAGCAAACCTAAACGTAGCCCTAGCCGTCATCGGAGACGAGTGAAAAATCAGGCCCCAGGAAATGCGTTGCGAGCCCCTTTGGACCATCCAAACGTGCCCCCAAAGGAAGGCTTTGGGTACAAGTGAACTCCCCAGGGGAGCCTTTACGCAGCCCCACATGCAATTGCAACCTCCGGGTTCTCTATTTCCGAACATCCCTAAACATAGCCCTAGCGGGCATCGAAGACGACTGAAAAATCAGGCCCCAGGAAATGCGTTGCAAGCCCCTTTGGACCATCCAAAAGTGCCCGCAAAGGAAGGCTTTGGGTACAAGTGATCTCCCCAGGGGAGCCTTTACGCAGCACCACATGCAACTGCACCCTCAGGGTTCGCTGTTCATGAGCAAACCTAAACGTAGCCCTACCCGTCATCGGAGACGACTGAAAAATCAGGCCCCAGGAATTGCGTTGCAAGCCCCTTTGGACCATCCAAAAGTGCCCGCAAAGGAAGGCTTTGGATACAAGTGATCTCCCCAGGGGAGCCTTTACGCAGCCCCACATGCAACTGGACCCTCCGGGTTCGCTGTTCCTGAGCAAACCTAAACGTAGCCCTAGCCGTCATCGGAGACGAGTGAAAAATCAGGCCCCAGGAAATGCGTTGCGAGCCCTTTTCGCCCATCCAAAAGTGACCCCAAAAGAAAGGCTTTGGGTACAAGTGAACTCCCCAGGGGAGCCTTTACGCAGCCCCACATGCAACTGGACCCTCCGGGTTCGCTGTTTCTGAGCATCCCTAAACATATCCATAGCCGGCATCGATGACGACTGAAAAATCAGGCCCCAGGAAATGCGTTGCGAGCCCCTTTGGACCGTCCAAAAGTGTCACCAAAGGAAGGCTTTGGGTACAAGTGAACTCCCCAGGGGAGCCTTTACGCAGCCCCACATGCAACTGGACCCTCCGGGTTCGCTGTTCCTGAGCAAACCTAAACGTAGCCCTAGCCGTCATCGGAGACGAGTGAAAAATCAGGCCCCAGGAAATGCGTTGCGAGCCCCTTTGGACCATACAAACGTGCCCCCAAAGGAAGGCTTTGGGTACAAGTGAACTCCCCAGGGGAGCCTTTACGCAGCCCCACATGCAACTGGACCCTCCGGGTTCTCTATTTCCGAACATCCCTAAACATAGCCCTAGCGGGCATCGAAGACGACTGAAAAATCAGGCCCCAGGAAATGCGTTGCAAGCCCCTTTGGACCATCCAAAAGTGCCCCCAAAGGAAGGCTTTGGGTACAAGTGATCTCCCCAGGGGAGCCTTTACGCAGCCACACATGCAACAGGACCCTCCGGGTTCGATTTTTCCGAGCAACCCTAAATATATCCCTAGCTGGCATGGGAGAAGACTGAAAACCCAGGCCACAGAAAACACGTTGCAAGCCCCTTTGGACCATCCAAAAGTGTCACCAAAGGAAGGCTTTGGGTAAAAGTGAACTCCCCAGGGGAGCCTTTACGCAGCCACACATGCAACTGGACCCTCCGGGTTCGCTGTTCCTGAGCAAACCTAAACGTAGCCCTAGCCGTCATCGGAGACGAGTGAAAAATCAGGCCCCAGGAAATGCGTTGCGATCCCTTTTCGCCCATCCAAAAGTGCCACCAAAGGAAGGCTTTGGGTACAAGAGAACTCCCCAGGGGAGCCTTTACGCAGCCCCACATGCAACTGGACCCTCCGGGTTCGCTGTTTCCGAGCATCCCTAAACATAGCCCTAGCCGGCATCGAAGACATGTGAAAAATCAGGACCCAGGAAATGCGTTGCGAGCCCCTTAGGACCATCCAAAAGTGCCCCCAAAGGAAGGCTTTGGGAACAAGTGATCTCCCCAGGGGAGCCTTTACGCAGCCCCACATGCAACTGGACCCTCCGGGTTCTCTGTTCCTGAGCAAACCTAAACGTAGCCCTAGCCGTCATCGGAGACGACTGAAAAATCAGGACCCAGAAAATGCGTTGCAAGCCCCTTTGGACCATCCAAAAGTGCCCGCAAAGGAAGGCTTTGGGTACAAGTGAACTCCCCAGGGGAGCCTTTACGCAGCACCACATGCAACTGGACCCTCCAGGTTCGCTGTTTCCGAGCAACCCTAAACATAGCCCTAGCGGGCATCGAAGACGACTGAAAAATCAGGCCCCAGGAAATGCGTTGCAAGCCCCTTTGGACCATCCAAAAGTGCCCGCAAAGGAACGCTTTGGGTACAAGTGATCTTCCCAGGGGAGCCTTTACGCAGCACCACATGCAACTGCACCCTCAGGGTTCGCTGTTCATGGGCAAACCTAAACGTAGCCCTAGCCGTCATCGGAGACGACTGAAAAATCAGGACCCAGGAAATGCGTTGCGAGCCCCTTTGGACCATCCAAAAGTGCCCGCAAAGGAAGGCTTTGGGTACAAGTGAACTCCCCAGGGGAGCCTTTACGCAGCCCCACATGCAACTGGACCCTCCGGGTTCGCTGTTCCTGAGCAAACCTAAACGTAGCCCTAGCCGTCATCGGAGACGAGTGAAAAATCAGGCCCCAGGAAACGCGTTGCGAGCCCTTTTCGCCCATCCAAAAGTGCCCCCAAAGGAAGGCTTTGGGTACAAGTGAACTCCCCAGGGGAGCCTTTACGCAGCCCCACATGCAACTGGACCCTCCGGGTTCGCTGTTTCCGAGAATCTCTAAACATAGCCCTAGCCGGCATCGAAGACGACTGAAAAATCAGGCCCCAGGAAATGCGTTGCGAGCCCTTTTCGTCCATCCAAATGTGCCCCCAAAGGAAGGCTTTGGGTACAAGTGAACTCCCCAGGGGAGCCTTTACGCAGCCCCACATGCAACTGGACCCTCCGGGTTCGCTGTTTCCGAGAATCTCTAAACATAGCCCTAGCCGGCATCGAAGACGACTGAAAAATCAGGCCCCAGGAAATGCGTTGCGAGCCCTTTTCGTCCATCCAAAAGTGCCCCCAAAGGAAGGCTTTGGGTACAAGAGAACTCCCCAGGGGAGCCTTTATGCAGCCCCACAAGCAACTGGACCCTCCGGGTTCGCTGTTTCCGAGCATCCCTAAACATAGCCCTAGCCGGCAGCGAAGACAAGTGAAAAATAAGGACCCAGGAAATGTGTTGCCAGGCCTTTTCGCCCATCCAAAAGTGCCCCCAAAGGAAGGCTTTGGGTACAAGTGAACTCCCCAGGGGAGCCTTTACGCAGCCCCACATGCAACTGGACCCTCCGGGTTCGATTTTTCCGAGCATCCCTAAACATAATCCTAGCCGGCATCGAAGACGACTGAAAAATCAGGCCCCAGGAAATGCGTTGCGAGCCCTTTTCGCCCATCCAAAAGTGCCCCCAAAGGAAGACTTTGGGTACAAGAGAACTCCCCAGGGGAGCCTTTACGCAGCCCCACATACAACTGGACCATCTGGGTTCGCTGTTTCCGAGCATCCCTAAACATAGCCCTAGTTGGCATCGAAGACGACTGAAAAATCAGGCCCCAGGAAATGCGTTGCAAGCCCTTTTCGCCCATCCAAAAGTGCCCCCAAAGGAAGGCTTTGGATACAAGAGAACTCCCCAGGGGAGCATTTACGCAGCCACACATGCAACTGGACCCTCCGGGTTCGATTTTTCCGAGCAACACTAAATATATCACTAGCTGGCATGGGAGAAGACTGAAAACCCGGGCCACAGAAAACGCGTTGCAAGGCCCTTTGGACCGTCCAAAAGTGTCACCAAAGGAAGGCTTTGGGTACAAGTGAACTCCCCAGGGGAGCCTTTACGCAGCCCCACATGCAACTGGACCCTCCGGGTTCGCTGTTCCTGAGCAAACCTAAACGTAGCCCTAGCCGTCATCGGAGACGAGTGAAAAATCAGGCCCCAGGAAATGCGTTGCGAGCCCCTTTGGACCATCCAAACGTGCCCCCAAAGGAAGGCTTTGGGTACAAGTGAACTCCCCAGGGGAGCCTTTACGCAGCCCCACATGCAATTGCAACCTCCGGGTTCTCTATTTCCGAACATCCCTAAACATAGCCCTAGCGGGCATCGAAGACGACTGAAAAATCAGGCCCCAGGAAATGCGTTGCAAGCCCCTTTGGACCATCCAAAAGTGCCCGCAAAGGAAGGCTTTGGGTACAAGTGATCTCCCCAGGGGAGCCTTTACGCAGCACCACATGCAACTGCACCCTCAGGGTTCGCTGTTCATGAGCAAACCTAAACGTAGCCCTACCCGTCATCGGAGACGACTGAAAAATCAGGCCCCAGGAATTGCGTTGCAAGCCCCTTTGGACCATCCAAAAGTGCCCGCAAAGGAAGGCTTTGGATACAAGTGATCTCCCCAGGGGAGCCTTTACGCAGCCCCACATGCAACTGGACCCTCCGGGTTCGCTGTTCCTGAGCAAACCTAAACGTAGCCCTAGCCGTCATCGGAGACGAGTGAAAAATCAGGCCCCAGGAAATGCGTTGCGAGCCCTTTTCGCCCATCCAAAAGTGACCCCAAAAGAAAGGCTTTGGGTACAAGTGAACTCCCCAGGGGAGCCTTTACGCAGCCCCACATGCAACTGCAACCTCCGGGTTCGCTGTTTCTGAGCATCCCTAAACATATCCATAGCCGGCATCGATGACGACTGAAAAATCAGGCCCCAGGAAATGCGTTGCGAGCCCCTTTGGACCGTCCAAAAGTGTCACCAAAGGAAGGCTTTGGGTACAAGTGAACTCCCCAGGGGAGCCTTTACGCAGCCCCACATGCAACTGGACCCTCCGGGTTCGCTGTTCCTGAGCAAACCTAAACGTAGCCCTAGCCGTCATCGGAGACGAGTGAAAAATCAGGCCCCAGGAAATGCGTTGCGAGCCCCTTTGGACCATACAAACGTGCCCCCAAAGGAAGGCTTTGGGTACAAGTGAACTCCCCAGGGGAGCCTTTACGCAGCCCCACATGCAACTGGACCCTCCGGGTTCTCTATTTCCGAACATCCCTAAACATAGCCCTAGCGGGCATCGAAGACGACTGAAAAATCAGGCCCCAGGAAATGCGTTGCAAGCCCCTTTGGACCATCCAAAAGTGCCCCCAAAGGAAGGCTTTGGGTACAAGTGATCTCCCCAGGGGAGCCTTTACGCAGCCACACATGCAACAGGACCCTCCGGGTTCGATTTTTCCGAGCAACCCTAAATATATCCCTAGCTGGCATGGGAGAAGACTGAAAACCCAGGCCACAGAAAACACGTTGCAAGCCCCTTTGGACCATCCAAAAGTGTCACCAAAGGAAGGCTTTGGGTAAAAGTGAACTCCCCAGGGGAGCCTTTACGCAGCCACACATGCAACTGGACCCTCCGGGTTCGCTGTTCCTGAGCAAACCTAAACGTAGCCCTAGCCGTCATCGGAGACGAGTGAAAAATCAGGCCCCAGGAAATGCGTTGCGATCCCTTTTCGCCCATCCAAAAGTGCCCCCAAAGGAAGGCTTTGGGTACAAGAGAACTCCCCAGGGGAGCCTTTACGCAGCCCCACATGCAACTGGACCCTCCGGGTTCGCTGTTTCCGAGCATCCCTAAACATAGCCCTAGCCGGAATCGAAGACATGTGAAAAATCAGGACCCAGGAAATGCGTTGCGAGCCCCTTAGGACCATCCAAAAGTGCCCCCAAAGGAAGGCTTTGGGAACAAGTGATCTCCCCAGGGGAGCCTTTACGCAGCCCCACATGCAACTGGACCCTCCGGGTTCTCTGTTCCTGAGCAAACCTAAACGTAGCCCTAGCCGTCATCGGAGACGACTGAAAAATCAGGACCCAGAAAATGCGTTGCAAGCCCCTTTGGACCATCCAAAAGTGCCCGCAAAGGAAGGCTTTGGGTACAAGTGAACTCCCCAGGGGAGCCTTTACGCAGCACCACATGCAACTGGACCCTCCAGGTTCGCTGTTTCCGAGCAACCCTAAACATAGCCCTAGCGGGCATCGAAGACGACTGAAAAATCAGGCCCCAGGAAATGCGTTGCAAGCCCCTTTGGACCATCCAAAAGTGCCCGCAAAGGAACGCTTTGGGTACAAGTGATCTTCCCAGGGGAGCCTTTACGCAGCACCACATGCAACTGCACCCTCAGGGTTCGTTGTTCATGGGCAAACCTAAACGTAGCCCTAGCCGTCATCGGAGACGACTGAAAAATCAGGACCCAGAAAATGCGTTGCAAGCCCCTTTGGACCATCCAAAAGTGCCCGCAAAGGAAGGCTTTGGGTACAAGTGAACTCCCCAGGGGAGCCTTTACGCAGCCCCACATGCAACTGGACCCTCCGGGTTCGCTGTTCCTGAGCAAACCTAAACGTAGCCCTAGCCGTCATCGGAGACGAGTGAAAAATCAGGCCCCAGGAAACGCGTTGCGAGCCCTTTTCGCCCATCCAAAAGTGCCCCCAAAGGAAGGCTTTGGGTACAAGTGAACTCCCCAGGGGAGCCTTTACGCAGCCCCACATGCAACTGGACCCTCCGGGTTCGCTGTTTCCGAGAATCTCTAAACATAGCCCTAGCCGGCATCGAAGACGACTGAAAAATCAGGCCCCAGGAAATGCGTTGCGAGCCCTTTTCGCCCATCCAAAAGTGCCCCCAAAGGAAGGCTTTGGGTACAAGTGAACTCCCCAGGGGAGCCTTTACGCAGCCCCACATGCAACTGGACCCTCCGGGTTCGCTGTTTCCGAGAATCTCTAAACATAGCCCTAGCCGGCATCGAAGACGACTGAAAAATCAGGCCCCAGGAAATGCGTTGCGAGCCCTTTTCGTCCATCCAAAAGTGCCCCCAAAGGAAGGCTTTGGGTACAAGAGAACTCCCCAGGGGAGCCTTTACGCAGCCCCACATGCAACTGGACCCTCCGGGTTCGATTTTTCCGAGCAATCCTAAATATATCACTAGTCGGTATGGGAGAAGACTGAAAACCCGGGCCCCAGAAAACGCGTTGCAAGCCCCTTTGGACCATCCAAAAGTTTCACCAAAGGAAGGCTTTGGGTACAAGAGAACTCCCCAGGGGAGCCTTTACGCAGCCCCACATGCAACTGGACCCTCCGGGTTCGCTGTTCCTGAAAAACCGAAACGTAGCCCTAGCCGTCTTCGGAGACGAGTGAAAAATCAGGCCAAGGGAAATGCGTTGCGAGCCCTTTTCGCCCATCCAAAAGTGCCCGCAAAGGAAGACTTTGGGTACAAGTGAACTCCCCAGGGGAGCCTTTACGCAGCCACACATGCAACTGGACGCTCCGGGTTCGATTTTTCCGAGCAACCCTAAATATATCACTAGCTGGCATGGGAGAAGACTGAAAACCCGTGCCACAGAAAACGCGTTGCAAGCCCCTTTGGACCATCCAAAAGTGTCACCAAAGGAAGGCTTTGGGTACAAGTGAACTCCCCAGGGGAGCCTTTACGCAGCCCCACATGCAACTGGACCCTCCGGGTTCGCTGTTCCTGAGCAAACCTAAACGTAGCCCTAGCTGTCATCGGAGACGAGTGAAAAATCAGGCCCCAGGAAATGCGTTCCGAGGCCTTTTCGCCCATCCAAATGTGCCCCCAAAGGAAGACTTTGGGTACAAGAGAACTCCCCAGGGGAGCCTTTACGCAGCCCCACATGCAACTGGACCCTCCGGGTTCGCTGTTTCCGAACATCCCTAAACATTGCCCTAGCCGGCAAAGAAGACGACTGAAAAATAAGGCCCCAGGAAATGCGTTGCGAGGCCTTTTCGCCCATCCAAAAGTGCCCCCAAAGGAAGGCTTTGGGTACAAGTGAACTCCCCAGGGGAGCCTTTACGCAGCCCCACATGCAACTGGACCCTCTGGGTTCGCTGTTTCCGAGCATCCCTAAACATAGCCCTAGCCGGCATCGATGACGACTGAAAAATCAGGCCCCAGGAAATGCGTTGCGAGCCCCTTAGGACCATCCAAAAGTACCCCCAAAGGAAGTCTTTGGATACAAGTGAACTCCCCAGGGGAGCCTTTACGCAGCCACACATGCAACTGAACCCTCCGGGTTCGATTTTTCCGAGCAACCCTAAATATATCACTAGTTGGCATGGGAGAAGACTGAAAACCCGGGCCCCAGAAAACGCGTTGCAAGCCCCTTTGGACCATCCAAAAGTGTCACCAAAGGAAGGCTTTGGGTACAAGTGAACTCCCCAGGGGAGCCTTTACGCAGCCCCACATGCAACTGGACCCTCCGGGTTCGCTGTTTCCGAGCATCCCTAAACATAGCCCTAGCCGGCATCGAAGACGAGTGAAAAATCAGGCCCCAGGAAATGCTTTGCGAGCCCCTTAGGACCATCCAAAAGTACCCCCAAAGGAAGGCTTTGGATACAAGTGAACTCCCCAGGGGAGCCTTTACGCAGCCACACATGCAACTGGACCCTCCGGGTTCGATTTTTCCGAGCAACCCTAAATATATCACTAGTCGGCATGGGAGAAGACTGAAAACCCGGGCCCCAGAAAACGCGTTGCAAGCCACTTTGGACCATCCAAAAGTGTCACCAAAGGAAGGCTTTGGGTACAAGTGAACTCCCCAGGGGAGCCTTTACGCAGCCCCACATGCAACTGGACCCTCCGGGTTCGCTGTTCCTGAGCAAACCTAAACGTAGCCCTAGCCGTCATCGGAGACGAGTGAAAAATCAGGCCCCAGGAAATGCGTTGCGAGCCCTTTTCGCCCATCCAAAAGTGCCCCCAAAGGAAGGCTTTGGGTACAAGTGAACTCCCCAGGGGAGCCTTTACGCAGCCCCACATACAACTGGACCCTCCGGGTTCGCTGTTTCCGAGCATCCCTAAACATATCCCTAGCCGGCATCTAAGACGAGTGAAAAATCAGGCCCCAGGAAATGCGTTGCGAGGAGTTTTCGCCCATCCAAAAGTGCCCCCAAAGGAAGGCTTTGGGTACAAGTGAACTCCCCAGGGGAGCCTTTATGCAGCCCCACAAGCAACTGGACCCTCCGGGTTCGCTGTTTCCGAGCATCCCTAAACATAGCCCTAGCCGGCAGCGAAGACAAGTGAAAAATAAGGACCCAGGAAATGTGTTGCGATGCCTTTTCACCCATCCAAAAGTGCCCCCAAAGGAAGGCTTTGGGTACAAGTGAACTCCCCAGGGGAGCCTTTACGCAGCCCCACATGCAACTGGACCCTCCGGGTTCGATTTTTCCGAGCATCCCTAAACATAATCCTAGCCGGCATCGAAGACGACTGAAAAATCAGGCCCCAGGAAATGCGTTGCGAGCCCTTTTCGCCCATCCAAAAGTGCCCCCAAAGGAAGACTTTGGGTACAAGAGAACTCCCCAGGGGAGCCTTTACGCAGCCCCACATACAACTGGACCCTCTGGGTTCGCTGTTTCCGAGCATCCCTAAACATAGCCCTAGTTGGCATCGAAGACGACTGAAAAATCAGGCCCCAGGAAATGCGTTGCAAGCCCTTTTCGCCCATCCAAAAGTGCCCCCAAAGGAAGGCTTTGGATACAATAGAACTCCCCAGGGGAGCCTTTACGCAGCCACACATGCAACTGGACCCTCCGGGTTCGATTTTTCCGAGCAACACTAAATATATCACTAGCTGGCATGGGAGAAGACTGAAAACCCGGGCCACAGAAAACGCGTTGCAAGGCCCTTTGGACCGTCCAAAAGTGTCACCAAAGGAAGGCTTTGGGTACAAGTGAACTCCCCAGGGGAGCCTTTACGCAGCCCCACATGCAACTGGACCCTCCGGGTTCGCTGTTCCTGAGCAAACCTAAACGTAGCCCTAGCCATCATCGGAGACGAGTGAAAAATCAGGCCCCAGGAAATGCGTTGCGAGCCCCTTTGGACCATCCAAACGTGCCCCCAAAGGAAGGCTTTGGGTACAAGTGAACTCCCCAGGGGAGCCTTTACGCAGCCCCACATGCAATTGCAACCTCCGGGTTCTCTATTTCCGAACATCCCTAAACATAGCCCTAGCGGGCATCGAAGACGACTGAAAAATCAGGCCCCAGGAAATGCGTTGCAAGCCCCTTTGGACCATCCAAAAGTGCCCGCAAAGGAAGGCTTTGGGTACAAGTGATCTCCCCAGGGGAGCCTTTACGCAGCACCACATGCAACTGCACCCTCAGGGTTCGCTGTTCATGAGCAAACCTAAACGTAGCCCTACCCGTCATCGGAGACGACTGAAAAATCAGGCCCCAGGAATTGCGTTGCAAGCCCCTTTGGACCATCCAAAAGTGCCCGCAAAGGAAGGCTTTGGATACAAGTGATCTCCCCAGGGGAGCCTTTACGCAGCCCCACATGCAACTGGACCCTCCGGGTTCGCTGTTCCTGAGCAAACCTAAACGTAGCCCTAGCCGGCATCGGAGACGAGTGAAAAATCAGGCCCCAGGAAATGCGTTGCGAGCCCTTTTCGCCCATCCAAAAGTACCCCCAAAGGAAGGCTTTGGGTACAAGTGAACTCCCCAGGGGAGCCTTTACGCAGCCCCACATGCAACTGGACCCCCCGGGTTCGCTGTTTCCGAGCATCCCTAAATATAGTCCTAGACGGCATCGAAGACGACTGAAAAATCAGGCCCCAGGAAATGCGTTACAAGCCCTTTTCGCCCATCCAAAAGTGACCCCAAAAGAAAGGCTTTGGGTACAAGTGAACTCCCCAGGGGAGCCTTTACGAAGCCCCACATGCAACTGGACCCTCCGGGTTCGCTGTTTCTGAGCATCCCTAAACATATCCATAGCCGGCATCGATGACGACTGAAAAATCAGGCCCCAGGAAATGCGTTGCGAGCCCCTTTGGACCGTCCAAAAGTGTCACCAAAGGAACGCTTTGGGTACAAGTGAACTCCCCAGGGGAGCCTTTACGCAGCCCCACATGCAACTGGACCCTCCGGGTTCGCTGTTCCTGAGCAAACCTAAACGTAGCCCTAGCCGTCATCGGAGACGAGTGAAAAATCAGGCCCCAGGAAATGCGTTGCGAGCCCCTTTGGACCATCCAAACGTGCCCCCAAAGGAAGGCTTTGGGTACAAGTGAACTCCCCAGGGGAGCCTTTACGCAGCCCCACATGCAACTGGACCCTCCGGGTTCTCTATTTCCGAACATCCCTAAACATAGCCCTAGCGGGCATCGAAGACGACTGAAAAATCAGGCCCCAGGAAATGCGTTGCAAGCCCCTTTGGACCATCCAAAAGTGCCCCCAAAGGAAGGCTTTGGGTACAAGTGAACTCCCCAGGGGAGCCTTTACGCAGCCACACATGCAACAGGACCCTCCGGGTTCGATTTTTCCGAGTAACCCTAAATATATCACTAGTCGGCATGGGAGAAGACTGAAAACCCGGGCCCCAGAAAACGCGTTGCAAGCCCCTTTGGACCATCCAAAAGTGTCACCAAAGGAAGGCTTTGGGTACAAGTGAACTCCCCAGGGGAGCCTTTACGCAGCCCCACATGCAACTGGACCCTCCGGGTTCGCTGTTTCCGAGCATCCCTAAACATAGCCCTAGCCGGCATCGAAGACGAGTGAAAAATCAGGCCCCAGGAAATGCGTTACGAGCCCTTTTCGCCCATCCAAAAGTGCCCGCAAAGGGAGGCTTTGGGTACAAGAGAACTCCCCAGGGGAGCCTTTACGCAGCCCCACATGCAACTGGACCCTCCGGGTTCGCTGTTTCCGAGCATCCCTAAACATAGCCCTAGCCGGCATCGATGACGACTGAAAAAGCAGGCCCCAGGAAATGCTTTGCGAGCCCCTTAGGACCATCCAAAAGTACCCCCAAAGGAAGGCTTTGGATACAAGTGAACTCCCCAGGGGAGCCTTTACGCAGCCACACATGCAACTGGACCCTCCGGGTTCGATTTTTCCGAGCAACCCTAAATATATCACTAGTCGGCATGGGAGAAGACTGAAAACCCGGGCCCCAGAAAACGCGTTGCAAGCCACTTTGGACCATCCAAAAGTGTCACCAAAGGAAGGCTTTGGGTACAAGTGAACTCCCCAGGGGAGCCTTTACGCAGCCCCACATGCAACTGGACCCTCCGGGTTCGCTGTTCCTGAGCAAACCTAAACGTAGCCCTAGCCGTCATCGGAGACGAGTGAAAAATCAGGCCCCAGGAAATGCGTTGCGAGCCCTTTTCGCCCATCCAAAAGTGCCCCCAAAGGAAGGCTTTGGGTACAAGTGAACTCCCCAGGGGAGCCTTTACGCAGCCCCACATGCAACTGGACCCTCCGGGTTCGCTGTTTCCGAGCATCTCTAAAAATAGCCCTAGCCGGCATCGAAGACGACTGAAAAATCAGGCCCCAGGAAATGCGTTGCGAGCCCTTTTCGTCCATCCAAAAGTGCCCCCAAAGGAAGGCTTTGGGTACAAGTGAACTCCCCAGGGGAGCCTTTACGCAGCCCCACATGCAACTGGACCCTCCGGGTTTGATTTTTCCGAGCAATCCTAAATATATCACTAGTCGGTATGGGAGAAGACTGAAAACCCGGGCCCCAGAAAACGCGTTGCAAGCCCCTTTGGACCATCCAAAAGTGTCACCAAAGGAAGGCTTTGGGTACAAGAGAACTCCCCAGGGGAGCCTTTACGCAGCCCCACATGCAACTGGACCCTCCGGGTTCGCTGTTCCTGAGCAAACCTAAACGTAGCCCTAGCCGTCATCGGAGACGAGTGAAAAATCAGGCCCCAGGAAATGCGTTCCGAGGCCTTTTCGCCCATCCAAATGTGCCCCCAAAGGAAGACTTTGGGTACAAGTGAACTCCCCATGGGAGCCTTTACGCAGCCCCACATGCAACTGGACCCTCCGGGTTCGCTGTTCCTGAGCAAACCTAAACGTAGCCCTAGCTGTCATCGGAGACGAGTGAAAAATCAGGCCCCAGGAAATGCGTTCCGAGGCCTTTTCGCCCATCCAAATGTGCCCCCAAAGGAAGACTTTGGGTACAAGAGAAGTCCCCAGGGGAGCCTTTACGCAGCCACACATGCAACTGGACGCTCCGGGTTCGATTTTTCCGAGCAACCCTAAATATATCACTAGCTGGCATGGGAGAAGACTGAAAACCCGTGCCACAGAAAACTCGTTGCAAGCCCCTTTGGACCATCCAAAAGTGTCACCAAAGGAAGGCTTTGGGTACAAGTGAACTCCCCAGGGGAGCCTTTACGCAGCCCCACATGCAACTGGACCCTCCGGGTTCGCTGTTCCTGAGCAAACCTAAACGTAGCCCTAGCTGTCATCGGAGACGAGTGAAAAACCAGGCCCCAGGAAATGCGTTCCGAGGCCTTTTCGCCCATCCAAATGTGCCCGCAAAGGAAGACTTTGGGTACAAGAGAACTCCCCAGGGGAGCCTTTACGCAGCCCCACATGCAACTGGACCCTCCGGGTTCGATTTTTCCGAGCAATCCTAAATATATCACTAGTCGGTATAGGAGAAGTCTGAAAACCCGGGCCCCAGAAAACGCGTTGCAAGCCCCTTTGGACCATCCAAAAGTGTCACCAAAGGAAGGCTTTGGGTACAAGAGAACTCCCCAGGGGAGCCTTTACGCAGCCCCACATGCAACTTGACCCTCCGGGTTCGCTGTTCATGAGCAAACCTAAACGTAGCCCTAGCCGTCATCGGAGACGAGTGAAAAATCAGGCCCCAGGAAATGCGTTGCAAGCCCCTTTGGACCATCCAAAAGTGCCCGCAAAGGAAGGCTTTGGGTACAAGTGATCTCCCCAGGGGAGCCTTTACGCAGCCCCACATGCAACTGGACCCTCCGGGTTCGCTGTTCCTGAAAAACCGAAACGTAGCCCTAGCCGTCTTCGGAGACGAGTGAAAAATCAGGCCCCAGGAAATGCGTTGCGAGCCCTTTTCGCCCATCCAAAAGTGCCCGCAAAGGAAGACTTTGGGTACAAGTGAACTCCCCAGGGGAGCCTTTACGCAGCCACACATGCAACTGGACCCTCCGGGTTCGATTTTTCCGAGCAACCCTAAATATATCACTAGCTGGCATGGGAGAAGACTGAAAACCCGTGCCACAGAAAACGCGTTGCAAGCCCCTTTGGACCATCCAAAAGTGTCACCAAAGGAAGGCTTTGGGTACAAGTGAACTCCCCAGGGGAGCCTTTACGCAGCCCCACATGCAACTGGACCCTCCGGGTTCGCTGTTCCTGAGCAAACCTAAACGTAGCCCTAGCTGTCATCGGAGACGAGTGAAAAATCAGGCCCCAGGAAATGCGTTCCGAGGCCTTTTCGCCCATCCAAATGTGCCCCCAAAGGAAGGCTTTGGGTACAAGTGAACTCCCCAGGGGAGCCTTTACGCAGCCCCACATGCAACTGGACCCTCCGGGTTCGCTGTTCCTGAGCATCCCTAAACATAGCCCTAGACGGCATCGAAGACGACTGAAAAATCAGGCCCCAGGAAATGCGTTGCGAGCCCTTTTCACCCATCCAAAAGTGCCCCCAAAGGAAGGCTTTGGGTACAAGAGAACTCCCCAGGGGAGCCTTTACGCAGCCCCACATGCAACTGGACCCTCCGGGTTCGCTGTTTCCGAGCATCCCTAAACATAGCCCTAGCAGTCATCGAAGACAAGTGAAAAATCAGGACCCAGGAAATGCGTTGCGAGCCCGTTCGGACCATCAAAAAGTGCCCCCAAAGGAAGGCTTTGGGTACAAGTGATCTCCCCAGGGGAGCCTTTACGCAGCCCCACATGCAACTGGACCCTCCGGGTTCGCTGTTCCTGAACAAACCTAAACATAACCCTAGCCGTCATCGGAGACGAGTGAAAAATCAGGCCCCAGGAAATGCGTTCCGAGGCCTTTTCGCCCATCCAAATGTGCCCCCAAAGGAAGGCTTTGGGTACAAGAGAACTCCCCAGGGGAGCCTTTACGCAGCCCCACATGCAACTGGACCCTCCGGGTTCGCTGTTTCCGAGCATCCCTAAACATAGTCCTAGACGGCATCGAACACGACTGAAAAATCAGGCCCCAGGAAATGCGTTGCAAGCCCTTTTCGCCCATCGAAAAGTGCCCGCAAAGGAAGGCTTTGGGTACAAGTGAACTCCCCAGGGGAGCCTTTACGCAGCCCCACATGCAACTGGACCCTCCGGGTTCGATTTTTCCGAGCAAACCTAAATATATCACTAGCCGGCATGGGAGAAGACTGAAAACCCGGGCCCCAGAAAAGGCGTTGCAAGCCCCTTTGGACCATCCAAATGTATCACCAAAGGAAGGCTTTGGGTACAAGTGAACTCCCCAGGGGAGCCTTTACGCAGCCCCACATGCAACTGGACCCTCCGGGTTCCCTGTTTCCGAGCATCCCTAAACATAGCCCTAGGCGGCATCGAAGACGACTGAAAAATCAGGCCCCAGGAAATGCGTTGCGAGCCCTTTTCGCCCATCCAAAAGTGCCCCCAAAGGAACGCTTTGGGTACAAGAGAACTCCCCAGGGGAGCCTTTACGCAGCCCCACATGCAACTGGACCCTCCGGGTTCGCTGTTTCCGAGCATCTCTAAAAATAGCCCTAGCCGGCATCGAAGACGACTGAAAAATCAGGCCCCAGGAAATGCGTTGCGAGCCCTTTTCGTCCATCCAAAAGTGCCCCCAAAGGAAGGCTTTGGGTACAAGTGAACTCCCCAGGGGAGCCTTTACGCAGCCCCACATGCAACTGGACCCTCCGGGTTTGATTTTTCCGAGCAATCCTAAATATATCACTAGTCGGTATGGGAGAAGACTGAAAACCCGGGCCCCAGAAAACGCGTTGCAAGCCCCTTTGGACCATCCAAAAGTGTCACCAAAGGAAGGCTTTGGGTACAAGAGAACTCCCCAGGGGAGCCTTTACGCAGCCCCACATGCAACTGGACCCTCCGGGTTCGCTGTTCCTGAGCAAACCTAAACGTAGCCCTAGCCGTCATCGGAGACGAGTGAAAAATCAGGCCCCAGGAAATGCGTTCCGAGGCCTTTTCGCCCATCCAAATGTGCCCCCAAAGGAAGACTTTGGGTACAAGTGAACTCCCCAGGGGAGCCTTTACGCAGCCCCACATGCAACTGGACCCTCCGGGTTCGCTGTTCCTGAGCAAACCTAAACGTAGCCCTAGCTGTCATCGGAGACGAGTGAAAAATCAGGCCCCAGGAAATGCGTTCCGAGGCCTTTTCGCCCATCCAAATGTGCCCCCAAAGGAAGACTTTGGGTACAAGAGAAGTCCCCAGGGGAGCCTTTACGCAGCCACACATGCAACTGGACGCTCCGGGTTCGATTTTTCCGAGCAACCCTAAATATATCACTAGCTGGCATGGGAGAAGACTGAAAACCCGTGCCACAGAAAACTCGTTGCAAGCCCCTTTGGACCATCCAAAAGTGTCACCAAAGGAAGGCTTTGGGTACAAGTGAACTCCCCAGGGGAGCCTTTACGCAGCCCCACATGCAACTGGACCCTCCGGGTTCGCTGTTCCTGAGCAAACCTAAACGTAGCCCTAGCTGTCATCGGAGACGAGTGAAAAATCAGGCCCCAGGAAATGCGTTCCGAGGCCTTTTCGCCCATCCAAATGTGCCCGCAAAGGAAGACTTTGGGTACAAGAGAACTCCCCAGGGGAGCCTTTACACAGCCCCACATGCAACTGGACCCTCCGGGTTCGATTTTTCCGAGCAATCCTAAATATATCACTAGTCGGTATAGGAGAAGACTGAAAACCCGGGCCCCAGAAAACGCGTTGCAAGCCCCTTTGGACCATCCAAAAGTGTCACCAAAGGAAGGCTTTGGGTACAAGAGAACTCCCCAGGGGAGCCTTTACGCAGCCCCACATGCAACTTGACCCTCCGGGTTCGCTGTTCATGAGCAAACCTAAACGTAGCCCTAGCCGTCATCGGAGACGAGTGAAAAATCAGGCCCCAGGAAATGCGTTGCAAGCCCCTTTGGACCATCCAAAAGTGCCCGCAAAGGAAGGCTTTGGGTACAAGTGATCTCCCCAGGGGAGCCTTTACGCAGCCCCACATGCAACTGGACCCTCCGGGTTCGCTGTTCCTGAAAAACCGAAACGTAGCCCTAGCCGTCTTCGGAGACGAGTGAAAAATCAGGCCCCAGGAAATGCGTTGCGAGCCCTTTTCGCCCATCCAAAAGTGCCCGCAAAGGAAGACTTTGGGTACAAGTGAACTCCCCAGGGGAGCCTTTACGCAGCCACACATGCAACTGGACCCTCCGGGTTCGATTTTTCCGAGCAACCCTAAATATATCACTAGCTGGCATGGGAGAAGACTGAAAACCCGTGCCACAGAAAACGCGTTGCAAGCCCCTTTGGACCATCCAAAAGTGTCACCAAAGGAAGGCTTTGGGTACAAGTGAACTCCCCAGGGGAGCCTTTACGCAGCCCCACATGCAACTGGACCCTCCGGGTTCGCTGTTCCTGAGCAAACCTAAACGTAGCCCTAGCTGTCATCGGAGACGAGTGAAAAATCAGGCCCCAGGAAATGCGTTCCGAGGCCTTTTCGCCCATCCAAATGTGCCCCCAAAGGAAGGCTTTGGGTACAAGTGAACTCCCCAGGGGAGCCTTTACGCAGCCCCACATGCAACTGGACCCTCCGGGTTCGCTGTTCCTGAGCATCCCTAAACATAGCCCTAGACGGCATCGAAGACGACTGAAAAATCAGGCCCCAGGAAATGCGTTGCGAGCCCTTTTCACCCATCCAAAAGTGCCCCCAAAGGAAGGCTTTGGGTACAAGAGAACTCCCCAGGGGAGCCTTTACGCAGCCCCACATGCAACTGGACCCTCCGGGTTCGCTGTTTCCGAGCATCCCTAAACATAGCCCTAGCAGTCATCGAAGACAAGTGAAAAATCAGGACCCAGGAAATGCGTTGCGAGCCCGTTCGGACCATCAAAAAGTGCCCCCAAAGGAAGGCTTTGGGTACAAGTGATCTCCCCAGGGGAGCCTTTACGCAGCCCCACATGCAACTGGACCCTCCGGGTTCGCTGTTCCTGAGCAAACCTAAACATAACCCTAGCCGTCATCGGAGACGAGTGAAAAATCAGGCCCCAGGAAATGCGTTACGAGCCCTTTTCGCCCATCCAAATGTGCCCCCAAAGGAAGGCTTTGGGTACAAGAGAACTCCCCAGGGGAGCCTTTACGCAGCCCCACATGCAACTGGACCCTCCGGGTTCGCTGTTTCCGAGCATCCCTAAACATAGTCCTAGACGGCATCGAACACGACTGAAAAATCAGGCCCCAGGAAATGCGTTGCAAGCCCTTTTCGCCCATCGAAAAGTGCCCGCAAAGGAAGGCTTTGGGTACAAGTGAACTCCCCAGGGGAGCCTTTACGCAGCCCCACATGCAACTGGACCCTCCGGGTTCGATTTTTCCGAGCAAACCTAAATATATCACTAGCCGGCATGGGAGAAGACTGAAAACCCGGGCCCCAGAAAAGGCGTTGCAAGCCCCTTTGGACCATCCAAATGTATCACCAAAGGAAGGCTTTGGGTACAAGTGAACTCCCCAGGGGAGCCTTTACGCAGCCCCACATGCAACTGGACCCTCCGGGTTCCCTGTTTCCGAGCATCCCTAAACATAGCCCTAGGCGGCATCGAAGACGACTGAAAAATCAGGCCACAGGAAATGCGTTGCGAGCCCTTTTCGCCCATCCAAAAGTGCCCCCAAAGGAACGCTTTGGGTACAAGAGAACTCCCCAGGGGAGCCTTTACGCAGCCCCACATGCAACTGGACCCTCCGGGTTCGCTGTTCCTGAGCAAACCTAAACGTAGCCCTAGCCGGCATCGAAGACGAGTGAAAAATCAGGCCCCAGGAAATGCGTTCCGAGGCCTTTTCGCCCATCCAAATGTGCCCCCAAAGGAAGGCTTTGGGTACAAGAGAACTCCCCAGGGGAGCCTTTACGCAGCCCCACATGCAACTTGACCCTCCGGGTTCGCTGTTTCCGAGCATCCCTAAACATAATCCTAGACGGCATCGAAGACGACTGAAAAATCAGGCTCTAGGAAATGCGTTGCAAGCCCTTGTCGCCCATCCAAAAGTGCCCCCAAAGGAAGGCTTTGGGTACAAGTGAACTCCCTAGGGGAGCCTTTACGCAGCCCCACATGCAACTGGACCCTCCGGGTTCGCTGTTTCCGAGCATCCCTAAACATTGCCCTAGCCGGCAAAGAAGACGACTGAAAAATCAGGCCCCAGGAAATGCGTTCCGAGGCCTTTTCGCCCATCCAAATGTGCCCCCAAAGGAAGACTTTGGGTACAAGAGAACTCCCCAGGGGAGCCTTTACGCAGCCCCACATGCAACTGGACCCTCCGGGTTCGCTGTTTCCGAGCATCCCTAAACATCGCCCTAGACGGCATCGAAGACGAATGAAAAATCAGGACCCAGGAAATGCGTTGCGAGCCCTTTTCGCCCATCCAAAAGTGCCCCCAAAGGAAGGCTTTGGGTACAAGAGAACTCCCCAAGGGAGCCTTTACGCAGCCCCACATGCAACTGGACCCTCCGGGTTCGCTGTTTCCGAGCATCCCTAAAAATAGCCCTAGCCAGCATCGAAGACAAGTGAAAAATCAGGACCCAGGAAATGCGTTGCGAGCCCCTTCGGACCATCAAAAAGTGCCCCCAAAGGAAGGCTTTGGGTACAAGTGATCTCCCCAGGGGAGCCTTTACGCAGCCCCACATGCAACTGGACCCTCCGGTTTCGCTGTTCCTGAGCAAACCTAAACATAGCCCTAGCCATCATCGGAGACGACTGAAAAATCAGGCCCCAGGAAATGCGTTCCGAGGCCTTTTCGCCCATCCAAATGTGCCCCCAAAGGAAGGCTTTGGGTACAAGAGAACTCCCCAGGGGAGCCTTTACGCAGCCCCACATGCAACTGGACCCTCCGGGTTCGCTGTTTCCGAGCATCCCTAAACATAGTCCTAGACGGCATCGAACACGACTGAAAAATCAGGCCCCAGGAAATGCGTTGCAAGCCCTTTTCGCCCATCCAAAAGTGCCCCCAAAGGAAGGCTTTGGGTACAAGTGAACTCCCCAGGGGAGCCTTTACGCAGCCCCACATGCAACTGGACGCTCCGGGTTCGATTTTTCCGAGCAACCCTAAATATATCACTAGCCGGCATGGGAGAAGACTGAAAACCCGGGCCCCAGAAAACGCGTTGCAAGCCCCTTTGGACCATCCAAAAGTATCAGCAAAGGAAGGCTTTGGGTACAAGAGAACTCCCCAGGGGAGCCTTTACGCAGCCCCACATGCAACTGGACCCTCCGGGTTCGCTGTTTCCGAGCATCCCTAAACATAGCCCTAGCCGGCATCGAAGACGACTGAAAAATCAGGCCCCAGGAAATGCGTTGCAAGCCCTTTTCGCCCATCCAAAAGTGCCCCCAAAGGAACGCTTTGGGTACAAGAGAACTCCCCAGGGGAGCCTTTACGCAGCCCCACATGCAACTGGACCCTCCGGGTTCGCTGTTTCCGAGCATCCCTAAACATATTCCTAGACGGCATCGAACACGACTGAAATATCAGGCCCCAGGAAATGCGTTGCAAGCCCTTTTCGCCCATCCAAAAGTGCCCCCAAAGGAAGGCTTTGGGTACAAGTGAACTCCCCAGGGGAGCCTTTACGCAGCCCCACATGCAACTGGACCCTCCGGGTTCGATTTTTCCGAGCAAACCTAAATATATCACTAGCCGGCATGGGAGAAGACTGAAAACCCGGGCCCCAGAAAACGCGTTGCAAGCCCCTTTGGACCATCCAAAAGTATCACCAAAGGAAGGCTTTGGGTACAAGTGAACTCCCCAGGGGAGCCTTTACGCAGCCCCACATGCAACTGGACCCTCCGGGTTCGCTGTTTCCGAGCATCCCTAAACATAGCCCTAGCCGGCTTCGAAGAAGACTGAAAAATCAGGCCCCAGGAAATGCGTTGCGAGCCCTTTTTGCCCATCCAAAAGTGCCCCCAAAGGAACGCTTTGGGTACAAGTGAACTCCCCAGGGGAGCCTTTACGCAGCCCCACATGCAACTGGACCCTCCAGGTTCGCTGTTCCTGAGCAAACCTAAACGTAGCCCTAGCCGGCATCGAAGACGAGTGAAAAATCAGGCCCCAGGAAATGCGTTCCGAGGCCTTTTCGCCCATCCAAATGTGCCCCCAAAGGAAGACTTTGGGTACAAGAGAACTCCCCAGGGGAGCCTTTACGCAGCCCCACATGCAACTTGACCCTCCGGGTTCGCTGTTTCCGAGCATCCCTAAACATAGTCCTAGACGGCATCGAAGACGACTGAAAAATCAGGCTCTAGGAAATGCGTTGCAAGCCCTTGTCGCCCATCCAAAAGTGCCCCGAAAGGAAGGCTTTGGGTACAAGTGAACTCCCCAGGGGAGCCTTTACACAGCCCCACATGCAACTGGACCCTCCGGGTTCGCTGTTTCCGAGCATCCCTAAACATTGCCCTAGACGGCAAAGAAGACGACTGAAAAATAAGGCCCCAGGAAATGCGTTGTGAGGCCTTTTCGCCCATCCAAAAGTGCCCCCAAAGGAAGGCTTTGGGTACAAGTGAACTCCCCAGGGGAGCCTTTACGCAGCCCCACATGCAACTGGACCCTCCGGGTTCGCTATTTCCGAGCATCCCTAAACATAGCCCTAGCCGGCATCGAAGACGACTGAAAAATCAGGCCACAGGAAATGCGTTGCGAGCCCTTTTCGCCCATCCAAAAGTGCCCCCAAAGGAAGGCTTTGGGTACAAGAGAACTCCCCAAGGGGAGCCTTTACGCAGCCCCACATGCAACTGGACCCTCCGGGTTCGCTGTTCCTGAGCAAACCTAAACGTAGCCCTAGCCGTCTTCGGAGACGAGTGAAAAATCAGGCCCCAGGAAATGCGTTCCGAGGCCTTTTCGCCCATCCAAATGTGCCCCCAAAGGAAGACTTTGGGTACAAGAGAACTCCCCAGGGGAGCCTTTAAGCAGCCACACATGCAACTGGACCCTCCGGGTTCGATTTTTCCGAGCAACCCTAAATATATCACTAGTCGGCATGTGAGAAGACTGAAAACCCGGGCCCCAGAAAACGCGTTGCAAGCCCATTTGGACCATCCAAAAGTGTCACCAAAGGAAGGCTTTGGGTACAAGACAACTCCCCAGGGGAGCCTTTACGCAGCCCCACATGCAACTGGACCCTCCGGGTTCGCTGTTTCCGAGCATCCCTAAACATAGCCCTAGCCGGCATCGAAGATGACTGAAAAATCAGGCCCCAGGAAATGCGTTGCGAGCCCTTTTCGCCCATCCAAAAGTGCCCGCAAAGGGAGGCTTTGGGTACAAGAGAACTCCCCAGGGGAGCCTTTACGCAGCCCCACATGCAACTGGACCCTCCGGGTTCGATTTTTCCGAGCAACCCTAAATATATCACTAGTCGGCATGGGAGAAGACTGAAAACCTGGGCCCCAGAAAACGCGTTGCAAGCCCCTTTGGACCATCCAAAAGTGTCACCAAAGGAAGGCTTTGGGTACAAGTGAACTCCCCAGGGGAGCCTTTACGCAGCCCCACATGCAACTGGACCCTCCGGGTTCGCTGTTCCTGAGCAAACCTAAACGTAGCCCTAGCCGTCATCGGAGACGAGTGAAAAATCAGGCCCCAGGAAATGCGTTCCGAGGCCTTTTCGCCCATCCAAATGTGCCCCCAAAGGAAGACTTTGGGTACAAGTGAACTCCCCAGGGGAGCCTTTACGCAGCCCCACATGCAACTGGACCCTCCGGGTTCGCTGTTTCCGAGCATCCCTAAACATAGTCCTAGCCGGCATCGAAGACGACTGAAAAATCAGGCCCCAGGAAATGCGTTGCAAGGCCTTTTCACCCATCCAAAAGTGCCCCCAAAGGAAGGCTTTGGGTACAAGAGAACTCCCCAGGGGAGCCTTTACGCAGCCCGACATGCAACTGGACCCTCCGGGTTCGCTGTTTCCGAGCATCCCTAAACATAGCCCTAGACGGCTTCGAAGACGACTGAAAAATCAGGCCCCAGGAAATGCGTTGCGAGCCCTTTTCGCCCATCCAAAAGTGCCCCCAAAGGAAGGCTTTGGGTACAAGTGAACTCCCCAGGGGAGCCTTTATGCAGCCCCACATGCAACTGGACCCTCCGGGTTCGCTGTTTCCGAGCATCCCTAAACATAGCCCTAGCCGGCATCGAAGACAAGTGAAAAATCAGGACCCAGGAAATGTGTTGCGAGCCCCTTCGGACCATCCAAAAGTGCCCCCAAAGGAACGCTTTGGGTACAAGTGAACTCCCCAGGGGAGCCTTTACGCAGCCCCACATGCAACTGGACCCTCCGGGTTCGCTGTTTCCGAGCATCCCTAAACATAGCCCTAGCCGGCATCGAAGACAAGTGAAAAATCAGGACCCAGGAAATGTGTTGCGAGCCCCTCGGACCATCCAAAAGTGCCCCCAAAGGAAGGCTTTGGTTACAAGTGAACTCCACAGGGGAGCCTTTACGCAGCCCCACATGCAACTGGACCCTCCGGGTTCGCTGTTTCCGAGCATCCCTAAACATAGCCCTAGCCGGCATCGAAGACAAGTGAAAAATCAGGCCCCAGGAAATGCGTTGCGAGCCCTTTTCGCCCATCCAAAAGTGCCCCCAAAGGAAGGCTTTGGGTACAAGTGAACTCCCCAGGGGAGCCTTTACGCAGCCCCACATGCAACTGGACCCTCCGGGTTCGCTGTTTCCGAGCATCCCTAAACATAGCCCTAGCCGGCATCGAAGACGACTGAAAAATCAGGACCCAGGAAATGCGTTGCGAGCCCTTTTCGTCCATCCAAAAGTGCCCCCAAAGGAAGGCTTTGGGTACAAGTGAACTCCCCAGGGGAGCCTTTACGCAGCCCCACATGCAACTAGACCCTCCGGGTTCGATTTTTCCGAGCAACCCTAAATATATCACTAGTCGGCATGGGAGAAGACTGAAAACCCGGGCCCCAGAAAACGCGTTGCAAGCCACTTTGGACCATCCAAAAGTGTCACCAAAGGAAGGCTTTGGGTACAAGTGAACTCCCCAGGGGAGCCTTTACGCAGCCCCACATGCAACTGGACCCTCCGGGTTCGCTGTTCCTGAGCAAACCTAAACGTAGCCCTAGCCGTCATCGGAGACGAGTGAAAAATCAGGCCCCAGGAAATGCGTTGCGAGCCCTTTTCGTCCATCCAAAAGTGCCCCCAAAGGAAGGCTTTGGGTACAAGTGAACTCCCCAGGGGAGCCTTTACGCAGCCCCACATGCAACTGGACCCTCCGGGTTTGATTTTTCCGAGCAATCCTAAGTATATCACTAGTCGGTATGGGAGAAGACTGAAAACCCGTGCCACAGAAAACGCGTTGCAAGCCCCTTTGGACCATCCAAAAGTGTCACCAAAGGAAGGCTTTGGGTACAAGAGAACTCCCCAGGGGAGCCTTTACGCAGCCCCACATGCAACTGGACCCTCCGGGTTCGCTGTTCATGAGCAAACCTAAACGTAGCACTAGCCGTCATCGGAGACGAGTGAAAAATCAGGCCCCAGGAAATGCGTTCCGAGGCCTTTTCGCCCATCCAAATGTGCCCCCAAAGGAAGACTTTGGGTACAAGTGAACTCCCCATGGGAGCCTTTACGCAGCCCCACATGCAACTGGACCCTCCGGGTTCGCTGTTCCTGAGCAAACCTAAACGTAGCCCTAGCTGTCATCGGAGACGAGTGAAAAATCAGGCCCCAGGAAATGCGTTCCGAGGCCTTTTCGCCCATCCAAATGTGCCCCCAAAGGAAGACTTTGGGTACAAGAGAACTCCCCAGGGGAGCCTTTACGCAGCCACACATGCAACTGGACGCTCCGGGTTCGATTTTTCCGAGCAACCCTAAATATATCACTAGCTGGCATGGGAGAAGACTGAAAACCCGTGCCACAGAAAACTCGTTGCAAGCCCCTTTGGACCATCCAAAAGTGTCACCAAAGGAAGGCTTTGGGTACAAGTGAACTCCCCAGGGGAGCCTTTACGCAGCCCCACATGCAAATTGACCCTTTGGGTTCGCTGTTCCTTAGCAAACCTAAACGTAGCCCTAGCCGTCATCGGAGACGAGTGAAAAATCAGGCCCCAGGAAATGCGTTCCGAGGCCTTTTCGCCCATCCAAATGTGCCCGCAAAGGAAGACTTTGGGTACAAGAGAACTCCCCAGGGGAGCCTTTACGCAGCCCCACATGCAACTGGACCCTCCGGGTTCGATTTTTCCGAGCAATCCTAAATATATCACTAGTCGGTATAGGAGAAGACTGAAAACCCGGGCCCCAGAAAACGCGTTGCAAGCCCCTTTGGACCATCCAAAAGTGTCACCAAAGGAAGGCTTTGGGTACAAGAGAACTCCCCAGGGGAGCCTTTACGCAGCCCCACATGCAACTGGACCCTCCGGGTTCGCTGTTCATGAGCAAACCTAAACGTAGCCCTAGCCGTCATCGGAGACGACTGAAAAATCAGGCCCCAGGAAATGCGTTGCCAGCCCCTTTGGACCATCCAAAAGTGCCCGCAAAGGAAGGCTTTGGGTACAAGTGATCTCCCCAGGGGAGCCTTTACGCAGCCCCACATGCAACTGGACCCTCCGGGTTCGCTGTTCCTGAAAAACCGAAACGTAGCCCTAGCCGTCTTCGGAGACGAGTGAAAAATCAGGCCCCAGGAAATGCGTTGCGAGCCCTTTTCGCCCATCCAAAAGTGCCCGCAAAGGAAGACTTTGGGTACAAGTGAACTCCCCAGGGGAGCCTTTACGCAGCCACACATGCAACTGGACCCTCCGGGTTCGATTTTTCCGAGCAACCCTAAATATATCACTAGCTGGCATGGGAGAAGACTGAAAACCCGTGCCACAGAAAACGCGTTGCAAGCCCCTTTGGACCATCCAAAAGTGTCACCAAAGGAAGGCTTTGGGTACAAGTGAACTCCCCAGGGGAGCCTTTACGCAGCCCCACATGCAACTGGACCCTCCGGGTTCGCTGTTCCTGAGCAAACCTAAACGTAGCCCTAGCTGTCATCGGAGACGAGTGAAAAATCAGGCCCCAGGAAATGCGTTCCGAGGCCTTTTCGCCCATCCAAATGTGCCCCCAAAGGAAGACTTTGGGTACAAGTGAACTCCCCAGGGGAGCCTTTACGCAGCCCCACATGCAACTGGACCCTCCGGGTTCTCTGTTTCCGAGCATCCCTAAACATAGCCCTAGACGGCATCGAAGACGACTGAAAAATCAGGCCCCAGGAAATGCGTTGCGAGCCCTTTTCGCCCATCCAAAAGTGCCCCCAAAGGAAGGCTTTGGGTACAAGAGAACTCCCCAGGGGAGCCTTTACGCAGCCCCACATGCAACTGGACCCTCCGGGTTCGCTGTTTCCGAGCATCCCTAAACATAGCCCTAGCCAGCATCGAAGACAAGTGAAAAATCAGGACCCAGGAAATGCGTTGCGAGCCCCTTCGGACCATCAAAAAGTGCCCCCAAAGGAAGACTTTGGGTACAAGAGAACTCCCCAGGGGAGCCTTTACGCAGCCCCACATGCAACTGGACCCTCCGGGTTCGCTGTTTCCGAGCATCCCTAAACATAGTCCTAGACGGCATCGAACACGTCTGAAAAATCAGGCCCCAGGAAATGCGTTGCAAGCCCTTTTCGCCCATCGAAAAGTGCCCGCAAAGGAAGGCTTTGGGTACAAGTGAACTCCCCAGGGGAGCCTTTACGCAGCCCCACATGCAACTGGACCCTCCGGGTTCGATTTTTCCGAGCAAACCTAAATATATCACTAGCCGGCATGGGAGAAGACTGAAAACCCGGGCCCCAGAAAAGGCGTTGCAAGCCCCTTTGGACCATCCAAATGTATCACCAAAGGAAGGCTTTGGGTACAAGTGAACTCCCCAGGGGAGCCTTTACGCAGCCCCACATGCAACTGGACCCTCCGGGTTCCCTGTTTCCGAGCATCCCTAAACATAGCCCTAGGCGGCATCGAAGACAACTGAAAAATCAGGCCACAGGAAATGCGTTGCGAGCCCTTTTCGCCCATCCAAAAGTGCCCCCAAAGGAAGGCTTTGGGTACAAGAGAACTCCCCAGGGGAGCCTTTACGCAGCCCCACATGCAACTGGACCCTCCGGGTTCGCTGTTCCTGAGCAAACCTAAACGTAGCCCTAGCCGGCATCGAAGACGAGTGAAAAATCAGGCCCCAGGAAATGCGTTCCGAGGCCTTTTCGCCCATCCAAATGTGCCCCCAAAGGAAGGCTTTGGGTACAAGAGAACTCCCCAGGGGAGCCTTTACGCAGCCCCACATGCAACTTGACCCTCCGGGTTCGCTGTTTCCGAGCATCCCTAAACATAATCCTAGACGGCATCGAAGACGACTGAAAAATCAGGCTCTAGGAAATGCGTTGCAAGCCCTTGTCGCCCATCCAAAAGTGCCCCCAAAGGAAGGCTTTGGGTACAAGTGAACTCCCTAGGGGAGCCTTTACGCAGCCCCACATGCAACTGGACCCTCCGGGTTCGCTGTTTCCGAGCATCCCTAAACATTGCCCTAGCCGGCAAAGAAGACGACTGAAAAATCAGGCCCCAGGAAATGCGTTCCGAGGCCTTTTCGCCCATCCAAATGTGCCCCCAAAGGAAGACTTTGGGTACAAGAGAACTCCCCAGGGGAGCCTTTACGCAGCCCCACATGCAACTGGACCCTCCGGGTTCGCTGTTTCCGAGCATCCCTAAACATCGCCCTAGACGGCATCGAAGACGAATGAAAAATCAGGACCCAGGAAATGCGTTGCGAGCCCTTTTCGCCCATCCAAAAGTGCCCCCAAAGGAAGGCTTTGGGTACAAGAGAACTCCCCAAGGGAGCCTTTACGCAGCCCCACATGTAACTGGACCCTCCGGGTTCGCTGTTTCCGAGCATCCCTAAACATAGCCCTAGCCAGCATCGAAGACAAGTGAAAAATCAGGACCCAGGAAATGCGTTGCGAGCCCCTTCGGACCATCAAAAAGTGCCCCCAAAGGAAGGCTTTGGGTACAAGTGATCTCCCCAGGGGAGCCTTTACGCAGCCCCACATGCAACTGGACCCTCCGGTTTCGCTGTTCCTGAGCAAACCTAAACATAGCCCTAGCCATCATCGGAGACGACTGAAAAATCAGGCCCCAGGAAATGCGTTCCGAGGCCTTTTCGCCCATCCAAATGTGCCCCCAAAGGAAGGTTTTGGGTACAAGAGAACTCCCCAGGGGAGCCTTTACGCAGCCCCACATGCAACTGGACCCTCCGGGTTCGCTGTTTCCGAGCATCCCTAAACATAGTCCTAGACGGCATCGAACACGACTGAAAAATCAGGCCCCAGGAAATGCGTTGCAAGCCCTTTTCGCCCATCCAAAAGTGCCCCCAAAGGAAGGCTTTGGGTACAAGTGAACTCCCCAGGGGAGCCTTTACGCAGCCCCACATGCAACTGGACCCTCCGGGTTCGATTTTTCCGAGCAAACCTAAATATATCACTAGCCGGCATGGGAGAAGACTGAACACCCGGGCCCCAGAAAACGCGTTGCAAGCCCCTTTGGACCATCCAAAAGTATCAGCAAAGGAAGGCTTTGGGTACAAGAGAACTCCCCAGGGGAGCCTTTACGCAGCCCCACATGCAACTGGACCCTCCGGGTTCGCTGTTTCCGAGCATCCCTAAACATAGCCCTAGCCGGCATCGAAGACGACTGAAAAATCAGGCCCCAGGAAATGCGTTGCGAGCCCTTTTCGCCCATCCAAAAGTGCCCCCAAAGGAACGCTTTGGGTACAAGTGAACTCCCCAGGGGAGCCTTTACGCAGCCCCACATGCAACTGGACCCTCCAGGTTCGCTGTTCCTGAGCAAACCTAAACGTAGCCCTAGCCGGCATCGAAGACGAGTGAAAAATCAGGCCCCAGGAAATGCGTTCCGAGGCCTTTTCGCCCATCCAAAAGTGCCCCCAAAGGAAGACTTTGGGTACAAGAGAACTCCCCAGGGGAGCCTTTACGCAGCCCCACATGCAACTTGACCCTCCGGGTTCGCTGTTTCCGAGCATCCCTAAACATAGTCCTAGACGGCATCGAAGACGACTGAAAAATCAGGCTCTAGGAAATGCGTTGCAAGCCCTTGTCGCCCATCCAAATGTGCCCCCAAAGGAAGGCTTTGGGTACAAGTGAACTCCCCAGGGGAGCCTTTACACAGCCCCACATGCAACTGGACCCTCCGGGTTCGCTGTTTCCGAGCATCCCTAAACATTGCCCTAGACGGCAAAGAAGACGACTGAAAAATAAGGCCCCAGGAAATGCGTTGTGAGGCCTTTTCGCCCATCCAAAAGTGCCCCCAAAGGAAGGCTTTGGGTACAAGTGAACTCCCCAGGGGAGCCTTTACGCAGCCCCACATGCAACTGGACCCTCCGGGTTCGATTTTTCCGAGCAATCCTAAATATATCACTAGTCGGTATGGGAGAAGACTGAAAACCCGGGCCCCAGAAAACGCGTTGCAAGCCCCTTTGGACCATCCAAAAGTGTCACCAAAGGAAGGCTTTGGGTACAAGAGAACTCCCCAGGGGAGCCTTTACGCAGCCCCACATGCAACTGGACCCTCCGGGTTCGCTGTTCATGAGCAAACCTAAACGTAGCCCTAGCCGTCATCGGAGACGAGTGAAAAATCAGGCCCCAGGAAATGCGTTACGAGCCCCTTTGGACCATCCAAAAGTGTCACCAAAGGAAGGCTTTGGGTACAAGAGAACTCCCCAGGGGAGCCTTTACGCAGCCCCACATGCAACTGGACCCTCCGGGTTCGCTGTTCATGAGCAAACCTAAACGTAGCCCTAGCCGTCATCGGAGACGACTGAAAAATCAGGCCACAGGAAATGCGTTACGAGCCCCTTTGGACCATCCAAAAGTGTCACCAAAGGAAGGCTTTGGGTACAAGAGAACTCCCCAGGGGAGCCTTTACGCAGCCCCACATGCAACTGGACCCTCCGGGTTCGCTGTTCATGAGCAAACCTAAACGTAGCCCTAGCCGTCATCGGAGACGACTGAAAAATCAGGCCCCAGGAAATGCGTTCCGAGGCCTTTTCGCCCATCCAAATGTGCCCCCAAAGGAAGACTTTGGGTACAAGTGAACTCCCCAGGGGAGCCTTTACGCAGCCCCACATGCAACTGGACCCTCCGGGTTCGCTGTTTCCGAGCATCCCTAAACATATTCTTAGCCGGCATCGAAGACGACTGAAAAATCAGGCCCCAGGAAATGCGTTGCGAGGCCTTTTCGCCCATCCAAAAGTGCCCCCAAAGGAAGGCTTTGGGTACAAGTGAACTCCCCAGGGGAGCCTTTACGCAGCCCCACATGCAACTGGACCCTCCGGGTTCGCTGTTTCCGAGCATCCCTAAACATAGCCCTAGCCGGCATCGAAGACGACTGAAAAATCAGGACCCAGGAAATGCGTTGCGAGCCCTTTTCGTCCATCCAAAAGTGCCCCCAAAGGAAGGCTTTGGGTACAAGTGAACTCCCCAGGGGAGCCTTTACGCAGCCCCACATGCAACTGGACCCTCCGGGTTCGCTGTTCCTGAAAAACCGAAACGTAGCCCTAGCCGGCATCGATGACGACTGAAAAATCAGGCCCCAGGAAATGCGTTGCGAGCGTCTTAGGACCATCCAAAAGTACCCCCAAAGGAAGTCTTTGGATACAAGTGAACTCCCCAGGGGAGCCTTTACGCAGCCACACATGCAACTGGACCCTCCGGGTTCGATTTTTCCGAGCAACCCTAAATATATCACTAGTCGGCATGGGAGAAGACTGAAAACCCGGGCCCCAGAAAACGCATTGCAAGCCCCTTTGGACCATCCAAAAGTGTCACCAAAGGAAGGCTTTGGGTACAAGTGAACTCCCCAGGGGAGCCTTTACGCAGCCCCACATGCAACTGGACCCTCCGGGTTCGCTGTTTCCGAGCATCCCTAAACATAGCCCTAGCCGGCATCGAAGACGACTGAAAAATGAGGCCCCAGGAAATGCGTTGCGAGCCCTTTTCGTCCATCCAAACGTGCCCCCAGATGAAGGCTTTGGGTACAAGTGAACTCCCCAGGGGAGCCTTTACGCAGCCCCACATGCAACTGGACCCTCCGGGTTCGATTTTTCCGAGCAATCCTAAATATATCACTAGTCGGTATGGGAGAAGACTGAAAACCCGGGCCCCAGAAAACGCGTTGCAAGCCCCTTTGGACCATCCAAAAGTGTCACCAAAGGAAGGCTTTGGGTACAAGTGAACTCCCCAGGGGAGCCTTTACGCAGCCCCACATGCAACTGGACCCTTCGGGTTCACTGTTCCTGAGTAAACCTAAACGTAGCCCTAGCTGTCATCGGAGACGACTGAAAAATCAGGCCCCAGGAAATGCGTTCCGAGGCCTTTTCGCCCATCCAAATGTGCCGCCAAAGGAAGACTTTGGGTACAAGAGAACTCCCCAGGGGAGCCTTTACGCAGCCCCACATGCAACTGGACCCTCCGGGTTCGCTGTTTCCGAGCATCCCTAAATATATCCCTAGCCGGCATCGAAGACGACTGAAAAATCAGGACCCAGGAAATGCGTTGCGAGCCCTTTTCGTCCATCCAAAAGTGCCCCCAAAGGAAGGCATTGGGTACAAGTGAACTCCCCAGGGGAGCCTTTACGCAGCCCCACATGCAACTGGACCCTCCGGGTTCGCTGTTCCTGAAAAACCGAAACGTAGCCCTAGCCGTCTTCGGAGACGAGTGAAAAATCAGGCCACAGGAAATGCGTTGCGAGCCCTTTTCGCCCATCCAAAAGTGCCCGCAAAGGAAGACTTTGGGTACAAGTGAACTCCCCAGGGGAGCCTTTACGCAGCCACACATGCAACTGGACCCTCCGGGTTCGCTGTTTCCGAGCATCCCTAAACATAGCCCTAGCCGGCATCGATGACGACTGAAAAATCAGGCCACAGGAAATGCGTTGCGAGCCCTTTTCGCCCATCCAAAAGTGCCCCCAAAGGAACGCTTTGGGTACAAGAGAACTCCCCAGGGGAGCCTTTACGCAGCCCCACATGCAACTGGACCCTCCGGGTTCGCTGTTTCCGAGCATCCGTAAACATAGTCCTAGACGGCATCGAAGACGACTGAAAAATCAGGCTCTAGGAAATGCGTTGCAAGGCCTTGTCGCCCATCCAAAAGTGCCCCCAAAGGAAGGCTTTGGGTACAAGTGAACTCCCCAGGGGAGCCTTTACGCAGCCCCACATGCAACTGGACCCTCCGGGTTCGCTGTTTCCGAGCATCCCTAAACATAGTCCTAGCCGGCATCGAAGACGACTGAAAAATCAGGCCCCAGGAAATGCGTTGCAAGGCCTTTTCACCCATCCAAAAGTGCCCCCAAAGGAAGGCTTTGGGTACAAGAGAACTCCCCAGGGGAGCCTTTACGCAGCCCGACATGCAACTGGACCCTCCGGGTTCGCTGTTTCCGAGCATCCCTAAACATAGCCCTAGACGGCTTCGAAGACGACTGAAAAATCAGGCCCCAGGAAATGCGTTGCGAGCCCTTTTCGCCCATCCAAAAGTGCCCCCAAAGGAAGGCTTTGGGTACAAGTGAACTCCCCAGGGGAGCCTTTATGCAGCCCCACATGCAACTGGACCCTCCGGGTTCGCTGTTTCCGAGCATCCCTAAACATAGCCCTAGCCGGCATAGAAGACAAGTGAAAAATCAGGACCCAGGAAATGTGTTGCGAGCCCCTTCGGACCATCCAAAAGTGCCCCCAAAGGAAGGCTTTGGTTACAAGTGAACTCCCCAGGGGAGCCTTTACGCAGCCCCACATGCAACTGGACCCTCCGGGTTCGCTGTTTCCGAGCATCCCTAAACATAGCCCTAGCCGGCATCGAAGACAAGTGAAAAATCAGGACCCAGGAAATGTGTTGCGAGCCCCTCGGACCATCCAAAAGTGCCCCCAAAGGAAGGCTTTGGTTACAAGTGAACTCCCCAGGGGAGCCTTTACGCAGCCCCACATGCAACTGGACCCTCCGGGTTCGCTGTTTCCGAGCATCCCTAAACATAGCCCTAGCCGGCATCGAAGACAAGTGAAAAATCAGGCCCCAGGAAATGCGTTGCGAGCCCTTTTCGCCCATCCAAAAGTGCCCCCAAAGGAAGGCTTTGGGTACAAGTGAACTCCCCAGGGGAGCCTTTACGCAGCCCCACATGCAACTGGACCCTCCGGGTTCGCTGTTTCCGAGCATCCCTAAACATAGCCCTAGCCGGCATCGAAGACGACTGAAAAATCAGGACCCAGGAAATGCGTTGCGAGCCCTTTTCGTCCATCCAAAAGTGCCCCCAAAGGAAGGCATTGGGTACAAGTGAACTCCCCAGGGGAGCCTTTACGCAGCCCCACATGCAACTGGACCCTCCGGGTTCGCTGTTCCTGAAAAACCGAAACGTAGCCCTAGCCGTCTTCGGAGACGAGTGAAAAATCAGGCCACAGGAAATGCGTTGCGAGCCCTTTTCGCCCATCCAAAAGTGCCCGCAAAGGAAGACTTTGGGTACAAGTGAACTCCCCAGGGGAGCCTTTACGCAGCCCCACATGCAACTGGACCCTCCGGGTTCGCTGTTTCCGAGCATCCCTAAACATAGCCCTAGCCGGCATCGATGACGACTGAAAAATCAGGCCACAGGAAATGCGTTGCGAGCCCTTTTCGCCCATCCAAAAGTGCCCCCAAAGGAACGCTTTGGGTACAAGAGAACTCCCCAGGGGAGCCTTTACGCAGCCCCACATGCAACTGGACCCTCCGGGTTCGCTGTTTCCGAGCATCCCTAAACATAGTCCTAGACGGCATCGAAGACGACTGAAAAATCAGGCTCTAGGAAATGCGTTGCAAGGCCTTGTCGCCCATCCAAAAGTGCCCCCAAAGGAAGACTTTGGGTACAAGTGAACTCCCCAGGGGAGCCTTTACGCAGCCACACATGCAACTGGACCCTCCGGGTTCGCTGTTTCCGAGCATCCCTAAACATAGCCCTAGCCGGCATCGATGACGACTGAAAAATCAGGCCACAGGAAATGCGTTGCGAGCCCTTTTCGCCCATCCAAAAGTGCCCCCAAAGGAACGCTTTGGGTACAAGAGAACTCCCCAGGGGAGCCTTTACGCAGCCCCACATGCAACTGGACCCTCCGGGTTCGCTGTTTCCGAGCATCCCTAAACATATCCCTAGCCGGCATCGAAGACGACTGAAAAATCAGGCCCCAGGAAATGCGTTGCAATCCCTTTTCGCCCATCCAAAAGTGCCCCCAAAGGAAGGCTTTGGATACAAGTGAACTCCCCAGGGGAGCTTTTACGCAGCCCCACATGCAACTGGACCCTCCGGGTTCGATTTTTCCGAGCAAACCTAAATATATCACTAGCCGGCATGGGAGAAGACTGAAAACCCGGGCCACAGAAAACGCGTTGCAAGCCCCTTAGGACCATCCAAAAGTATCACCAAAGGAAGGCTTTGGGTACAAGTGAACTCCCCAGGGGAGCCTTTAGGCAGCCCCACATGCAACTGGACCCTCCGGGTTCGCTGTTCCTGAGCAAACCTAAACGTAGCCCTAGCCGTCTTCGGAGACGAGTGAAAAATAAGGCCCCAGGAAATGCGTTCCGAGGCCTTTTCGCCCATTCAAATGTGCCCCCAAAGGAAGACTTTGGGTACAAGAGAACTCCCCAGGGGAGCCTTTAAGCAGCCACACATGCAACTGGACCCTCCGGGTTCGATTTTTCCGAGCAACCCTAAATATATCACTAGTCGGCATGTGAGAAGACTGAAAACCCGGGCCCCAGAAAACGCGTTGCAAGCCCATTTGGACCATCCAAAAGTGTCACCAAAGGAAGGCTTTGGGTACAAGAGAACTCCCCAGGGGAGCCTTTACGCAGCCCCACATGCAACTGGACCCTCCGGGTTCGCTGTTTCCGAGCATCCCTAAACATAGCCCTAGCCGGCATCGAAGATGACTGAAAAATCAGGCCCCAGGAAATGCGTTGCGAGCCCTTTTCGCCCATCCAAAAGTGCCCGCAAAGGGAGGCTTTGGGTACAAGAGAACTCCCCAGGGGAGCCTTTACGCAGCCCCACATGCAACTGGACCCTCCGGGTTCGATTTTTCCGAGCAACCCTAAATATATCACTAGTCGGCATGGGAGAAGACTGAAAACCTGGGCCCCAGAAAACGCGTTGCAAGCCCCTTTGGACCATCCAAAAGTGTCACCAAAGGAAGGCTTTGGGTACAAGTGAACTCCCCAGGGGAGCCTTTACGCAGCCCCACATGCAACTGGACCCTCCGGGTTCGCTGTTCCTGAGCAAACCTAAACGTAGCCCTAGCCGTCATCGGAGACGAGTGAAAAATCAGGCCCCAGGAAATGCGTTCCGAGGCCTTTTCGCCCATCCAAATGTGCCCCCAAAGGAAGACTTTGGGTACAAGTGAACTCCCCAGGGGAGCCTTTACGCAGCCCCACATGCAACTGGACCCTCCGGGTTCGCTGTTTCCGAGCATCCCTAGACATAATCCTAGCCGGCATCGAAGACGACTGAAAAATCAGGCCCCAGGAAATGCGTTGCAAGGCCTTTTCACCCATCCAAAAGTGCCCCCAAAGGAAGGCTTTGGGTACAAGAGAACTCCCCAGGGGAGCCTTTACGCAGCCCGACATGCAACTGGACCCTCCGGGTTCGCTGTTTCCGAGCATCCCTAAACATAGCCCTAGACGGCTTCGAAGACGACTGAAAAATCAGGCCCCAGGAAATGCGTTGCGAGCCCTTTTCGCCCATCCAAAAGTGCCCCCAAAGGAAGGCTTTGGGTACAAGTGAACTCCCCAGGGGAGCCTTTATGCAGCCCCACATGCAACTGGACCCTCCGGGTTCGCTGTTTCCGAGCATCCCTAAACATAGCCCTAGCCGGCATCGAAGACAAGTGAAAAATCAGGACCCAGGAAATGTGTTGCGAGCCCCTTCGGACCATCCAAAAGTGCCCCCAAAGGAAGGCTTTGGTTACAAGTGAACTCCCCAGGGGAGCCTTTACGCAGCCCCACATGCAACTGGACCCTCCGGGTTCGCTGTTTCCGAGCATCCCTAAACATAGCCCTAGCCGGCATCGAAGACAAGTGAAAAATCAGGACCCAGGAAATGTGTTGCGAGCCCCTCGGACCATCCAAAAGTGCCCCTAAAGGAAGGCTTTGGTTACAAGTGAACTCCCCAGGGGAGCCTTTACGCAGCCCCACATGCAACTGGACCCTCCGGGTTCGCTGTTTCCGAGCATCCCTAAACATAGCCCTAGCCGGCATCGAAGACGACTGAAAAATCAGGACCCAGGAAATGCGTTGCGAGCCCTTTTCGTCCATCCAAAAGTGCCCCCAAAGGAAGGCTTTGGGTACAAGTGAACTCCCCAGGGGAGCCTTTACGCAGCCCCACATGCAACTGGACCCTCCGGGTTCGCTGTTCCTGAAAAACCGAAACGTAGCCCTAGCCGTCTTCGGAGACGAGTGAAAAATCAGGCCACAGGAAATGCGTTGCGAGCCCTTTTCGCCCATCCAAAAGTGCCCGCAAAGGAAGACTTTGGGTACAAGTGAACTCCCCAGGGGAGCCTTTACGCAGCCACACATGCAACTGGACCCTCCGGGTTCGCTGTTTCCGAGCATCCCTAAACATAGCCCTAGCCGGCATCGATGACGACTGAAAAATCAGGCCCCAGGAAATGCGTTGCGAGCCCTTTTCGCCCATCCAAAAGTGCCCGCAAAGGGAGGCTTTGGGTACAAGAGAACTCCCCAGGGGAGCCTTTACGCAGCCCCACATGCAACTGGACCCTCCGGGTTCGCTGTTTCCGAGCATCCCTAAACATAGTCCTAGACGGCATCGAAGACGACTGAAAAATCAGGCTCTAGGAAATGCGTTGCAAGGCCTTGTCGCCCATCCAAAAGTGCCCCCAAAGGAAGGCTTTGGGTACAAGTGAACTCCCCAGGGGAGCCTTTACGCAGCCCCACATGCAACTGGACCCTCCGGGTTCGCTATTTCCAAGCATCCCTAAACATAGCCCTAGCCGGCATCGAAGACGAGTGAAAAATCAGGCCCCAGGAAATGCGTTGCGAGGCCTTTTCGCCCATCCAAAAGTGTCACCAAAGGAAGGCTTTGGGTACAAGAGAACTCCCCAGGGGAGCCTTTACGCAGCCCCACATGCAACTGGACCCTCCGGGTTCGCTGTTTCCGAGCATCCCTAAACATAGCCCTAGCCGGCATCGATGACGACTGAAAAATCAGGCCACAGGAAATGCGTTGCGAGCCCTTTTCGCCCATCCAAAAGTGCCCCCAAAGGAACGCTTTGGGTACAAGAGAACTCCCCAGGGGAGCCTTTACGCAGCCCCACATGCAACTGGACCCTCCGGGTTCGCTGTTCCTGAGCAAACCTAAACGTAGCCCTAGCAGTCATCGGAGACGACTGAAAAATCAGGCCACAGGAAATGCGTTCCGAGGCCTTTTCGCCCATCCAAAAGTGCCCCCAAAGGAAGACTTTGGGTACAAGAGAACTCCCCAGGGGAGCCTTTACGCAGCCCCACATGCAACTGGACCCTCCGGGTTCGATTTTTCCGAGCAACCCTAAATATATCACTAGCTGGCATGGGAGAAGACTGAAAACCCGTGCCACAGAAAACGCGTTGCAAGCCCCTTTGGACCATCCAAAAGTGTCACCAAAGGAAGGCTTTGGGTACAAGTGAACTCCCCAGGGGAGCCTTTACGCAGCCCCACATGCAACTGGACCCTCCGGGTTCGCTGTTCCTGAGCAAACCTAAACGTAGCCCTAGCCGTTATTGGAGACGAGTGAAAAATCAGGCCCCAGGAAATGCGTTCCGAGGCCTTTTCGCCAATCCAAATGTGCCCCCAAAGGAAGACTTTGGGTACAAGAGAACTCCCCAGGGGAGCCTTTACGCAGCCCCACATGCAACTGGACCCTCCGGGTTCGCTGTTTCCGAGCATCCCTAAACATAGTCCTAGACGGCATCGAAGACGACTGAAAAATCAGGCTCTATTAAATGCGTTGCAAGCCATTGTCGCCCATCCAAAAGTGCCCCCAAACGAAGGCTTTGGGTACAAGTGAACTCCCCAGGGGAGCCTTTACGCAGCCCCACATGCAACTGGACCCTCCGGGTTCGCTGTTTCCGAGCATCCCTAAACATTGCCCTAGCCGGCAAAGAAGACGACTGAAAAATAAGGCCCCAGGAAATGCGTTGCGAGGCCTTTTCGCCCATCCAAAAGTGCCCCCAAAGGAAGGCTTTGGGTACAAGTGAACTTTCCAGGGGAGCCTTTACGCAGCCCCACATGCAACTGGACCCTCCGGGTTCGCTGTTTCCGAGCATCCCTAAACATAGCCCTTGCCGGCATCGATGATGACTGAAAAATCAGGCCCCAGGAAATGCGTTCCGAGCCCCTTAGGACCATCCAAAAGTACCCCCAAAGGAAGGCTTTGGGTACAAGTGAACTCCCCAGGGGAGCCTTTACGCAGCCACACATGCAACTGGACCCTCCGGGTTCGATTTTTCCGAGCAACCCTAAATATATCACTAGTCGGCATGGGAGAAGACTGAAAACCCGGGCCCCAGAAAACGCGTTGCAAGCCCCTTTGGACCATCCAAAAGTGTCACCAAAGGAAGGCTTTGGGTACAAGTGAACTCCCCAGGGGAGCCTTTACGCAGCCCCACATGCAACTGGACCCTCCGGGTTCGCTGTTTCCGAGCATCCCTAAACATAGCCCTAGCCGGCATCGAAGATGACTGAAAAATCAGGCCCCAGGAAATGCGTTACGAGCCCTTTTCGCCCATCCAAAAGTGACCGCAAAGGGAGGCTTTGGGTACAAGAGAACTCCCCAGGGGAGCCTTTACGCAGCCCCACATGCAACTGGACCCTCCGGGTTCGCTGTTTCCGAGCATCCCTAAACATAGCCCTAGCCGACATCGATGACGACTGAAAAATCAGGCCCCAGGAAATGCGTTGCGAGCCCCTTAGGACCATCCAAAAGTACCCCCAAAGGAAGGCTTTGGATACAAGTGAACTCCCCAGGGGAGCCTTTACGCAACCACACATGCAACTGGACCCTCCGGGTTCGATTTTTCCGAGCAACCCTAAATATATCACTAGTCGGCATGGGAGAAGACTGAAAACCCGGGCCCCAGAAAACGCGTTGCAAGCCCCTTTGGACCATCCAAAAGTGTCACCAAAGGAAGGCTTTGGGTACAAGTGAACTCCCCAGGGGAGCCTTTACGCAGCCCCACATGCAACTGGACCCTCCGGGTTCGCTGTTTCCGAGCATCCCTAAACATAGTCCTAGCCGGCATAGAAGACGACTGAAAAATCAGGCCCCAGGAAATGCGTTGCAAGCCCTTTTCGCCCATCCAAAAGTGCCCCCAAAGGAAGGCTTTGGGTACAAGAGAACTCCCCAGGGGAGCCTTTACGCAGCCCCACATGCAACTGGACCCTCCGGGTTCGCTGTTTCCGAGCATCCCTAAACATAGCCCTAGACGGCTTCGAAGACGACTGAAAAATCAGGACCCAGGAAATGTGTTGCGAGCACCTTCGGACCATCCAAAAGTGCCCCCAAAGGAAGGCTTTGGGTACAAGTGAACTCCCCAGGGGAGCCTTTACGCAGCCCCACATGCAACTGGACCCTCCGGGTTCGCTCTTTCCGAGCATCCCTAAACATAACTCTAGACGGCATCGAAGACGAGTAAAAAATCAGGACCCAGGAAATGCGTTGCGAGCCCTTTTCGCCCATCCAAAAGTGCCCCCAAAGGAAGGCTTTGGGTACAGGTGAACTCCCCAGGGGAGCCTTTACGCAGCCCCACATGCAACTGGACCCTCCGGGTTCGCTGTTTCCGAGCATCCCTAAACATAGTCCTAGACAACATCGAACACGACTGAAAAATCAGGCCCCAGGAAATGCGTTGCAAGCCCTTTTCGCCCATCCAAAAGTGCCCCCAAAGGAAGGCTTTGGGTACAAGTGAACTCCCCAGGGGAGCCTTTACGCAGCCCCACATGCAACTGGACCCTCCGGGTTCGCTGTTTCCGAGCATCCCTAAACATAGCCCTAGCCGGCATCGAAGACGAGTGAAAAATCAGGCCCCAGGAAATGTGTTGCGAGCCCCTTAGGACCATCCAAAGGTACCCACAAAGGAAGGCTTTGGATACAAGTGAACTCCCCAGGTGAGCCTTTACGCAGCCACACATGCAACTGGACCCTCCGGGTTCGATTTTTCCGAGCAACCCTAAATATATCACTAGTCGGCATGGGAGAAGACTGAAAACCCGGGCCCCAGAAAACGCGTTGCAAGCCCCTTTGGACCATCCAAAAGTGTCACCAAAGGAAGGCTTTGGGTACAAGTGAACTCCCCAGGGGAGCCTTTACGCAGCCCCACATGCAACTGGACCCTCCGGGTTCGCTGTTTCCGAGCATCCCTAAACATAGCCCTAGCCGTCATCGGAGATGACTGAAAAATCAGGCCCCAGGAAATGCGTTACGAGCCCTTTTCGCCCATCCAAAAGTGCCCGCAAAGGGAGGCTTTGGGTACAAGAGAACTCCCCAGGGGAGCCTTTACGCAGCCCCACATGCAACTGGACCCTCCGGGTTCGCTGTTTCCGAGCATCCCTAAACATAGCCCTAGCCGGCATCGAAGACGACTGAAAAATCAGGCCCCAGGAAATGCGTTGCGAGCCCCTTAGGACCATCCAAAAGTACCCCCAAAGGAAGGCTTTGGATACAAGTGAACTCCCCAGGGGAGCCTTTACGCAACCACACATGCAACTGGACCCTCCGCGTTCGATTTTTCCGAGCAACCCTAAATATATCACTAGTCGGCATGGGAGAAGACTGAAAACCCGGGCCCCAGAAAACGCGTTGCAAGCCCCTTTGGACCATCCAAAAGTGTCACCAAAGGAAGGCTTTGGGTACAAGTGAACTCCCCAGGGGAGCCTTTACGCAGCCCCACATGCAACTGGACCCTCCGGGTTCGCTGTTTCCGAGCATCCCTAAACATAGTCCTAGCCGGCATCGAAGACGACTGAAAAATCAGGCCCCAGGAAATGCGTTGAAAGCCCTTTTCGCCCATCCAAAAGTGCCCCCAAAGGAAGGCTTTGGGTACAAGAGAACTCCCCAGGGGAGCCTTTACGCAGCCCCACATGCAACTGGACCCTCCGGGTTCGCTGTTTCCGAGCATCCCTAAACATAGCCCTAGACGGCTTCGAAGACGACTGAAAAATCAGGCCCCAGGAAATGCGTTGCGAGCCCTTTTCGCCCATCCAAAAGTGCCCCCAAAGGAAGGCTTTGGGTACAAGTGAACTCCCCAGGAGAGCCTTTATGCAGCCCCTCATGCAACTGGACCCTCCGGGTTCGCTGTTTCCGAGCATCCCTAAACATAGCCCTAGCCGGCATCGAAGACAAGTGAAAAATCAGGACCCAGGAAATGTGTTGCGAGCCCCTCGGACCATCCAAAAGTGCCCCCAAAGGAAGGCTTTGGTTACAAGTGAACTCCCCAGGGGAGCCTTTACGCAGCCCCACATGCAACTGGACCCTCCGGGTTCGCTGTTTACGAGCATCCCTAGACATAACCCTAGCCGGCATCGAAGACGAGTGAAAAATCAGGCCACAGGAAATGCGTTGCGAGGCCTTTTCGCCCATCCAAAAGTGCCCCCAAAGGAAGGCTTTGGGTACAAGTGAACTCCCCAGGGGAGCCTTTACGCAGCCACACATGCAACTGGACCCTCCGGGTTCGCTGTTTCCGAGCATCCCTAAACATAGCCCTAGCCGGCATCGAAGACGACTGAAAAATCAGGCCCCAGGAAATGCGTTGCGAGCCCTTTTCGTCCATCCAAATGTGCCCCCAAAGGAACGCTTTGGGTACAAGTGAACTCCCCAGGGGAGCCTTTACACAGCCCCACATGCAACTGGACCCTCCGGGTTCGATTTTTCCGAGCAACCCTAAATATATCACTAGCTGGCATGGGAGAAGACTGAAAACCCGTGCCACAGAAAACGAGTTGCAAGCCCCTTTGGACCATCCAAAAGTGCCCCCAAAGGAAGGCTTTGGGTACAAGTGAACTCCCCAGGGGAGCCTTTCCGCAGCCCCACATGCAACTGGACCCTCCGGGTTCGCTGTTCCTGAGCAAACCTAAACGTAGCCCTAGCCGTCATCGGAGACGAGTGAAAAATCAGGCCCCAGGAAATGCGTTCCGAGGCCTTTTCGCCCATCCAAATGTGCCCCCAAAGGAAGACTTTGGGTACAAGTGAACTCCCCAGGGGAGCCTTTACGCAGCCCCACATGCAACTGGACCCTCCGGGTTCGCTGTTTCCGAGCATCCCTAAACATAGCCCTAGCCGGCATCGAAGATGACTGAAAAATCAGGCCCCAGGAAATGCGTTACGAGCCCTTTTCGCCCATCCAAAAGTGCCCGCAAAGGGAGGCTTTGGGTACAAGAGAACTCCCCAGGGGAGCCTTTACGCAGCCCCACATGCAACTGGACCCTCCGGGTTCGCTGTTTCCGAGCATCCCTAAACATAGCCCTAGCCGGCATCGATGACGACTGAAAAATCAGGCCCCAGGAAATGCGTTGCGAGCCCTTTTCGCCCATCCAAAAGTGCCCCCAAAGGAAGGCTTTGGGTACAAGTGAACTCCCCAGGGGAGCCTTTACGCAGCCCCACATGCAACTGGACCCTCCGGGTTCGCTGTTTCCGAGCATCCCTAAACATAGCCCTAGCCGGCATCGAAGACGACTGAAAAATCAGGCCCCAGGAAATGAGTTACGAGCCCTTTTCGCCCATCCAAAAGTGCACCGAAAGGAAGGCTTTGGGTACAAGTGAACTCCCCAGGGGAGCCTTTACGCAGCCCCACATGCAACTGGACCCTCCGGGTTCTCTATCCCTGAGCAAACCTAAACGTAGCCCTTGCCGTCATCGGAGACGAGTGAAAAATCAGACCCACGGAAATGTGTTGCGAGCCCCTTTGGACCATCCAAACGTGCCCCCAAAGGAAGGCTTTGGGTACAAGTGAACTCCCCAGGGGAGCCTTTACGCAGCCCCACATGCAACTGGACCCTCCGGGTTCGCTGTTTCCGAGCATCCCTAAACATAGCATTAGCCGGCATCGATAACAACTGAACAATCAGGCCCCAGGAAATGCACTGCAAGCCCTTTTCGCCCATCCAAATGTGCCCCCAAAGGAAGGCTTTGGGTACAAGTGAACTCCCCAGGGGAGCCTTTACGCAGCCCCACATGCAACTGGACCCTCCGGGTTCGCTGTTCCTGAGCAAACCTAAACGCAGCCCTTGTGGTCATCGGAGACGAGTGAAAAATCAGGCCCCAGGAAATGAGTTGCGAGCCCTTTTTGCCCATCCAAAAGTGCCCCCAAAGGAAGGCTTTGGGTACAAGAGAACTCCCCAGGGGAGCCTTTACGCAGCCCCACATGCAACTGGACCCTCCGGGTTCGCTGTTTCCGAGCATCCCTAAACATAGCCCTAGCCGGCATCGAAGAGAAGTTAAAAATCAGGACCCAGGAAATGCGTTGCGAGCCCCTTCGGACCATCCAAAAGTGCCCCCAAAGGAAGGCTTTGGGTACAAGTGATCTCCCCAGGGGAGCCTTTACGCAGCCCCACATGCAACTGGATCCTCCGTGTTCGCTGTTTCCAAGCATCCCTAAACATAGCCCTAGCCGGCATCGATGACGACTGAAAAATCAGGCCCCAGGAAATGAGTTACGAGACCTTTTCGCCCATCCAAAAGTGCCCCCAAAGGAAGGCTTTGGGTAAAAGTGAACTCCCCAGGGGAGCCTTTACGCAGCCCCACATGCAACTGGACCCTCCGGGTTCGCTGTTCCTGAGCAAACCTAAACGTAGCCCTAGCCGTCATCGGAGACGAGTAAAAAATCAGGCCCCAAGAAATGCGTTGCGAACCCCTTTTGGACCATCAAAAAGTGCACCCAAAGGAAGGCTTTGGGTACAAGTGAACTCCCCAGGGGAGCCTTTACGCAGCCCCACATGCAACTGGACCCTCCGGGTTCGATTTTTCCAAGCAATCCTAAATATATCACAAGCTGGCATGGGAGAAGACTGAAAATCCGGGCCCCAGAAAACACGTTGCAAGGCCCTTTGGACCATGGAAAAGTATCACCACAGGAAGGCTTTGGGTACAAGTGAACTCCCCAGGGGAGCCTTTACGCAGCCCCACATGCAACTGGACCCTCCGGGTTCGCTGATTCCGAGCATCCCTAAACATAGCCCTAGCCGTCATCGGAGACGACTGAAAAATCAGGCCCCAGGAAATGCGTTGCGAGCCCTTTTCGCCCATCCAAAAGTGCACCGAAAGGAAGGCTTTGGGTACAAGTGAACTCCCCAGGGGAGCCTTTACGCAGCCCCACATGTAACTGGACCCTCCGGGTTCTCTATCCCTGAGCAAACCTAAACGTAGCCCTTGCCGTCATCGGAGACGACTGAAAAATCAGGCCCCAGGAAATGTGTTGCGAGCCCCTTTGGACCATCCAAACGTGCCCCCAAAGGAAGGCTTTGGGTACAAGTGAACTCCCCAGGGGAGCCTTTACGCAGCCCCACATGCAACTGTACCCTTCGGTTTCGATTTTTCTGAGCAATCCTAAATATATCTTTAGCCGGCATGGGAGAAGACTGAAAACCCGGGCCAAAGAAAACGCGTTTCAAGCCCCTTTGGACCATCCAAAAATGTCACCAAAGGAAGGCTTTGGGTACAAGTGAACTCCCCAGGGGAGCCTTTACGCAGCCCCACATGCAACTGGACCCTCCGGGTTCGCTGTTTCCGAGCATCCCTAAACATAGCCCTAGCCGGTATCGATAACAACTGAACAATCAGGCCCCAGGAAATGCATTGCAAGCCCTTTTCGCCCATCCAAAAGTGCCCCCAAAGGAAGGCTTTGGGTACAAGTGAACTCCCCAGGGGAGCCTTTACGCAGCCCCACATGCAACTGGACCCTCCGGGTTCGCTGTTCCTGAGCAAACCTAAACGCAGCCCTTGTGGTCATCGGAGACGAGTGAAAAATCAGGCCCCAGGAAATGAGTTGCGAGCCCTTTTTGCCCATCCAAAAGTGCCCCCAAAGGAAGGCTTTGGGTACAAGAGAACTCCCCAGGGGAGCCTTTACGCAGCCCCACATGCAACTGGACCCTCCGGGTTCGATTTTTCCGAGCAATCCTAAATATATCCCTTGCCGGCTTGGGAGAAGACTGAAAACCCGGGCCCCAGAAAACGCGTTGTAAGCCCCTCTGGAGCATCCAAAAGTGTCACCAAAGGAAGGCTTTGGGTACAAGTGAACTCCCCAGGGGAGCCTTTACGCAGCCCCACATGCAACTGGACCCTCCGGGTTCGCTGTTTCCGAGCATCCCTAAACATAGCCCTAGCCGGCATCGAAGACAAGTTAAAAATCAGGACCCAGGAAATGCGTTGCGAGCCCCTTCGGACCATCCAAAAGTGCCCCCAAAGGAAGGCTTTGGGTACAAGTGATCTCCCCAGGGGAGCCTTTACGCAGCCCCACATGCAACTGGATCCTCCGTGTTCGCTGTTTCCAAGCATCCCTAAACATAGCCCTAGCCGGCATCGATGACGACTGAAAAATCAGGCCCCAGGAAATGAGTTACGAGCCCTTTTCGCCCATCCAAAAGTGCCCCCAAAGGAAGGCTTTGGGTACAAGTGAACTCCCCAGGGGAGCCTTTACACAGCCCCACATGCAACTGGACCCTCCGGGTTCGCTGTTCCTGAGCAAACCTAAACGTAGCCCTAGCCGTCATCGGAGACGAGTAAAAAATCAGGCCCCAAGAAATGCGTTGCGAACCCCTTTTGGACCATCCAAAAGTGCCCCCAAAGGAAGGCTTTGGGTACAAGTGAACTCCCCAGGGGAGCCTTTACGCAGCCCCACATGCAACTGGACCCTCCGGGTTCGCTGTTCCTGAGCAAACCTAAACGTAGCCCTGGCCGTCTTAGGAGACGACTGAAAAATCAGGCCCCAGGAAATGCGTTGCGGGCCCTTTTCGCCCATCCAAAAGTGCCCCCAAAGGAAGGCTTTGGGTACATCTGAAGTTCCCAGGGGAGCCTTTACGCAGCCCCACATGCAACTGGACCCTCCGGGTTCGATTTTTCCGAGCAACCCTAAATATATCACTAGCCGGCATGGGAGAAGACTGAAAACCCGGGCACCAGAAAACGAGTTTCAAGCCCCTTTGGACCATCCAAAAGTGTCACCAAAGGAAGGCTTTGGGTACAAGTGAACTCCCCAGGGGAGCCTTTACGCAGCCCCACATGCAACTGGACCCTCCGGGTTCGCTGTTCCTGAGCAAACCTAAACGTAGCCCTGGCCGTCATAGGAGACGACTGAAAAATCAGGCCCCAGGAAATGTGTTGCGAGCCCCTTCAAACCATCCAAAAGTGCCCCCAAAGGAAGGCTTTGGGTACATCTGAAGTTCCCAGGGGAGCCTTTACGCAGCCCCACATGCAAATTGACCCTTTGGGTTCGCTGTTCCTTAGCAAACCTAAACGTAGCCCTAGCCGTCATCGGAGACGAGTGAAAAATCAGGCCCCAGGAAATGCGTTCCGAGGCCTTTTCGCCCATCCAGATGTGCCCCCAAAGGAAGGCTTTGGGTACAAGAGAACTCCCCAGGGGAGCCTTTACGCAGCCGCACATGCAACTGGACCCTCCGTGTTCGCTGTTCCTGAGCAAACCTAAACGTAGCCCTAGCCGTCATCGGAGACGACTGAAAAATCAGGCCCCAGGAAATGCGTTCCGAGGCCTTTTCGCCCATCCAAAATGGCCCGCAAAGGAAGACTTTTGGTACAAGAGAACTCCCCAGGGGAGCCTTTACGCAGCCCCACATGCAACTGGACCCTCCGGGTTCGCTGTTTCCGAGCATCCCTAAACATAGTTCTAGACGGCATCGAACACGACTGAAAAATCAGGCCCCAGGAAATGCGTTGCGAGCCCTTTTCGCCCATCCAAAAATGCCCCCAAAGGAAGGCTTTGGGTACAAGTGAACTCCCCAGGGGAGCCTTTACGCAGCCCCACATGCAACTGGACCCTCCGGGTTCGCTGTTTCCGAGCATCCCTAAACATAGCCCTAGCCGGCATCGAAGACAAGTTAAAAATCAGGACCCAGGAAATGCGTTGCGAGCCCCTTCGGACCATCCAAAAGTGCCCCCAAAGGAAGGCTTTGGGTACAAGTGATCTCCCCAGGGGAGCCTTTACGCAGCCCCACATGCAACTGGATCCTCCGTGTTCGCTGTTTCCAAGCATCCCTAAACATAGCCCTAGCCGGCATCGATGACGACTGAAAAATCAGGCCCCAGGAAATGAGTTACGAGACCTTTTCGCCCATCCAAAAGTGCCCCCAAAGGAAGGCTTTGGGTAAAAGTGAACTCCCCAGGGGAGCCTTTACGCAGCCCCACATGCAACTGGACCCTCCGGGTTCGCTGTTCCTGAGCAAACCTAAACGTAGCCCTAGCCGTCATCGGAGACGAGTAAAAAGCAGGCCCCAAGAAATGCGTTGCGAACCCCTTTTGGACCATCCAAAAGTGCACCCAAAGGAAGGCTTTGGGTACAAGTGAACTCCCCAGGGGAGCCTTTACGCAGCCCCACATGCAACTGGACCCTCCGGGTTTGATTTTTCCGAGCAATCCTAAATATATCACAAGCCGGCATGGGAGAAGACTGAAAATCCGGGCCCCAGAAAACACGTTGCAAGCCCCTTTGGACCATGGAAAAGTATCACCAAAGGAAGGCTTTGGGTACAAGTGAACTCCCCAGGGGAGCCTTTACGCAGCCCCACATGCAACTGGACCCTCCGGGTTCGCTGTTTCCGAGCATCCCTAAACATAGCCCTAGCCGGCATCGAAGACGACTGAAAAATCAAGCCCCAGGAAATGCGTTCCGAGGCCTTTTCGCCCATCCAAAAGTGCCCCCAAAGGAAGGCTTTGGGTACAAGAGAACTCCCCAGGGGAGCCTTTACGCAGCCCCACATGCAACTGGACCCTCCGGGTTCGCTGTTTCCGAGCATCCCTAAACATAGCCCTAGCCGGCATCGAAGACGACTGAAAAATCAGGCCCCAGGAAATGCGTTGCGAGCCCTTTTCGCCCATCCAAAAGTGCCCCCAAAGGAAGGCTTTGGGTACAAGAGAACTCCCCAGGGGAGCCTTTACGCAGCCCCACATGCAACTGGACCCTCCATGTTCGCTGTTCCTGAGCAAACCTAAACGTAGCCCTAGCCGTCATCGGAGACGACTGAAAAATCAGGCCCCAGGAAATGCGTTGCGAGCCCATTCGGACCATCCAAAAGTGCCCCCAAAGGAAGGCTTTGGGTACAAGTGATCTCCCCAGGGGAGCCTTTACGCAGCCCCACATGCAACTGGACCCTCCGGGTTCGCTGTTTCCGAGCATCCCTAAACATAGCCATAGCCGTCATCGGAGACGACTGAAAAATCAGGCCCCAGGAAATGAGTTACGAGCCCTTTTCGCCCATCCAAAAGTGCACCGAAAGGAAGGCTTTGGGTACAAGTGAACTCCCCAGGGGAGCCTTTACGCAGCCCCACATGCAACTGGACCCTCCGGGTTCTCTATCCCTGAGCAAACCTAAACGTAGACCTTGCCGTCATCGGAGACGAGTGAAAAATCAGGCCCACGGAAATGTGTTGCGAGCCCCTTAGGACCATCCAAACGTGCCCCCAAAGGAAGGCTTTGGGTACAAGTGAACTCCCCAGGGGAGCCTTTACGCAGCCCCACATGCAACTGTACCCTTCGGTTTCGATTTTTCTGAGCAATCCTAAATATATCTTTAGCCGGCATGGGAGAAGACTGAAAACCCGGGCCAAAGAAAACGCGTTTCAAGCCCCTTTGGACCATCCAAAAGTGTCACCAAAGGAAGGCTTTGGGTACAAGTGAACTCCCCAGGGGAGCCTTTACGCAGCCCCACATGCAACTGGACCCTCCGGGTTCGCTGTTTCCGAGCATCCCTAAACATAGCCCTAGCCGGTATCGATAACAACTGAACAATCAGGCCCCAGGAAATGCATTGCAAGCCCTTTTCGCCCATCCAAAAGTGCCCCCAAAGGAAGGCTTTGGGTACAAGTGAACTCCCCAGGGGAGCCTTTACGCAGCCCCACATGCAACTGGACCCTCCGGGTTCGCTGTTCCTGAGCAAACCTAAACGTAGCCCTGGCCGTCATAGGAGACGACTGAAAAATCAGGCCCCAGGAAATGTGTTGCGAGCCCCTTCAAACCATCCAAAAGTGCCCCCAAAGGAAGGCTTTGGGTACATCTGAAGTTCCCAGGGGAGTCTTTACGCAGCCCCACATGCAAATGGACCCTCCGGGTTCGCTGTTCCTTAGCAAACCTAAACGTAGCCCTAGCCGTCATCGGAGACGAGTGAAAAATCAGGCCCCAGGAAATGCGTTCTGAGGCCTTTTCGCCCATCCAGATGTGCCCCCAAAGGAAGGCTTTGGGTACAAGTGAACTCCCCAGGGGAGCCTTTACGCAGCCGCACATGCAACTGGACCCTCCCTGTTCGCTGTTCGTGAGCAAACCTAAACGTAGCCCTAGCCGTCATCGGAGACGACTGAAAAATCAGGCCCCAGGAAATGCGTTCCGAGGCCTTTTCACCCATCCAAAAGTGCCCCCAAAGGAAGGCTTTGGGTACAAGAGAACTCCCCAGGGGAGCCTTTACGCAGCCCCACATGCAACTGGACCCTCCGGGTTCGCTGTTTCCGAGCATCCCTAAACATAGCCCTAGCCGGCATCCAAGACAAGTTAAAAATCAGGACCCAGGAAATGCGTTGCGAGCCCCTTCGGACCATCCAAAAGTGCCCCCAAAGGAAGGCTTTGGGTACAAGTGATCTCCCCAGGGGAGCCTTTACACAGCCCCACATGCAACTGGATCCTCCGTGTTCGCTGTTTCCAAGCATCCCTAAACATAGCCCTACCCGGCATCGATGACGACTGAAAAATCAGGCCCCAGGAAATGAGTTACGAGACCTTTTCGCCCATCCAAAAGTGCCCCCAAAGGAAGGCTTTGGGTAAAAGTGAACTCCCCAGGGGAGCCTTTACGCAGCCCCACATGCAACTGGACCCTCCGGGTTCGCTGTTCCTGAGCAAACCTAAACGTAGCCCTAGCCGTCATCGGAGACGAGTAAAAAATCAGGCCCCAAGAAATGCGTTGCGAACCCCTTTTGGACCATCCAAAAGTGCCCCCAAAGGAAGGCTTTGGGTACAAGTGAACTCCCCAGGGGAGCCTTTACGCAGCCGCACATGCAACTGGACCCTCCGGGTTCGATTTTTCCGAGCAATCCTAAATATATCACAAGCCGGCATGGGAGAAGACTGAAAATCAGGGCCCCAGAAAACACGTTGCAAGCCCCTTTGGACCATGGAAAAGTATCACCAAAGGAAGGCTTTGGGTACAAGTGAACTCCCCAGGGGAGCCTTTACGCAGCCCCACATGCAACTGGACCCTCCGGGTTCGCTGTTTCCGAGCATCCCTAAACATAGCCCTAGCCGGCATCGAAGACGACTGAAAAATCAAGCCCCAGGAAATGCGTTCCGAGGCCTTATCGCCCATCCAAAAGTGCCCCCAAAGGAAGGCTTTGGGTACAAGAGAACTCCCCAGGGGAGCCTTTACGCAGCCCCACATGCAACTGGACCCTCCGGGTTCGCTGTTTCCGAGCATCCCTAAACATAGCCCTAACCGGCATCGAAGACGACTGAAAAATCAGGCCCCAGGAAATGCGTTGCGAGCCCTTTTCGCC